>NC_090252.1:33246443-33279818 GCF_037325665.1 Littorina saxatilis | reverse complement strand
CGCGCGCGCTAATACTGGACGTTAATGTGGTAACGAAGGTAATATGTAGGCAAGATTAATGAGCATAATTATGTCGTTTTTGTCCCATGTTCTGGTGCCGGTCAATGTGGCATTGCCAGCAGACCTATGCACAATCAATATATATTTTGTGTGAAGGAAACTACTATCGATTACGTTCATTACCTGCTGATTCTATGGTGGGAAACTTTATGTTTAGCTTGCGCTGAGATAAAACAAAAAGCGCAGAAAATATTTGAAAGTTTCACCCTATATGTCATGAAAACATAATCCATAATGCTATGATCGCAAGCTGTTCAAATTGAAACACACTGTGTTTACCGTCGGTTACTTTTGCTAGTTGTCTTCAAATATGTGTTATATGACACTGTGTTCAAATCTGGCGAAAGAATGTGTGTTCACAGTTGAGCACTTTGAAGTTTAGAATTTAAAAAAAAAGAGTGTTGTACCACTCATTTTATTTGATTGTAACATTTTTCTTCAGAGGTGGAAAATCTCATTTGAGCCCGGAATAAAACCAATAAAGGGCAGGCTGTTCTTTACGTTTTCCCTTTTTATTTTTCAAGAGATATCACATGAAACAAAATTAACCATGCTTTCTGTATTGTTCCTTGCATGATGTACTCTTTTTGTAGTTTTGGACAATAAGTCAGAATATTTCAGGCGATTTGTTATTTATTCAGGAAATAATTGTTATAATTAAGTGTAATTGTAATAGCAACAGCAGTGTTCAGTCTCTGTTTAGACGAATAGCCATATTCTATCGCTGCGACGGAAAACTAAGAGCGAAAGCCTTAGTCAAATTGATGATCAGTTCTGAAAGGGACGCAAATCTCGCTATAGTCTTCCGTAATCAGGAAGAGTTTTGTCCCTTGTTATTATGTGGTTTCCAACGCTGAATTGCTGGTTCTTGTGTCCAACACTGAATATCGTCGAAGACGTTTACACGTGACAAGAGCATCTTTTCATTTTAAGCCCATTGGCTGCCCAATCAGATACGTAATGTGTGTGTGTGTTTGTGCTTGTGTGTATGTGTGTGTGTTGTTGTTTTCTGTTTTTGTGGTGGTTTTTTTTTAGCTATCATAAAAGCATCAACACTCAGACAAGGGACACAACCAGTTTACTGTCGTTTAAATTGCAGCAAGATGATTACCTCCCCTAGATATACTATTTTCTGTGTTTTGGTTTAATTGTTATATTTTGTGTGTTATGTATTTATCCTGATTTTAAATCTGAATTTTCTGGCAGTCAAGGGATTCAACATTGCAATTGGAATGTTACAGAGTGCTACTGCTGACAACAATAGATTTGGAAGGGTTAATGCTGTACCTGCCCCCCTCAGACATGTGTCTTGGAGAATGTGAAGGTCACTGCACATCCGCTCGACATCTGGATGGTTTCTTTTGGTATAAAATGTGATATCAGCGTCCATTCTCTGTAGCACTTTAAGCATGCTTCCTTTGTAGAGCATCTGGATTATCTTAAGTAGGGAGCTAGTTCACATCAAAAGCACAGCTTAGTCCGTCCCGTGTAAACGATTCTGAACACCATTAAGCCTACTTACGACTTTTAAAATGGCAATTCATTGAACGAAATGCCTTGTTGGCCCGGGTAGCTCAGGTGGTAGAGCACTGGACTTGTGATCGAAAGGTCGCTGGTTCAAATCCGGGCCGGGACGGACACAGGTCAACCTTATGTGCAGACCCAGAGGCGGTATCCATCTCCCACCCCCGTGTCACCACAGTGGCACGTAAAAGACCTCGGTCATTCTGCCATAAGTGCAGATGGCTGATACCACCCAAACACGCATAGGGGAAGGGAGGGCAAGTCGACCCCTCTAACAAATGCAGCTTATACCTCTCGTCTTTTTTAAAAAAAATTGTTTTTGTTGTAAAACCTGGTGTGTTCTCTTTCGTGTAAGCGTTGTGTGGAATATGAACGATCCAACTGGCACGGTTTTTAAATAAAATATAAAAGAAAAAAATCCTGAAGCATGGACGACTTGCCCTCCATGGAGGGCAACTCGTCCATGGGGGGCGGGTAATTCGTCCAGGTGGAAAAGGTTGTTCATATTACCCAATAGCATCACCTCGACATATGAAATTGACTAAAGTAACTTTTCTGTGTCAGTTTTGTTAATCGGAAGTGAGAATGACGTCATAATGAGTCGGCCTACGTCAGAAGTCGATCGACGTCTTGGCTATGTAGGGAGGGTGAGTATTTGAAGGGATAGATGTTCAAACATCTATACTTATTATAGTTGCTCTGGTTCAAAGCGAAGCAAATGGGAAAATATATTTACAAATTGGACTTGTAATTGATTTGTGTCGCCCATTTCAGGTTGCGTGAACGTGAAATAGTTTAATAGGCCTACTAGTATACGCGCACTTCCAATGACGGGAAAGCGCACCCCCCCCCCCCTCTCTCTCTCTGTCTCTCTCTGTCTCTCTCTCTCTCTCTCTCTCTCTCTCTCTCTCTTAATTAATTAATCAACACACAACTTCGAATATAATTTTTTTAAGGCTACGTTCACTTTTATTTCAAATACATACAAAGAACTTTTACGGGTTCTTCATCTGACACTATTTCTTGGAGATTAAAGAGTCTACACAGACGAGAGAGTGATATGCACCCATAGTCGGGTATTGTGACCCGGGTCGAGTTACACGACAAAGGGGGGGGACGAATTACCCGATCATGGTACTCGCTGAACATTGCTATTTACCATTGTTCCTGGGATAGCCTGAGATCTATAACTTTCGACTAGTTGTTATGAAAGCCAAAGCTTTTTTGCAGATCTGGTGCATTTTACGAATCAGCGGCTCCCATGCACTGACTGTTGTTTTTTTCGTGCAACAATTTTAGAGTGGAAACCATCAAAATTGACAAAGACTTACCGCTTTGCTGGGCCCGTTTATTTCGACATTTTTTTTTCTTCAACTGATTCAGGTTGGGTAACTCTGGCTTATGAAATCGATGATAATCACCCCTGCAGTGTCATGTTCTCAAAATCGAGGGGGGACGACATACCCGAAGGGGTCGACTTGCCCTCCCTTCCCCTACACTTGTGTATCTCGTCTAAAGTCGGGTTAAAACCCGGGAACATGCCCCTAATGGCTTTGCCGTGAGGGCGTAAAACTTGAATTTCTCACAAACAAACACCAATCAGGCTGTTGATATTTGGCGTGTGTTCAGGTGGAGGGATGACCTTACCCCTGTGATAAGGAACAGAGCTGTTTTTAGGGGAAGGAGTGTGCGAAGGCGCCTAGCTCTTAATTGTCAATTCAATATGAAGACAACTAAATTTATAACAGTAGCAGCAGCTGCAGCAACAACTACACCAAAAATAATAATAACAACAAAACCACTACAATCAAAAACATTAAAACGAGGATTAATTTTGTTTTTTTATTAAATGCTTTGCGATCTGTCGAACAATGAGTGATTAGTTATGAACGTACATGATACAAAACTAAAGCGGAGAGTTTGCTGCAAGGTTTTATCGTCCGCTCAGGGGATGTTTCAATTGATGATTTATGTTTAAGTGGTTTTTGTCAAATTCTGTTTTATTCCGAAAGGTAATGGCAACATGTTCTTCTATTTTCAGTATGCACCTCGGGATGCTGGCTCCAACCAACTATGCGACCAGCTGAGACGAGATAGAATCTGACTTTACCTGTCAACTAGTTTGGATTTCCCATTTCACTTCAAACAAAAAGTCGTGCAAGTCTGCGACCGGCAATATTGATGTTGCTCGTTGGTCAAGCCCCTGCAATATACACAGCATAAGCAGAATGAAATTCACTGTCTTCCCTCATACAAGGTGGAGAGATTCAAGGCACAAAGCTTTATTCGTGTATTCATAAAATAAAAATATAAATTATGAATGAAAAAAATCGTCGACCTTGACCTCCGCCTGTTTCGCAGAACATTAGGATGCGGTGTTCACTATGTGGAGCTGGACGACCACAATTACGATGGCTATATTCTGGGGTTAATTCAACAATGCATAGTGAAAATATCGTGACATCTCGCGCGTGAATGTGTTGGTGGAATGTCAGCATATTTTCACAGCTCAGCCAATTGCACTCTTCATCATCTTCTTCTCAGTGCGCTCGTGCTTTTTGTACGAGTGTGTTTTTAAGTGTGGACGGATGTGTGAGGATATGTGTGAATGTGCTTGCGTGTGTGTGTGTGTGTGTGTGTGTGTGTGTGTGTGTGTGAGAGAGAGCGTGCGTGTGTGTGTGTGTGTGTGTGTGTTTTCTATCATACAAATACCAAAACTCTGGTAAGGGACACAACCACTGTACTGTACACTGCCGTTGAAATTGCAGCAAGATGATTGCCTCCCCTAGATACCATTGTCCTAATTGTTATGTTTTATGTGTTATGTATTTAAACTGATTGTGAATCTTAATTCTCCGGCAGTCAAGGGGTTACACTTTGCAAATGGAATGTTACAGGGTCCTGCCCTTGATAAGACAAAAATGACATTAAACGGTTGATGCCTTTTGATGGGTGTTCGTGCATGGCCGTTTTTACCCCGCCATTTTGACAGCCATACGCCGCTTTCGGGGGACTTTTGAGTGTTGTCTTAAGTCATGCATTCACAGGTCGTAATGTAGAACGCAACGCGGGTGTGTGTGTACGTGTGTGTGTGTGTGTGTGTAGGTGTGTGTGTGTGTGTGTGTGTGTATCCGTCTGTGTGTGTGTGTGTGTGTGTGTATGCACTCGTGCGTGCGTGCGTGTGTGTGTGCGTGTACGTGTGTGTGTGTGTGTACGTTTGTGTGTGTGTGTGTGTGTGTGTGTATGTGTGTGTGTGTGTGTGTGTCCGTCCGTGTGTTTGTGTGCGTGCATGTCTGTGTGTGTGCGTGTGTGTGCACATTTGTTCATTAATATCTATTGTCGGAAGCCCTTTCTTCAGTTGTCATGCGACAAATAAGTTTTCATTTGCTTGTGCACTGTGTTATTGCACAGTTTGTCACGTGTTTTTCTTTAAGTGCATAGCGGAATGTCTGCTTGCTTTTGATTTATCTGTTGTCCAGTGTGCGCACTGGAATGAGCTTAGCATGAGACGTATCTGTTCGTCAGTGTGCGAAAAATCGATGGTGCAACGGTCATGGCATGTGATAGCTATCGGCCTGTTTGTCAATGTGTGCAATGCATGTGAAACAACGCTCTGAGCATGAGGCACAGCGGTTAGTCAGTGTGTGCAATATCTGTGGCGCAACGGTCTCAGCATGAGAGTTACCTGTTCGTCAGTGTGTGCAATATGTATTGAGCAACGGTCTCAGCATGAGAGTTACCTGTTCGTCAGTCAGTGAGTGCAATATGTATTGAGCAACGGTTTCAGCATGAGAGTGATCTGTTCGTCAGTGTGTGCAATATCTGTGGAGCAACGGTCTAAGCATGAGAGTGATATGTTCGTCAGTGTGTGCAATATCTACCACGCAAGAATTTCAGCATGAGAGTGATATGTTCGTCAGTGTGTGCAATATCTACCACGCAAGAATTTCAGCATGAGAGTGATATGTTCATCAATGTGTGCAATATATGTGGCGAAATGGCCTCAGGATAAGAGCTATCTGTTCTTTAGTGTGTGCACTATCTGTGGAGCAACGGTCTAAGCATGAGATTTATCTGTTCATCAGTGCGTGCAAGTTTTGATGTGCACATTTCTTATCGTGAGACTCGTTGTTTCGTCGTTGTGTGTAATACCTGTGTGGGAAATGGTTAAAGCCTCAGAGGAATATGTGCATCGGTGTGCGGAATATGTCATGGAGCAACGGTCCAAACATGAGAGTAATCTGTTCAAATCTTGAGGGTGAACATGTTTTTGGCATCAATACCTGTTGATGGCCCAGGTGGATACCATGCAGCAATAATGTCTTCAATCGGCGGCATGCACACCAGTAAAAGGTAAGTACTGCATTAAGAATGTACACTCTTCTAATCCATGTATATATGACTGCGTGCCTCCAACGAGAAAAGGGATTGACATTTCAAGAGAATAGGCAAACAAAATTGCTAAGGGCATTTTAAAGCCACGTAAAAGCACGTTGTCTCCCTTGATTAGCACGATGTTGTATGCTTTGGAGTCGATACCCTTTTTACATTCAGTCAAGTTTTGATTACATGTTTTAACACAGACCGGGAATCGAGACAAGGGCAATCTTTGACTCATTCCGGACTATGGGATTGCATTTCATATGGGAAGCTTCAAAATGAATTTGTTCAAGTTGTTCATCAAAGTGATAATCACAATCCGAAATGCTTGCTATCAGTTTTGAAAACATTTGCATTGGGCTCTTTATCATCCGAATCCAAAAGTAGTACATATATGTTCCATGAAATAAAAAAATAGCTCACATATTAAGAAAATCAGTTGTATGTAAATAAGGTTCATCTGGCTTGTGTTACCAAATCCATGTGTCAGCGCCAACCTATGGTTTGAGTAGTTTAGATGAGAAAAAATGCATTGCATACAGGTTCATTAGAAACGTGAATTCATCAACAAAAGAGAAACAGAAACAAAATAATTTATTGTTTTTAGTAAGACAAGTTATAACACACAGGATGGACATTCTGTTTTATCTTTATGAATGTTTGCATAGGATATGTTTCAGCAGAAACTCACCTGATCGATTTGCAGTCATACGTATGACAAGGACATCATAAAGTAAATAGTCACTGATATGATTTTTTGGCAAACACATTCATGCTTTTACAAGTGAATATATTATGGACAATAACAGAATAAAAGCGTTAGTTATGTTTAAACGAGTATTATGTATTATCAGCTATGCAAACATTGTTCATCTGTGTCGCCTTCCCAGACAGCAAATACTTCCCTAATGGAATGGTGAGAACAATAAAACAACTCTACTTAGATATGTACGATATTGGTCTTGTAAACATACTTTAATGCCATTGGAATTCTTGGAAGATTTTTAGTGAGGAACGTTTTACAACTGCATAGGTACAAGTAAATGACCACCAAACAAATTTGTGCCGGATGTGTTAACAGACATGTGGCGGAGATTACTGCGTACATAGAAATAACTATTAATTTAATGTGCGCGCCGTGGTTGTTCTTTTTTATGTTTTCCCACACACAAATTAATACTGATGTCTGGATACTGCACTTACATTTCTATTGCAGGGATCGTTTCAGCCAATTCAACTTGACAAAATATGACCTTACTGGGAGAATGCAAGTTTCCAGTACAAAGGACTTAACATTTCTTACATACTGCTTGACTAAAATCTTTACAAACATTGACTATATTCTATACAAGAAACACTTAACAAGGGTAAAAGGAGAAACAGAATCCGTTAGTCGCCTCTTGCGACATGCTGGGGAGCATCGGGTAAATTCTTCCCCAGGCATGAAAACTAAAAAAAAAAAAAATACTGAAAAAAAAATTCGAAGGCGCATAGCGCCAAGTTTCGCAGGCGCGTAGCGCCAAGTTTTGCAGGCGCGTAGCGCCAAGTTTCACAGGCGCGAAGCGCCAAGACTTCTAGGGGGGTCCTGGGGCATGCTCCCCCGGAAATTTTTTTTTTCAAGGGTGCAATTTGGTGCAATCTGGGGCTATCTGAGCCTTAAAATTGGATTCAAACATGGCCCCAAAACTATTTTACTATTACTGTGACTAGGGAAAAAAAAAAAAAAAAAAAAAAAAAAGGAAAAATACGGAAATTAAAAAAAAATACGGTTTATTTTTTTCAAAAATACGGAAAATACGGAAAATACGGAGAATTTTCATGCCTGCTTCCCCCTAACCAGATGGTGACAAGAGATACCTTATTTTGTCCTTCTTCTGTTTTACAGCTTTGCGTACAACTGGAACGTCACATTTCTCAACTGGAACTTTTTTTTGTTTTGTCCTCGCTGAAAAATATAATCCCAACAGGAACATCATCTCTAGAAATTAGTCAAATTACAAGCCATTCTGGTTACTTCTGGCACAATTATTTCACATCTTCAGTATAGCTCAAACGCCTTATGCCATTTCAAGTTGTCAAGACAAGCTGTTTTGCGGCAAAAAATATCAACATGTGTGAAAAATGCTGGGATAGACGAACCATCATGTGACGTGATGTCCTAGGTTCTGACAGAACGTTCTTGCCGACCAACCTAAATACGTTACGCACGACTCAAAACAACTGAAAACTGACGACTATCCACAACTAAAACACGTCAATCCCAACTTATGCAGAAGGAAACAGTTCCTCGCCCGTGAAGCTACGGGTTAAAAAAGCTACTTTGTTGGGTGGGATGTTTGGTTGGATTTGAAATACATGGTAAGCGTACAAAAATACTGTCAACTTCATGCTCTGACAAAATGCCCCTGTGCATAAAAAAAACCCGACATAATTGACTTATTTGACCAGTTCATTGAGAATTTATCCTCCACAACACACTTGAGTAGGCAAACATCACAGATGACGAATAAAACATTGTCAAGCGCACCCTCCGACAAAATAATAATAATAATGCATGATATTTATATAGCGCATGTATTCAGGGTTTAACCCTGCTGAAAGCGCTGTACAATCAAAATACGACGACAACATAACATTATTTAACGCGCAATCACAAACATATCTATGAATAACACATTGCTCCATAAAACATTATCACAAACACGCACACGGGCACAGACACTCAAACATCAGCCCTAAAGGTCATACAGCATAAACACACACACACACACACACACACACACACACACACACACACACACACACACACACACACACACACACACACACACACACACACACACACACACACTCTCTAACTTAAAAAGAATCGCTCGCGCTCGCACACACACACACACACACACACACACACACACACACACACACACACAAACACGCGCGCGCACACACCCACACCCACACACAAAGGTAGAAATACTGGAAAATAGAGAGACAAACATGACAATATCAAATACACGTTGACAGAGCAGGCCCGAGACACTGAACAAGAAAAACGAATTTTTACACGACTCTCCTTCCTCATTTTCAATCACAAAGGAATGCCCCTTTTAAGACTTCTTCCCCTCTCCTAGTCGCAGACTGTCGAACATGATCTGATCACGGGAAAAAACAGCCCCTCGACTGATAATAGGGAGATTTAAAAGACAGCACGTTTCGTTTTGCAGCTCGTTTCGTTTGGTGAATGAGTCACCCCGCGAAAGGGAACGTGGAACGAGACGGCATAGGCCGCAGACAAGATTTAGATGTATTCACGTTTCGTTTCGTTTTGGAATGAAAGGCCGGGCATGGCAGGATATGATCCGCTGACTGGGCATGGCATAATTTCAACTCCACGAGTCAATAAAGGATTGACATACTCGCATTGCACACACAAGAGCTTCACATTTTTCAATTCATGCACCTGCTCATCATCAATTGTATTTCACAAAAATTAGATCATTCATGTTGAATTCCAAGATTTACTCATTCGAACTCATTATTTGTTTTTATCCATTTCGCGCATCTCAATTTTTACAACTGGTAACAGCCTATGGCAAAGAGCTCTACCGAACCATGTAGGCAATTATACCCTGAGTATTCCCCATTCTCAGAAAACGGCTCTGTGCACACGCCTGTGCCGATTTAGAAGCCTTTCCCCAACTAGGGGTTGTTTTGTACTTGTCACGTCTGTCCTCGATCAGAATGGAAAAAAAACCTAGGAGGTGGTCCAGAATCGGGCATACTTTGATTATTTTCAGTCCAAATAAATCACACAGACTTTGTTTATACAAAATCACATACGAAGCCAGAATAAAAATTCGATGCGATGACCTACTTCTGCTTCGCCATTTGCTTTCTCACCATGAAGTTGGATAAATGTACCAGGATCAGCACCCTTCAAAATATTTCAGTTCACAACAGTTGTCTACCTCCAATGAACACATTCTCATCGCTGAAAGACTGTGAAAGGGTTGATGAATCTAGCAATGCATTAAATGGCCAACAAATAAAACTATTAGTGTGCAAATATACTCACAAAAGTTGACGAAATATTGTTCGTTTTTTGGGGGTGGAAAACGTGACTGCGTTTTGACGTTCCACGTTCCGTTTCAGTTGACCTTCACCTTTCCAACGAGAGACCCCCGAAATGATGACGTTTACCACAACTTCAAAACGAAACGTCCCGACGTTTCGTTTTTTAAATCTCGCTAATGCCCGGCAACTCACGACTGTCGCGCGATACACCCACGACATATTTTTGTGTGTGTCGGGTTCCCATCGCCAAACTATCCTTGTGTCGTAGCCCTTGTGACCACTCGCAATAGATTTCGGGCATGTTGCAAGAATTGGCAACAACAAAATTAATAATGTATGGGTCTACCACGACAAAATATCGTACGATCCGCTATGCCCGTGGCTTAAGATTCAGATGAGTCAAACATTCATAAGCAGAGTAGGGGAGACCGGGGCAGGTTGAGACACTTTTTTCCATTCTTGCTCTTACTCCAGTATGATCACGATCACACAAATAGCACATAAAATGATTTCAAACAAATGCTTATATAATCTGAAAAAATAGAAAAGTATTTACTGGTAATTGATGGTTAAAGAGACTGCTCAAAGTGGCCCAACCTGAGAATGACATAAAAACGTTAGTTACAGTGAAAAACCAGGCTGGTTTTCCCAGACGACTGCAAAGCACGTGTACTACTGGCTTTAAAAATGGCGTCTGCAGTAGTTCCAGAAAACGGCGTGAAAAAATGGTATAGGTGGTTATTATTAAGGTGGTCCGACCAGCCCCATGGCCCGACCTGCCCCGGTCTCCCCTACTTGTTTTTACTCGAACAGGAACTCAACAATTCTAACAACAGAAGCAAAATAAATCCGTTCCAAGAATTGTAAAACTCTAATGCAGTAAATTAATGCCTGTAAATAATTTCCCTTGGACAATGACTCAGCTTGACAGCCAAATCTGAGTAGGTAGGATTTTGTAACCTCCGTATAAGTAACAATATAAATATGATTGTGTATAATATAAGAATATCGTCGCTGTAATTCACAAACCTCTTATAGATCTCAATGTTTGAGTTTTTGGAACTAAAACAATGGTAAGCTCCTTTATGTTTTTGACCATGTGGTGAGAACAGCTCGTACTTCCAGCAGCTTTTTAAAGTGAGAAAAAGGTCTTGATTTGTATTAAGGGAGCGCCAAAATAAACCTCTTGGGTTAAACTTACGAGGTTTTCGTGCCACACTTGGACGAACCTATGTCATGTCATGGTTGCTTCTTTTTTTTTTTTTTTTGGAAGGGGGGGGGGGGGGGGGGAATCAGGTTTTTTTTTAATGAGATTGGGGCTTACAAACGGAGATACTTTATTTTACGATCTTATAATATCAATAACAGCTCATTATATATTTAATTAAGTATACATTATATAACTATGTTATACAAAATATAAAACAGTCAATCAGTTTATTAAATAAAATCCCCCCCCCCCCAAACAAAAAAGAAGTTTTTTTGTTTTGTTTTTTAAATTTAAAAAAAATTGCCTATTTTATCCACACACACACACAAAATTCTTACATATTTAATTTTTCCTTAATAACTATTTCTTATCTATTCATTTTTTCCTTAGCAGCTATTTATAATGCCCTCATTAAAACAAAATTCAAATTTGTTTCCGTTACATTCTTCTTTTCCATTACATTTATATAATTTTAAAACAAATGGTCACATTTTTTTAATTAAAATAAACACAATCAAAGTAGATACAAATATATATATATATATATATATAACAATCTGAAATTACTTCAAAATAAATATCAATTTATTTATCTTATAACTTTCAATTTCAGCTTTTTTTTAACAATAATAATGATAGTAATACCAAAAATAATAATAGTATATATATATATAATCAATTTTTTTCTTTTCTTTTCTTCATTTATTTATTTTAATTTTCATTATCACCATTATTATTTATTCGTGCCTATAGATTCAAAAGTCTCCGTTTGCTTGTCCAATCTCTGACTTCAACAGTTGTGTCATCATTTTCCCTTTTTTTTAAATTCAAACATGTAGTAAACCTGGAGTATATCATACATTTCTAATCCCGTAAATAACAGTCTCTAAATAGTATTATTTCAAACACTCAATTTAAACTAACATTTGTTTTATACCAGGCCCCTGAGGGTTAAGTCCCTTTGAAAAATGAATAATATTTCAAGGGGTGTCCCATATCTAAATTTACTTATACACATTGCTTCTGTTTTATGTTGCTTTAGCTTTCTAATATATTTTTCCTCAGAAATATAAAATATGGTCAATGTAGGTTATGCGACAAACGGACAAAAAAAGGTATATTATTTTTCTGGATGACTCCTTTGGATGAAAGATCTTATTTTTGATGAAAAGTTCCTATATTTCAATAGTTTATCAGGTGCATCACATATAATAAACAACTGACATTAACACAAACGTATACTGCTATTGCACTGTTCTAAAGAAACTACCAACCAATGAATTAAGGTTATTTTGACTTGGTGAATTTTTAAAACAGTTCTTTTTCGATTTTCTCACAACAGCAAAAATTGAGATAGGAGGTTTGTGAATTACAGCGACGATATTTATGGTAATAATTAAATATGCTATAAAGCTAGATATTACCGGAGACAATTGTAACATACATTTAACAAGTGGCAGACTAATTGCACACGTTTAGCAGTCTCGAATTGCACTTTGTGGAGTTGTTGCTGTTGCTGACGACTTCTTTGGCAGCCCTGTAATCAAAGAAAATCAGGACAGTATCGATATAAAACGTTCCCAAGTTACGTGAAAACAACAATCAACCAGGAAAAAGCCAACCACCAAGATGAAAGAGATTGACCTTTTCTTGCAAAACGGCAGACAAACAATAAAGGAACCAATCACTAGCGAGGGTGGTACCTTGCCATTTCGTGCAGGACTCACCGACCAGGGCAAAGTGTATGATTTCACACCATTTAAAGTGCCATTAGAACAGGTCACCCTGATATTTTGTATTCCAAAAATGTGTCTTCTTCATTTTAGCTTGATAATCAACATGGGTCCCGGTATGACAACTATAACTTTTACAGGGTCATCTAAAATCCGTCTTGCGTGGTCAGATTAGTCACATGATGCACTAAAATGGTAGTAAACGCAAATATTGCAAAATCACCAGTATGCTTATCGTTCTGCACACAAGATGATTTTCTAAACTTGAAGGCTGAGGTGTGAATATTAATAACTGTGCACGGGTCATTTAGAGATGATTGTTCTTAGGAAAAGTACAAAACAATATAACTGACATATGCATTAGTTCATCACGGGTGTTGCGCCTCAAAACCACTGTGCATTCTACAAGTGCATGGTTAATTGAAAATAAAACCGTAAAATAGTACTCACTATGAAAATGCCAGTGAACACCACACAATCGCCATAATGACTAAGGCACATGCCGGTCCTTCAAGTTCAATTGTTGCTCGTTCTGCAAAGGTACGTTAAAACACAAAGTAAAACATGACACACAAACTCATGGGAGACATCAGCACACATGAGCATGAGGACACGTTGCAATGCACTGATGTCAATCACACGTACATACGCTTGCATAAACACACATACGCACACATTTTTGGCCATTTCGCGAAATCGACAGCGTTTTGACGAACATAGGGGTTAAAATCAAGGGTCTGCCAAACCCGGCAAATGCAACTTATAGGCAGCCCAGAGATCCCAAAGTACATCTCCCAAAAATAGTACTTTTCGGCTAGATTTACAGTTTCAAGCTGTTAAGACAACTTCTTTAATTGTGTGTTTTATAGAGGTTTTCTGGGGAAACTGAAAGGTAGCCTCGTCAGGGGACAACTATTCAAACCCATACCCTCATTATTTTGTTTTTCGATAAAGAATAATCATGTATGGATGATTATTATGCATTTTCCTTTTTGGGGTGTACTTGTATATACTGGTGGTTGATTATCCAGGTTGCTCTTAATGATTGAGGCTTTCGTTGTAGAAAATACTCTCATTAAATGAGGGTTTTTGGATCTCTTTTTATATTTAGTCAAGTTTTGACTAAATATTTTAACATCGAGGGGGAATCGAAACGAGGGTCGTGGTGTATGTGCGTGTGTGTGTGTGTGTGCGTCTGTGTGTGTGTGTGTGTGTGTGTCTGTGTGTGTGTGTGTAGAGCGATTCAGACTAAACTACTGGACCGATCTTTATGAAATTTGACATGAGAGTTCCTGGGTATGAAATCCCCGAATGTTTTTTTCATTTTTTTGATAAATGTCTTTGATGACGTCATATCCGGATGTTCGTGAAAGTTGAGGCGGCACTGTCACGCCCTCATTTTTCAACCAAATTGGTTCAAATTTTGGTCAAGTAATCTTCGACAAAGCCCGGGGTTCGGTATTGCATTTCAGCTTGGTGGCTTAAAAATTAATTAATGACTTTGGTCATTAAAAATCTGAAAATTGTAAAAAAAAATAAAAATGTATAAAACGATCCAAATGTACGTTTATCTTATACGAATACGAATACGAATACGAATACTTTATTATCTCATACAGAGAAATTTCAGTGTGGTGCACATTAAAAGACAAAACAAATAATAAGACAACAGATAAAAATACCATACGAAGCATACTACACTCGCGCACGCATATGTACACTAACAGGAATAGTAACATGATTCCAAATAGGTTAAAAGTTTAACGCTAAAAACTATCATTATCACAGGACTAGATATGTCATTGAACAATATTTATCACAGGACTAGTCATTCGAGGGTTATCACACTCAGCATAAGGGGAATATTCATCACAGAAATCAGTGCATATGTTCACCGGCACACATACTAGTTTTAATTAACTTAGGTATTTAAAAAGCCAATTGACTTTGGAATAAAACTGTTCTTAGTTCTGAGCGTGCGGAATCTGGGAGTGCGGAGGCGACGTCCTGAGGGCAGGACCTCAAAGTGGTGAGCGAGCACATGACTACTATCCTGGATGATGCAACGGGCCTTTCGCACCACACGTCGTTCATACAGCACAGTCAATCCTTCCTGTCTCACCCCCACAATCTTACCACATGTGTTCACCACCCGCCCAAGCACATTCTTACTCTTCACACACAGACCTCCATACCAGCAGATGAAAGAGAAAGTGAGAATGGATTCAATGAATGAAGTATAGAATGTTTGGAGGATGCGGCTGTTGATGTTCAGACTTCTGAGCTTTTGTAAGCAGTAGATTCTTGACTGACACTTCTTGTGGATAGCTTTAGTGTTTGAGGAGAAATTTAGTTTGTTGTCAATTTAGTTTGTTATTCTCCATCATTTGCTGATTCCAAAAACATATAAATATGTTATATTCGGATTAAAAACAAGCTCTGAAAATTAAATATATAAAAATTATTATCAAAATTAAATTGTCCAAATCAATTTAAAAACACTTTCATCTTATTCCTTGTCGGTTCCTGATTCCAAAAACATATAGATATGATATGTTTGGATTAAAAACACGCTCAGAAAGTTAAAACAAAGAGAGGTACAGAAAAGCGTGCTATCCTTCTCAGCGCAACTACTACCCCGCTCTTCTTGTCAATTTCACTGCCTTTGCCGTGAGCGGTGGACTGACGATGCTACGAATATACGGTCTTGCTGAAAAATTGCATTGCGTTCAGTTTCATTCTGTGAGTTCGACAGCTACTTGACTAAATGTTGTATTTTCGCCTTACGCGACTTGTTATATATTGCCCTGGATTGGGTTGTTGCTCTCTTAAAATGAGGCAGATTTAGTTGAAGTACCTCTCAGTGATTGAGGTTTTGTTGTATATGTAACTCTCATGATTTGAGGGTTTGATCACGGTAGTTTTGATAGTAGAGGCTATAAGCGTTCCCACTGAAAGTGGACGTATTGTAAAGATCAGTAGTCAAGGCTGTACAGCCCGTCGGTGGGCTGCCTATTACATTTGCCGGGTTTGGCACACCCTTGATTTTAACTCCCGTAATAAATACTTCTCAAAACTTGACAATTTAGCCAAATCGGCTGCCGGTCCGTCGCTTTTTTGGCCACTAAAGCATTGTATTTGCATTACTTTAGCTCCCTTGTATGGTCAACGTTAGTCTGCGTCTGTGTCGAGCTTAACTCCGAAAATGCATGAATCTACACTGTTTGCCATAACCTGCTATAACTTATGGCTTATTGTCAAACCAATCCATTCAAGCACCTAACTGTCTACGTGTGTCAAGGCATGTGAGAAATTTGATTGTCAAAATTCATTTTAAAAATACTACATACAGTGATTGTGAGTGACGTAGTGTAGTATTGAGACTTGCAGACATATGTTCTTTGTATTTTTGACTTTTATGTTATACTTTTACTTATTCCAGCCACTATGTTGTATACGTGTATTGTGTGTGTGTGTGTGTGTGTGTGTGTGTTAGTGTGTGTGTATATATATAAATATAATTATATATGTGTGTATGTGTGTGTGTGTGTTAATGTGTGTGTGTGTGTGTGGGTGTGTGTGTGTGTGTGTGTGTGTGTGTGTGTGTGTGCTTGTGACTGACGCTTGATGTTATAACGATTATGTTGTTGACGTTGGTGCATGTATGTTAATTCTTTCTTTCTTTATTTGGTGTTTAACGTCGTTTTCAACCATTCAAGGTTATATCGCGACGGGGAAAGGGGGGAGATGGGATAGGGGAAGCGGGGGAGATGGGATAGAGCCACTTGTTAATTGTTTCTTGTTCACAAAAGCACTAATAAAAAAATAAAAAATTGCTCCAGGGGCTTGCAACGTAGTACAATATATGACCTTACTGGGAGAATGCAAGTTTCCAGTACAAAGGACTTAACATTTCTTACATACTGCTTGACTAAAAATCTTTACAAACATTGACTATATTCTATACAAGAAACACTTAACAAGGGTAAAAGGAGAAACAGAATCCGTTAGTCGCCTCTTACGACATGCTGGGGAGCATCGGGCAAATTCTTTCTCGTCTCAACCAATATGAGACTCCCCCTAACCCGCGGGGGGTTGTATGTTAATTGATGTCGTTGGAAGGTTTATCGCAGCATATTTTGGGTGTGCTTGGCTGGAGTGAAAACCGAATCTGTCAAAACGAATTCACAAACGTTGGCAATACAACATTTGTACAACATCATTATTTGTTTTGTCTTAACAAAACATTTTCGCTATGAAAATAAGCTGGCTTAGGAGAGTTTTCTATGCCGAATCTCCTTTAACCAGGTTTATGCTCTGTCTTTATCCTGAGCTGGATAAACAGCAGCAGCTAGGGGGTGAGTATAAAATGTATACCAACAGATGTAAGTGAGTTTAATGCAGAATGTATCTTTTATAATAGAAATATTGTAATTGGAAAACACACTGCATACTTTAAAGATTGGACAGAAAGGGGTATTTTCCAATTCTGTCATTTACTGAATGAAAATGGCATTCTATTGAATTTTGTAGATTTTCAGATAAAATTTCCTACGTTGAAGGTTAATTTTTTGAAATTTGCAGGACTGGTCAAATCTATTAAGGCATATCAGAAAAAGATAAATGTAATACAGGAGGCAAACTATGAATTGTTAAAACAAAAACCATGGACAATAATATTTGAAGGAAACCATAGTGTCCAATCGTGTTTGGCCTCGGCAGACTCAGCCCCAGCTGGTGTGGTAAAATGGAATGGTATTTTTGATAACCTCAGCTGGAACAAGATCTTTTACTTATGTCATAAGACAACAGTTGATTGTCAGCTAAAATGGTTCCAGCTGAGGTTAATTTATAGGGCTTTGCCCACAAACCGCTACTTATTTCTGAGAAAAATTGTTGAATCTTCTAATTGTTCGTTTTGTAACAATGAGGAAGAAACAATTAATCATTTGATGTGGCATTGCCAGCATATTAACAGGTTTTGGCAGGAACTACAGGAACTGTTAAATAATAGTTGTTATCATGTTACTAATTTCCGGTTTTCGGAAGCGTTGGTATTGTTTGGAGTTCAGGAAAATATGTTCACTGACAAAGCGTTAGATTTCATTATTTTATTGGCCAAATTTTATATTTACAAATGTAAATGGAACTCTGAAAGACCGATGCTTCAGATATTCTTGAAATTTTTGAAAAGTAGATATTTATTGGAAAAGTACAAGGGGGGATTAGCAGAAGATAAGTTTGACCGCCTCTGGCAACCATATTCTAACCTGGTTTCATGAAAATTGTCCAGTACTAGGCTCTACTCCTCCTCCCTAATTCGTTAACAGTATCTTGATATATATTCTGTTGTAAACTTGAATCTTGTAGTAATCAATAATATTTAAAGGTCTAGTAGTTGTTGTAGTCAAACGGTCCTATACAGTGCCTCTCTAACTTTCTCCCTCTCTCTCTCTCTACTTCTCTCTCTTTTCTAGATCATTCTTTTTATGCATGTTGTATGTATGTATGTGGCGATGTGAATTGTGATGTAATGTATAATGTGTTGTAAACAAACAAACAAAAAAAGGAAAAAAAAACCAAAACCTTTTTCAATATGCTATTAAGTTACTAACAAACAACTTACTCGATTCGTATGCCAAACAACCTATTTTGTTGACGTTTTTGAAACAGTATTGAGAAGCAAGCACCTTTTGAGAGTGTGTGATATAATTATGTTCTTAAATCAGATGACTAAATTTCTCAACCAACATTAAATCAGAAATCTGACATCAACCAGTGGGGCATGCACACCTGCCATCTTCCAAATCGGAACACCTTGTGAAACTTCTGTATTTATAAACCGGATCTCCAGCAGGAAAGCAGGAAATCAAACATTCGCAAGATAATTATTCACTCATATATACCTTCATTTTTTTGGAAACATTTAATTTGTATTTAAAACAAAACACAACAAACAGCTAAAATCATAAATCAAATGCCTCAATACCCCAGAGTCTATTGAAGCATCTTCGCATGGCGCACCTCTCCTGGTCATACTCTTCTTTGTCTCCGCCGCTGTCATCTGAAAATAACTGATACTAATTAAATTTAATCTCACACACACACACACACACATACACACACACACACACACACACACACACACACACACACTCACGTTCCCACACACGCACACACACACAATAATTACGCATGCATAGAGGACAGACAGAGAGAGAAATAAACGACACCACACACAAAAAGAGGCACAAAGCGGCACGGAGAGAGAGAGAGAGAGAGAGAGAGAGAGAGAGAGAGAGAGAGAGAGAGAGAGAGAGAGAGAGAGAGAGAGAGAGAGAGAAAAAGAGACGGAGAGAGAGACAGAGACAGAGGGCCAGAGAGACAGAGAGAGAGACACAGAGAGAGAGAGAGACAGACAGAGAGAGAGAGAGACAGAGAGAGAGAGAGAGAGAGAGCACCTTGAGATGTTTGTAACTTCCACAATCTCCAAAGGAAGTAGACGATTGTCATCGGCAGCACCAAACCAGAACATATTTTCGAGGGCAGACCCTTGTTTGCTTTAAACAAAGAAAAAGAAAAGTGTTGCTCATTTGCATACCAAATCTGAGCCAGACAACGAATTGTAACACTTGCAGTCATCCAAAATTTAAAATTCATATCTACGTTCTGTATTTAACCTTTCTATGCCTTAAAAGGGAACATGACTTGGAACTGAAGTTATGTTTTTAGGGGTCACGCGACAGCCGCTCACTTTCATATTAGTTCACCCAAAATTGACAACACCAAAAAATGTGTCGGACAGCCAAGTAAGGTGCCTTTAACTGCAAGGAAACCCGATGCAGGCATGATCTTTTTTGTTTGGTTCAAAAAGCGTCACAATTTTTTATTTTTTAATTTTTTATAAGGTGTCTTTTTACGATGCTGGTATAACTGGGGTCACACTGATTTCTTCATGTACTTACAATGAATGTATTTGTTGTTAAGTGTTCTGAAACGTATATTAATGCCCAATATATACCGAGTGGCAAAAGAAACGCGAGTTTGCTTTGGAAATATATTTACGTTTACATTTGAAAATTGCATAGCGAAATCATCTGACATTGGAACGAACCAAAATAAAGGTGAGATGTTCTTTTAACACTCTACTTCAGTATGGTATCGTCTTTTGTTGTCTTGGGCAACGCAATCCTTGCCGGAAGATCATTATACGTGTGACCCCCGCTGGCGTTCATGACAGTCCGACATGGCCGCCTCGTGAAGTGGATGCGTTAATTGATACCATTTTCCCAACCAGGATCAAAAATTATTGAACAACACAGGTCCCACAGTTTGGTTGAAGCCAATTACACCCCATACCTACACGTTTAGTCCACCATGCTCATTGTGTTCCATGATGCAGACATCAACAAAACGCTCACCTCTTCTTCTCAACACTCTCACGCGCTTTTGATAACATGATTGATGCAGCAAGGGTCACCATATCAGTAAACAAGTCGCGTAAGGCGAAAATACAACATTTAGTCAAGTAGCTGTCGAACTCACAGAATGAAACTGAACACAATGTAACGCAGCAAGACCGTATACTCGTAGCATCGTCAGTCCACCGCGCACAGCAAAGGCAGTGAAATTGACAAGAAGAGCGGGGTAGTACTTGCGCTGAGAAGGATAGCACGCTTTTCTGTACCTCTCTTCGTTTTAACTTTCTGAGCGTGTTTTTAATCCAAACATATCATATCTATATGTTTTTGGAATCAGGAACCGACAAGGAATAAGATGAAATTGTTTCTAAATCGATTTCGGACAATTAATTTTAATCATAATTTTCATATTTTTAACTTTCTGAGCTTGTTTTTAATCCAAATATAACATATACTGTTCAAAAAAAGAAACGCATAGTTGCTACTTGCCAAATTTGTTTTATTTTTCGAAAAAATTAACAGAAAATCCAATATTTAGATTATTTGTTTGAAATTTGGTATGGACACAGTTGAATGCACACACAGTTCATTTGCATCTTCAAATCAATCAGTCAATCAATACGATTGGGTGCCGAGGCTGTCAAGTCAGTAGGGGGTGTGACTGCCTTGAGCAGCAACAACTGCCCGGCACCTTCTGGGCATGGACTGGATCAGATGCCGGATATCTTGCTGTGGGATGGTGTCCCACTCCTCCTGAAGTGCCTGCAATAGATCGCGGTGATTTGCCGGCGCTTCTTCTCGCCTGCGCACACGTCTGTCCAATTCATCCCAGAGGTGTTCTATCGGGTTCATGTCTGGCGACATGGATGGCCAGGGAAGCACCTGGACATGGTGGTCGGTGAGGAACTGGGTGGTGAGTCGTGCTGTGTGCGGGCGAGCGTTGTCCTGCTGGAATATGGCATCCTGGTCAGCCAGAAGAGGAAGGGCGTGTGGGCGCAGAATTTCCTCCACGTATCGCTGGGCAGTTATGCGCCCTTGGACGTGCACCAGGGTGCTCCTTCCAGCGGTATTGATCGCCCCCCACACCATGACGCCTCCACCACCATGAACGGGTGCCTCATCCACACAGTTGGGCGCGTAACGTTCGTTTACTCTCCGGTAGACCCTCCTCCGACCATCATGTCGCTGGAGCAGGAAGTAGGACTCGTCGCTGAACCACACGTGTCTCCAGTGATTCCGGACGGTCCAGCGAAGGTGCTGGTTGCCCCACTGCACTCGGTTCTGGCGATGGTGGCGGGTGAGGACAGCTCCTCTGTGAGGTCTGCGAGCTCTCAAACCAGCTTCATGCAGGCGGTTCCGCACGGTCTGGTCCGATAATCGGTGTGGCCCGGGGAGAGCCTGGACAGAAGATGAGGCCGACAGGAAACGATTCCGGAGGTGGCGGAGCCGTATGAAGCGGTCGTGAGCAGCAGTTGTCGCCCTTGGTCTTCCCGCTCGTGGCAAGTCAGCAACGGAGCCAGTGGCTTGAAACCTGACCCACAGTCTACTGATGGTGCTCTGGGACACGTGGAAGTGCCTGGCGATTGCACTTTGACTTTGGCCTGCTTGTAAACGACCCAATGCAATTTGGCGGTCTTCTCTGCTCAATCGGGCCATCTTTCGTCGCTGAATTGTCGTCTGATTTCTTTGTGGCGAACAATCCGCTTTTATGGGTTTTGGAAGACATGGTGAGAGCTCAATATTCCCCGAGTTTCACGAGATTACACTGAAGCATGACGAGTGGTCATGCCAAATGAGCAATGTTGACATTGTAGCCACTGATAACGCATGCGTCACGTGCAGAGCTCACTTGTGGCAATGGACGAAAGGTCGACGACCAGATAAACATTTTCTGCAGTTTGGTGGATATCCTTGTAGCCATATAACTAAATTAACCAAATATTACAAGCTATGCGTTTCTTTTTTTGAACAGTATATTTATATGGTTTTGGAATCAGAAAATGATGAAGAATAAGATGAACGTAAATTTGGATCGTTTTATAAAAACATATTTTTTTTACAATTTTCAGATTTTTAATGAGCAAACTCACTCATTAATTTTTAAGCCACCAAGCTGAAATGCAATACAAAACCCCGGCCTTCGTCGAAGATTACTTGACCAAAATTTCAACCAATTTGGTTGAAAAATGAGAGCGTGACAGTGCCGCCTCAACTTTCACGAAAAGCCGGATATGACGTCATCAAAGACATTTATCAAAAAAATGAAAAAAACGTTCGGAGATTTCATACCCAGGAACTCTCATGTCAAATTTCATAAAGATCGGTCCAGTAGTTTAGTCTGAATCGCTCTACACACACACACAGACAGACACAGACAGACAGACAGACAGACACACACACACACACACACACACACACACACACACACACACACACACACACACACACACACACACATACACCACGACCCTCGTCTCGATTCCCCCCTCTATGTTAAAATATTTAGTCAAAACTTGACTAGATATAACAAAATGGGTTGTCATTGCCACCAGTTCCAGTAATGGGATTTTGGGCCAGGTGCTGGCGCGCTGTGCAATGTGTTTGAGGAAGGACTTGTCCTCTAGCTGGACAGCAGATTTGGAGGTCTCGCTCGGTCTGTCTTCATCGCACTGCCTGGCCACAGATGGGACTCTGGTGGTTCCCAATGGTGATCCAGGCAGTGTCAGTAGCTGTATGGACTCGATCTCGAAGACGATGTCGCAGGATCTGGAGACCTTGTCTTATTGAGGTAACGCGAAGTTTTCCACTGCGTTGCGTAACTGCAGTGCTTCCAGTGTCAGCAAAACATTGCTGAAGGTGATAGACTGTTGACATAAGCACGTTTAAAGCAGCTGCCCGTGCTTCTGGATCATCCCTAGCTTTAAGTCGACCAACAGCTCTCTGGCGTTTTGGTGGTGTCAATCTTGGCATCCCGACTGTTTCAAAAGTGAGACTGGCAGCAAGAGTGCAATGGTCTCTTTTGATTGCTGGTGCATTAGTGAACACATCTCTCACATCAGGTTTCTCCTGCTCCGCTTGCACGTGCTGCAAGCGCACATTATCATGTGTTTCGCGTGAAACCTGCTTGTCACGTGTGTTCAGACAGCCACAGCATCACAATAATCACACAGCAGCTTGGCTAAGCATGCCTGCGTAAAACGTTTCTGGTTTGATAATCCTAACTCTCAAATTGTTCGATATTTTTTAAATTAAAAAATGCATATTTGTGTTGCGTTTCTTTTGTTGCTCGGTGTATGTATGTTGTAACTAATGTGGTCATGCGAACCACTTGAGTCGTCATTTAAACTTTGACATGAGACTGAAAATCAATACATTGGTTCCTTGTTATGTCTTCCACAAGCTCATGCTGCACACAGTGTTTTTCATCATACACTCATTCATTGCATCTATATATATATACGACTTGTGTCTGTCTGTCTGTCGGTCTATGTGTGTGTGTGGTTGTGCGCGATGCACGGCCAAAGTTCTCGATGGATCTGCTTCAAATTTGGTGAGCATATTCAGGTAGACCCGGGACAGGACACAACCTGGTCGATATTTCAACACGTGCTCTCAGCGCGCAGCGCTGAACCGATTTTGGTTCCACCTCAGCTACCCGGGCCCCCATACCGACACACCAAAGCCGCTACACCACATCACAACGCCAAAGTTCTCGGTGGATCTTTTTCAAATTTGGACACCGTATTCAGCTACACCCCGGACACAATATCATCGATGAGATATTTCAACACGTGCTCTCAGCGCGCAGCGCTGAACCGATTTTGGTTTTTGTGTTCATTTCACCATTATAAGTAACTCTTCCTTATCTTCTCCAGGTTTTCAGCGTTTACCTCCCTTCCTTCGTATGGTGCACTATAGTATGAGTGGGGCATCTTCGGATATTCCCGGCGTTCTGTTACTATTTTTAGAAGGTCACCGCAGTGTCCAGAACGTAAATTGGACCCGTAAATTATCCTCACTGTAAAAGTGCAAAGGTCGAATCAATTTATAACCACGCGAAAAATACACTGTCATCTATCTCTCTATAGATACGGCTTCTCTGTGTTTGTGTGTGTGTGTGTGTGTGTGTGTGTGTCTCTCTCTCTATGTGAGCAACACCTGGGGATTGTTCAGTTCTGTTTGTGATGTGGTCTGGCGGCTTTTGTGTATTTGTATGTACTGGCCTTCCTTTGAAAAGCCATAACAGTTCAAAAGGGCTTACAGATAAGCTCTAAATTGCTCAATCCTGTTTGAGTGGAGTTCGCCTCCAAAGGTGATTAACACGGTTACATTCGTCGACAAGGATGGGACTCGATATGGTCAGGAATGGCATTATGGCCACTGAATCATTTTCGTGCTGTTCCCATTCCACGAATCTGGGAGGGACCTAAGCTTGGCGGGTCCATTGTTCGGACCCGGCAAAGCCGGCGTACGGCTCTAAGTATTTCATCCCGGCGAAGCCGGCTACCCGGCGAAGCGGGTATTCCTCTAGTTTCATCATACAATCATTCATTCGCTCGGCTTCCTGTACGGGTGAAACTGACTCATGATTCTATCAAGATAAGTTTTGTGTAAATATTTGTTTGTTTGTTCACTTAAAAGACCGTTGGGTCGAAATATCTGTGAATGTACCGATTGAACAGTGGGTTTTCCTTCTTTGAGATATGTGACGTCAGAGGCCTACAAAACTTCATATTATTTTAGGCTTTTCAGGTTGACCAAGACTTCAAAGGAACTACTGACTTCTTATTTGGGACACGCAGATTAACCCACATATATCAAACACACGTCTGCCAAACTGTGAAAATGAAGCGATTTGCAGATCTATCTCGGGAAGAAATTTAAAACAAAAGACGACTTTTAAATGTTAACTGAAAGAGTTGAATACACTTTTGAAACTGCACTATTTTTGTGGCGCATTGAAGTGTATGTGTTTGGAGTAAACAGGTGTTATTGGTGTGTGTGTTTGATTGCATGTGTGTGTGTGCTCGTTCAATCGTCAGAACAACAACAAACTCACTACTGGCCTGAAAGGAATTCGATCGGAGAACAATGACTGTCTCGATCTGTGTAAAATGTCATATTTTGGTCAAAAACGCAAATAACGTATACTGAATTGTTTTGTCAAAAACAAACATTCCAACAAACTACCTTTCTTGTTTTTTTTATTCTGCACACAGTTTGAACACAAAGTGCAATTTGATTAATTGACTCGATCCCATTTGTATTAATACCAATTTGTTGGCATACGATAATATAATGACCCCTGGTTTAAGACGCATGCTGGTGCACCTACGGCAATGGAACTATCAAGCACTATTTGTTAATAATAGGAAGTTGATTACTACGCACCTTTCGGCGTGTCTGCGGTCTGGGCCGCTCCACGTTCTCCTAGATTGGAAAAAAACCCGTATAAGTATCAAACAATTACACAAAAGTTATTAGAGAGAGAGAGAGAGAGAGAGAGAGAGAGAGAGAGAGAGAGAGAGAGAGAGAGAGAGAGAGAGAGAGAGAGAGAGAGAGAGAGAGAGAGAAAGTAAAATATAATAATAAGTAGTTTTTTTTTAATTATTTACATTAATGACATCCGACAGCGATTGACCCCGAAATCAACTTCGCTAATATAAGCTCAAAAACAATGAAATTCCGTATATCCGGGATGTACTCACGGACAAGACGTATAACTTTTGAACGAAGATCTAGATTTCTTCACACTATCTAAAGTAACAAATGTAAACGTTATAAACTTGTCAGAACATTCTTTTTACAGTGTTAGACCTGAATATAAATAGTATCCGGCATGGAGCTTGCTACGGGAACTGAGAAAGATAAAAACAAAACAAAACTCGAATAGCAATATCTGCTGAAGACTGAGACGATACAAAGACCAATAACCAACCTGTGCCAGGGTTCGACACTAGCGGGGGCGGGGGGCGGAACGCCCCAGAGTTTTGTGTTCCACCCCAAACATTGCCGAAGCTTGGGGCCCACTCCGCCCCAGGATAAATCTCCGACAATGACAAACCGAAAATTTTAATGCCAGAGCCAATCACTAAAAATCGCCAGTCAAAGTCGTCACTGAAATTTGCGTAACGATCAATGCCGCAGTCAAGAAAAACAACAACATTGAAATCGTCGAAGGACAATGCCGCAAGGGAAATAACTCCCAGATTGCGCTCTTTAGCGTGAGAGATAAGTATCGCCTTCAAATGCCAAACGCAAAATGTGGTGACACATCCCTGGTGTAAAAAGACATGGAAATGAAGATGACGAACAGGGAGGAGAGAAACGAAAAAAGGAGACCGATGCAGCCAAAAGCGCGAAGCGCTGTCGTAATTTCAATATCAAATGGTTGAAAGAATTTCCCTGGCTTCAGTACGATGAAGAACAAGAAGAGCAAACGCTCGATCGAGTCACTTTCGCAGTTCTGAATATTATATGAGGCATCAGATGGACAGGAAGAAATTGCTATTCACAACACAATGAGTCACGTTCACATAAAATTTGAGCCCGGTCACTTTTATAGTTTCCGAGAAAAGCCCAACGTTAAGTTGTGTGTTGCCGAACAGAAAAGGCTAGTTATCTCCCTTGTTTTTCTGATAACGTTCGTAAAAGGCTACAGATGTAAATACTTTGATGTAAAGAATAATCCTACAAAGTTTCAATCACATCCGATGAACTTTGTCAAAGATATAAAATGTCTAATTTTTCCTTTGACGCTGACCTGTGACCTTGAAAAAGGTCAAAGGTCAACGAAACCATCGTTAAAGTGTAGAGGTCATTGGAGGTCACGACTAAACAAAATATGAGCCCGATCGCTTTGATAGTTTCCGAGAAAAGTCCAACGTTAAGGTGGTGTCTACGGACGGCCGGCCGGACGGCCGGCCGGACGGACGGCCGGACGGACGGCCGGCCGGACAGACTAACACTGACCGATTACATAGAGTCACTTTTTCTCAAGTGACTCAAAAACAGACAATGCACTGCCGCCCGTGCAGATCTTATAGCGGAGAACCACTTGGAAAAATTTAAAGGCAGAGTAAGCCTCCCGTAAACCATCACAGATACGGTCAGGCTTTTACACACAGTACAAACACCATTTCATTTAAACACTCACCAATTGAGAACATCCTAGGTGCCCTCCGTAAAGAGCGAACAATTTTCAAAGAATTTATTTTTGCGTGGTTTATCTTACCCCTGAGCCATCGTGAACCCGTGTGATCCAGTTTTCCCTTTTCACAATGCAGTCGTCATAGTTAGTCATTTGAATGCGACTCG
This sequence comes from Littorina saxatilis, assembly GCF_037325665.1. NCBI lineage: Eukaryota > Metazoa > Mollusca > Gastropoda > Littorinimorpha > Littorinidae > Littorina > Littorina saxatilis. Next base: position 33,252,099 of record NC_090252.1, on the reverse strand, counting down.
ACGTGAGCTTATCTACAATAACACGTTTTTTTTATGCACGAAACAACGGCTGTGGTTCACAAGAACTCTAGCGATGGCTTTTGACTGTTGAGAGGAACGGCGATTTGCACTGATAAACCGGCCGTCGTCCGCTACGACCCTTGCGTGACCCTGCTTCCGGGCTTTTCTTTTTTTAAACTTTCACAACTTCGAATTGTTCTGATCTTGTCTTGATGAAAAACGAATTCTTTTATGATTAAAGAATGTTTGTGTAACAAGCTGTCAATTTATTATTTAGATTTTAAAAGTTAGGTCTAGCGCAAAAACGAGGCGCCGTTGTTGTTAACGGAACAAGTCTACGAAAATAAATTCTTTGAAAATGTCTCACGCTCAACAGAAAGCAGCCAGGATGTTCCCGTTCGGTGAGCGTTCAAATGGAAGTATGCTTGTCAGGGCCGGACTACCGGGGGGGTTATGGGGGTTGCGAAACCCCCCCCCCCCCCCCCCCCCCCTAGCCTAAACATGTACCTTACTTATTTAATTTTTTTTTATTATTGCTTATTTTATGCCGTTTCATGCAAGGAGCGACCATTTTCCTATCTCAGAATATGACCTACCCGTCAGCTTCAGGGGGCTTCGCCCCCTGACCCCCACAACGAGGGGGTGGGTTCTAGGGTTTCCGGACCCCCCCCCCCCCCAGCCAAAAAATAAAAATATTGAATGAGGTATGCATTTCTTTATTTTACATTGAGTTTCAATTTTTGGGGTATTAATCAGTGACAAAATCTGCTGCCTGAAACTGGTAATGATCATCCTCAGAATGCACCAGATTGCACCATTTTGCATCCTTTTTTTCAAAAATTTCCGGGGGGGGCATGCCCCTGGACCCCACTAGCAAGCTAGGCGCTTCGCGCTGTCGGCTCGGCGCTTCGCGCCTTCACACCTATATCTTCACAATATACTTTTGAAAAAAACCAGTCATAAAATGAACTGATCCGCCCCTGCCGCCAGGGGGGACATCCCCCTGGGCCACCACTGGCAACCCCCCCCCCCCCCCCCCTCCTCCTCTTCGCCTAGTCCGGCCCTGCTTGTACTGTATTTAGACGCTCGGGGAGCTCTGTGATGGTTTACGGGAGGCTTACTGTGCCTTTAAGTGGTGATTCTGAAGGTATATATATATACTTAGCATGAATAACATTAACAGTGGGCCCCAGATTTTTGTTTTCCGCCCCAGCAATTTCCATCTCCGGGGCCAGTGTGGCCCCAGGCCAAATAAGTTAGTGTCGACCCCTGTGTGCACATGATACCGAGACAGTGCCGTCTCGGTCAGCAGGTTTTGGTCAGCCAGGACATACTCTATGTGAAGATTCTTCCGTTCTTTTTTTATGTTAAAGCCCCACTCCGCCTCACATGAGGTTTACAGAACGATGAAATCATTTACAAAATAAGCAAATCTACCCTAATGTAACACACTTCCAATTGCATTTAACAACATTAATAACACAGTTTGCTTGGTTTATTCGGTCTCGAAGAGCATTAAAAGGCCGAAGAGACGATAAACAATAATAACCCACTTTCCTTTGTTCCCATACGTGATGAATTTAGTCGTCAGTTCGCGGTTTGAATGCGACTCTGTATGTGCAATAGCATGTTATTGTGTACCGTTAAATCAAAAATACAACAAATGACTGATTGTCACAAACCGAGTGTCGGCGTCTTCAGAAAAAGTAGCGGTTATCGGAAAATGCGTATGCTTGGGAAATGTTAAGATGCTGCTCAGTTGATGTGATAATATCCCTGTAGCAGAAGTACATGTGCATGCGCGCAATACTCAATCTACACAAATACAGCAACTAACAGTATCAAATGGATGAAATCTCAGTCGACCTGCATTTAAAAAAAAAGTTGTATCGTTTTCGGTAGCCCACTTACCCGTCATCAATTCAAAAGAGCTACATGTTACATGCACCACTCGACCCATTCACCCAGTTTGCTTGACAAACATCCTTGCTCCCTTCTTTCAAACTTTTAAAACTTCGAAACTGATTATGAAAGAATTCTGTGGTGTTTTAACAATGTTTGTGTAACAAGCTGTCAATGTATTATTTAGATATTAAAAGTTATGTCTAGCGCCATAACGAGGCTTCCGTTTTGTCTGGAGAGAAATCCGTCTGTCCACGCAAAAATAAATTCTTTAAGAAATGCTCGCTTTTTATGGAAAGCACCTAGGGTGTTTTTCAGCGGAAAGTGTTTAAACAAAAGGGTGTCTGTGCTGTGTGTTAAAGCCTGACAGTGTCAGTGGCCAGAAACTGATGGTTTTCGGGAGGCGGAGAGTGGCGTTAAGGCCGACAGATTGAGCAAATGCTTTGATATCATCACTTATGCGAGTTTTTGATACTGTGTTTGTCGGTCAGGATTCCAACGTATTTGGAAAAAAAGTATAAATAGACATCAGTACACACAGAAAAACAGGCTGGTTGAAAGAGTTAAAAACAGGCAGTAAGACAGAATAAACAATGTGACAAAGCTCAACATACTTCAATCGACAAATATTGACCTTACTTTCAACAAATACGTTACAGGATACGTGACTTTGGACTCTGTCCCCAGCTGTTGAGGACACGTTATACGTTCCTGTGTGCTCCGTTGACGTGTTTCTGATCAATACTGTCAGGACTCCTTCCCAGAGTGTAAATGAGATGTCTTCTACCTTCCACACAGGACCAGCAACAGTATGTTGAATTGACACCTTTCCTGGAAAAACAAAACAACAAAAACTAAATTCTGTCTCCCCTGACTTATTTTACATTCACGCTTATATATAAGCGTAAATATAAGCAAAATAACTTAAGATGATGTTAAATCAGAGTTAATGGCAGATGTTCTGTCTGCTTAGAGATTTGAACAAATTTCAGAAAAAAGTCTCTGACTTTCAGTTGTTTCTTTTATAACTATGATATATACATATCAGTCATTCTTTTGTAATTTTAACAATATGTGGGCAATGCAGCATCAATTTAAAAGAGTGCACTGGTAGTTAATTGTAACTGGGCTGTCTTGAAAAAGCAAAGTGTAAAGAATGCAAAGCAAAAGAGAGTAAATCAGTACTTCTATTTGCTTAGAGGTTAGTTAGTTAGTTAGCTTTTGCTTTTTGGGTCCAGCGGACCATAGGCCAAATCAGGACCCCATTGCTTAGAGGTTACAAGGTTTATTCATGTGTACATCTGTGTTAACCCTCACGTGGCTGACTGTAGCCTATGAGCATCAGCTACTATGAACTGATTACACTACACGGAGCACAAGACCAACGAATACGTTCGAAACATGGTCAAGATCCTCGCGGGCCCACAAGAAACCCTGCTGGCAACCGTCAAGCGTCGGAAACTGGTGTGGTTCGGCCATGTCACAAGGCACGACATGGCCTCTCTAAAACAATACTGCAGGGCACTGTCGAGGGAGGACGCAGACGAGGAAGACAACACAAGAGTTGGTGATGATGATGATGATGATCAAAGAACGAGTTCTGATCACAGCATCATTCCAGCAGACTACTTCGTTTGAACAAACAAACCATTCAATACACCGGACATGACCTTGTGACTGACTGACTGACATCGCCTTTTGCATTCTTATTCATGTCAAACATGCTTACTTGGTCTGTGTAGTTCGATTTCGTGTCCTGTCATATTTAATTCCGAAGGAACAAAAAATTCCATCAGACAAGAGATCCCTTGAACGGTGATTTTAGGGCATGTCCGAATCTCGAACATGCTTCCTGCCCGTACACCTGGGGAAAAGATGAAAGCAAACATTTAGACGGACAAGAAAACTAAACTTTGATATCAACGGAAATAAATCAAGTATGCACACTGTAATTCTCTTATTACCAGGCATGAAAACTAAAAAAAAAAAAAATACTGAAAAAAAAATTCGAAGGCGCATAGCGCCAAGTTTCGCAGGCGCGTAGCGCCAAGTTTTGCAGGCGCGTAGCGCCAAGTTTCACAGGCGCGAAGCGCCAAGACTTCTAGGGGGGTCCTGGGGCATGCTCCCCCGGAAATTTTTTTTTCAAGGGTGCAATTTGGTGCAATCTGGGGCTATCTGAGCCTTAAAATTGGATTCAAACATGGCCCCAAAACTATTTTACTATTACTGTGACTAGGGAAAAAAAAAAAAAAAAAAAAAAAAAAAAAGGAAAAATACGGAAATTAAAAAAAAATACGGTTTATTTTTTTCAAAAATACGGAAAATACGGAAAATACGGAGAATTTTCATGCCTGTATTACATCGGTAACATCTGAACAGTCGTACAACAAAACGAATTATTAACTAGCATAACTGGAAGCTTCACGATTTGCGTGTATTTTCAGGTACAACACAAGATCCTCTACAAACCATTGAACGGTCGAGGAGGCAGTAATACTTGTTTTCCTACTGGGTCTTCCATCCGTACTTTCTACTTTAAAACCTTGTTTAAAAGAAACAATGGTCGCACTCAAATTACCACATCATCTGAACTGTGTCGTGTTACACATCTCAGTGTCAGATAATGCATTTTTTTATCATATAGTATTGTATTGAAAACAAGTCGCGTAAGGCGAAAATACAATATTTAGTCAAGTAGCTGTCGAACTCACAGAATGAAACTGAACGCAGCAAGACCGTATACTCGTAGCATCGTCACTCCACCGCCCGTGGCAAAGGCAGTGCCCGTGGAATTGACAAGAAGAGCGGGGTATTCGTTGCGCTAAGAAGGATAGCACGCTTTTCTGTACCTCTCTTCGTTTTAACTTTCTGAGCGTGTTTTTAATCCAAACATATCATATCTATATATTTTTGGAATCAGGAACCGACAAGGAATACGATGAAAGTGTTTTTAAATTGATTTCGAAAAAAAAAAATTGATAATAATTTTTATATATTTAATTTTCAGAGCTTGTTTTTAATCCAAATATAACATATTGATATGTTTTTGGAATCAGCAAATGATGGAGAATAAGATAAACGTAAATTTGGATCGTTTTATAAATTTTTAATTTTTTTTACAATTTTCAGATTTTTAATGACCAAAGTCATTAATTAATTTTTAAGCCACCAAGCTGAAATGCAATACCGAACCCCGGGCTTCGTCGAAGAGTACTTGACCAAAATTTCAACCAATTTGGTTGAAAAATGAGGGCGTGACAGTGCCGCCTCAACTTTCACGAAAAGCCGGATATGACGTCATCAAAGACATTTATCAAAAAAATGAAAAAAACGTTCGGGGATTTCATACCCAGGAACTCTCATGTCAAATTTCATAAAGATCGGTCCAGTAGTTTGGTCTGAATCGCTCTACACACACACACACACAGACACACACACAGACACACACACGCACATACACCACGACCCTCGTTTCGATTCCCCCTCGATGTTAAAATATTTAGTCAAAACTTGACTAAATATAAAAAGCATGATTATGCCAGGTAAACTCACCTGAAGAGCACATGATCAGGCACGCAGTGAGCAAGCTCAATTGGAACATATCTGCAACAGTAAAGAAAAATTAGGAAATAAGAAAACATTGAAACAAAGGATGGGAGAACCATTATTGCAAGAGTAAATAATGAGACACATAGTATCTGAGCAGCAAGACGCACTTCGACGAGAGAGAGAGAGAGAGAGAGAGAGAGAGAGA
>NC_090252.1:33221443-33243943 GCF_037325665.1 Littorina saxatilis | reverse complement strand
AGATAAAAACAACTTTTAAATAATCGATATATGAAAAATCTCTCGCTTGTCGTTATGCACAAAGGTATTTACATGATATTACCATTAAAAAGGTCCGGGACGCATTGATCATCGAATTAGCCATGAAACAAATATATCAGCCAGAAACTGTGAGTAAAACTTGCGAATTTTGCCCTGCCAACTTTTTGAGGACGAATGACATTTTTTTTCGATTGTCCACTGTATAACGATATACGCAAAAGGTACATTGGAACTATTATAATTCGTTTAAATGAATTTTTATTGAAAGCCTTATTTTAAAACTTAGATAGAGAAGATGGACGTAAGTTAGCAATGTATATTTTGTATGCCTTGCAGTTAAGGGAACAATGTGTTTTAAATGCATAAGTTACATTATTGCTTGCATAATTCGTTTTTATAGCACCAGAAAGTGATTGGTGATAGACGTTAACCCTAATTGCATGGTTTTCATGTTTGTGTATAATACGCTTACAGTGGGTCTTATTTATACGTATGCATTCCTCTGTTTTGCTTGAGGGTGTGTCTATATGATAGGCCGCCTGTTTTGCCTTCGCGCCTTGTATAGGTGTGGTTGGGTGTGTGTATGTGTGTGTGTGTGTGTGTGTGTGTGTGTGTGTGTGTGTGTGTGCTACTTGTTTGTATGTTTGTAATTTTTCTTGTAGTTTTGTTGATTGTTGTGTGTGTGTCAACATGGCTTGTTAAGCTAAAGACATTAAACCATCAAAGCGTCCCTCTCTCTTTCTCTCTCTCTCTCTCTCTCTCTCTCTCTCTCTCTCTCTCTCTCTCTCTCTCTCTCTCTCTCTCTCTCTCTCTCTCTCTCTCTCTCTCTCTCTCTCTCTCTAAGCATACATTTATGGTGTTGATCTTTGTAAATCCATCAGTTTAACACACAAAAATATTATCTAAATTTACAAGAAGAATTAAAAATCGTGGACGCAACTGTGACACCATCATGCAGCCCGAATTGAATTTACACCATCCCTAAACACTGTTTGTAGAGGAAGGATATCATGGGAAGTATGACCATCCATATATAGATTAGACCGTGTCATTTTCAGCGACGCGGAAATGTATCTGGATGTTTTTCGTTGAGATCATTGACAAACTGCATAAGGGCTGATTTTACTCACCAGGAAATAACTAAATATCAGACAAATACTTCGGACGAAACAGTTGCTCCCAAACGCGAACTAGACCATGTATGCTTGCGCAACTTCATTAAGTGGAACAAAAAATGAAGAGATTATATTTGGCTTTTGCCGTCATTTTTGCAGCAAGGAGTGGACGAGGGTCTGCCAAGAGAAGTTGTAAGTACATCATCCTCTTTAAACTCCATGATTTATCTCATGAATATGTTCGCTTTTCATAGTAACAATGATCTGCATGTGAGTAATTTTTATTAGTGTTGCAGACGATGTAAAACGAATGTGCCTGCGTGGACATTATCATTAAAATCAGACATAGAGATTAAACGAGTTATTACGTTAAGTCAGCCTGTGGAACTTACAAAAAGAAACTTAGTGTACTGCATGTTTATTCTAGCAAGACTTGAAGGCCGAGAAAAGCGCTTGCACGCTGGCTAGCCGAAGAAAAAAACGGGTCATGCTCGTCTCCGTGCAGCATACGAACGAAGTACCTAAAAAACCTCTCGCTCATAAGATAATTGCCTATGTCATTTTAGTTATAAGTTGCAAACTGCCTATCTTTAGCTGTTACCACGGGGTAAACGTGATATAAAGAGCTGACAGCAACATTTCCAATAAGCAAAACTGCATAACAACCCACAAAGAGCTTTTACATACCTTCACATTTTCAAAACAAGTATTCCTGTATCATAAGGAAAACGTGCCCAACTCAAGAAACGAGATCGGCAGTTTTGCTTACGTTACCGTGGCAATGGTTTCCGTTGGTCTGAGAGTTTGTACTCTCTAACACATGATATATACTCTTCCAGTAGCTTCCCCTGTAGTTTCGCTGCAGAAATGCCTAACACTGAGATAGGTATTTTTCTTATGAGCGTGACGACAATCTATTTTCTTTATTGTGAGCACATTTTTAGAGTAAACATAACTCATGTTATGTTTTTAGATTCAGAATTTCCTTAGGACTACATTGGAGTCATTTGTAATGGTTAACATTTGATTTTAATGACAACCTTTACTGGCAAACTGATCAAGTAATTGCTAAACTAAATCCGAGCTGAAATGCAATACCATAGTCCGGACTGAATCGAATATTGCTTATTTACAAACTTTCAATCAATTTGGCTGAAAAACTAGGGCATGATAGTGCCGCCTAAACTGTCACTTAAAGAAAGATATGACGTCATCAAAGACATTTATGGAAACAATTAAATAAAATCTGAGGTATTTATTTGAAAGAACTAATGTGTAAATGTTCATGACGATCTGCCAAGTAGTTATCTGGGAATCCCTGCAAACACACACACACACACACACACACTCATACACACACATACACACACACACACACACTCACACACACGCGCGCACACACATACACACACACCCACACACACACACATACACACAAACACACACACACACACACACACACACACACACACACACACACACACACACGCGCGCACCACATCCCTCGTCTTGATTCCCAGTCTATGTTACAACATTTAGTCAAAACTGACTTTACTAAATGTAAAAAGAGATGCTGGTTGCCAGGACATTTAAACATGTATATTATATTTTTTCTCTGGTACTGATTTTTCTGCAATGTGTCTGCATCCTTGTTCTCTCGTAAAAGCAAACATTTTCTACTAAGACAGGCTTTTCAAGCCGTGCAACAATGCTTATGAAGATACATCCAGGCCCTCCTCTGTGTTGTGCAGGTCACTACGACTTCGTATTTCCTACTCTGAAGGAAGGATATGAGATTGTCTCCACAGAAAACTCAACAGTAACCATCCCCTTCCATCTCTGCCATCCCATTTCCTACGAAAATGTAATAATTACTCTGAAAGAAAACAGGGGATCTCCTTACTGTCATATTACGCATACAAAAGACAGTTGCCAAGCGACTCCTGCTGTTCCCGAATGCAAGTGCTTGAAGACAGGAGATTATGAGTTACAGAAAGTTGTCCACATGTCTGACAATGGGCAGTGGGAATGGCGGGTGCAAGGAACGACAAAACCTCTTCGTCAAGTCGTTCTGTTCAACATTTCACGACCAGGTGACTCTCTCTCTCTCTCTCTCTCTCTCTCTCTCTCTCTCTCTCTCTCTCTCTCTCTCTCTCTCTCTCTCTCTCTCGCTCTCTCTTTCCCTGTCTGACACAACTATAATATACATAATACATGTACAACATACCCACACGACACATGTGTCATTTTCAAACAATCTGGATATCTTAGATAAACATACATCTTGTATCTTAAGTGTTTTTCTGTGTGTCCACTCTAAAGACCATTGGGTAAAGGTATACCGTGATTGCATACAACAATCGTTTTGTTAAACGTTCCAATGACTAACCATTCTTGTTGGGTTTTCTTTTCTTTTTTTCACAAATGGATGTTTGACGATTAGAACAGTATTTAAAAGTATAAACTAATGAGTCAGGAATTACTTCCTATCCTAATTTGATTTTCTCTAAAGAAAATATGTGTGGGCTTTAGCGCTAAAGCAGATGACACTTAAACAGAAAACAAAAAAGTGATTGTGTAATTTTTAATATTTAACAGTACCACACATGCATTACTGTATGAACACTAGTACGAACAATGAATAAACGACGGGAAGTATTTCCACAGCGGTTGAAATGAGCTAGTGCAACACATCTATATGAAGAAGTATAAAGGGATATGTGTATTGATTATGACAGTGTGTGTGTTTGGGGGTGGGGGTGGTGGCGCATGGTGGTGGTTGTATACAAGTTGTGGTATTATACTGTTCAAAAAAAGAAACGCATAGTTGCTACTTGCCAAATTTGTTTTATTTTTCGAAAAAATTAACAGAAAATCCAATATTTAGATTATTTGTTTGAAATTTGGTATGGACACAGTTGAATGCACACACAGTTCATTTGCATCTTCAAATCAATCAGTCAATCAATACGATTGGGTGCCGAGGCTGTCAAGTCAGTAGGGGGTGTGACTGCCTTGAGCAGCAACAACTGCCCGGATACCTTCTGGGCATGGACTGGATCAGATGCCGGATATCTTGCTGTGGGATGGTGTCCCACTCCTCCTGAAGTGCCTGCAATAGATCGCGGTGATTTGCCGGCGCTTCTTCTCGCCTGCGCACACGTCTGTCCAATTCATGCCAGAGGTGTTCTATCGGGTTCATGTCTGGCGACATGGATGGCCAGGGAAGCACCTGGACATGGTGGTCGGTGAGGAACTGGGTGGTGAGTCGTGCTGTGTGCGGGCGAGCGTTGTCCTGCTGGAATATGGCATCCTGGTCAGCCAGAAGAGGAAGGGCGTGTGGGCGCAGAATTTCCTCCACGTATCGCTGGGCAGTTATGCGCCCTGGGACGTGCACCAGGGTGCTCCTTCCAGCGGTATTGATCGCCCCCCACACCATGACGCCTCCACCACCATGAACGGGTGCCTCATCCACACAGTTGGGCGCGTAACGTTCGTTTACTCTCCGGTAGACCCTCCTCCGACCATCATGTCGCTGGAGCAGGAAGTAGGACTCGTCGCTGAACCACACGTGTCTCCAGTGATTCCGGACGGTCCAGCGAAGGTGCTGGTTGCCCCACTGCACTCGGTTCTGGCGATGGCGGCGGGTGAGGACAGCTCCTCTGTGAGGTCTGCGAGCTCTCAAACCAGCTTCATGCAGGCGGTTCCGCACGGTCTGGTCCGATAATCGGTGTGGCCCGGGGAGAGCCTGGACAGAAGATGAGGCCGACAGGAAACGATTCCGGAGGTGGCGGAGCCGTATGAAGCGGTCGTGAGCAGCAGTTGTCGCCCTTGGTCTTCCCGCTCGTGGCAAGTCAGCAACGGAGCCAGTGGCTTGAAACCTGACCCACAGTCTACTGATGGTGCTCTGGGACACGTGGAAGTGCCTGGCGATTGCACTTTGACTTTGGCCTGCTTGTAAACGACCCAATGCAATTTGGCGGTCTTCTCTGCTCAATCGGGCCATCTTTCGTCGCTGAATTGTCGTCTGATTTCTTTGTGGCGAACAATCCGCTTTTATGGGTTTTGGAAGACATGGTGAGAGCTCAATATTCCCCGAGTTTCACGAGATTACACTGAAGCATGACGAGTGGTCATGCCAAATGAGCAATGTTGACATTGTAGCCACTGATAACGCATGCGTCACGTGCAGAGCTCACTTGTGGCAATGGACGAAAGGTCGACGACCAGATAAACATTTTCTGCAGTTTGGTGGATATCCTTGTAGCCATATAACTAAATTAACCAAATATTACAAGCTATGCGTTTCTTTTTTTGAACAGTATATATCTCACCCATGCACACGCCCTTGTTTCAAAACGTTTCGAATAAAACACAGCTTTGTTTTCTTCCTTTCAACCCACTAGACCCACCACGAATTCGGAGCTTTACCGTCTCGAGTGGAAATGACCGGGCTGTTGTTCTACACAACTCTTCCGTGACAATCAAATGCATCATTGACAAAGGAAACCCACCAGCAGCTGTTCACATTCTGGACGAAATGGATCATAGGGTGACACCCTGCATTGAAAGCGACACTGGGAATACCGATACTGAGATGGAAACGTGCACGCTTCACAATGTCACGTGCCGAAACTCGGGGACTTACACATGTAAGGCCGCAGGAGCACTCACTGTAACCAAAACAGTATCACTCTTAGTAGAAGGTAAGTAACGATCATTTGGGGCACCTTAGTACAATCTTTTTGGTATCTGTTTTTGTTTGTTTTGTAACGTCATATTGGTTCCGGACACGAGGATTGTTAACACTATTTCAACAAAGTATTTTTTCGGGAGCGCGCGCGTCGTAATACAAACTACTAGTCTTTAAGACACACCAATCTGTTGCGTGAGATTAAACCTTTATTCCACAAAGACGTATGGCACACATCTTGAGCTTAATGCAATAATTGGCTGCAAATGTCTGTGCAGAGTGGGGATATTTTGCTGAGGTAATTTTGTAACTAATACCTATATGTATTTCCATCTGCAAATTATTTTTTTTAAATATTTACACTGCATTTGCACAGACAGACGCCGGCCTTCAGATATTTGTTATTTGTCGAAGTGGGAGGATGCTCTTATATCCAGTGTATAAACCTGCATACAGTCGTGTTTTAGTGTATGATCATTACAAACGGGGAATAAAGGTATATACAGTGGAAAATCCACCATAAATCTCAAAAGAATGAGCTCCTAACTATCTATTCCATCCAGGTCCTCCGCAAATTAGCGCACCCGTCGAGCAACACAGCAATGAGATGAGGGCACAGGATTTCAGAGTATGCTCTCACACGAAGGATTTTACGGAATGCTTTTTCAGCAGAAGGTCCGTTTCAAAAACGGATCTTCAAAAAATGGCACAGAAGGATTCCCCAAGGACATCGAACATAGAATGTGCCAGGTATGTAAATATATGTTCCTTAGTTAACAAAAGTAAGCAGTTGTGCAAATGAAATCCAAACATAGAGTTATACTTGCCATGTTTGATAGGTATAAGATGCACAGAAGTTTGAATCCCAAATAGTAATTTTAAGAACAATTTTGCCGAAGAAGCTCAGTATGCCACGAATTCACGAACACAAATTTGCTTAAAGATGGTATACCAAAGGCGCCATTTTGGAAAGTATTCTGATGATTTGGACCTTAAAACATTCAAGGGACATTTGCTGAACAGTAATTTAGAAACACCTGCAATGATCTGCTCGAAACTGCTCCGAAACTATGCAAAATGTTAAAAAGGAATTTTAATCAGCGAGGAGTTTGCTTTGCCCAGCTCTCTTGTTAGGAGTCTGGACTTCCCGTCGTCATAATTATTTAATTAGTTTTCACAGATACCCATTCGTCAAAGCAGATTTAGACCGTTGCATTGAGGAAGTCAAACCTACAGTCGGGCAAACGCATGCCAATTCCGTGCATGTCTACACATACAGGTCTAAACACTTCGCATAACAGACAAACACCATGTCCGTCGGATGATATTACAGTATGCTATGACTACCAAACGCAGCATTCAGATGAAAATTAGAACGCTCAAACACTCATTCTTAGACCTTCATCGTGTTTGTTGTCATTTATTCAACTCTCAAAACGAACCCTTTAGACTACTGTAGCTCTAGGCTCAATTTCAAATTTGTATCGCTAGGAATAGCGCATGAAATACTCAGGGTCGAAAGGTAGGACAAAAACTAGGACTCACACAAAATGGGTAACAGGAATAAATAGAGTCTGGGCTTCCTACTCAGGCACAGCCGTTTTCAATATGAGTAACTCAGCGCTCAAACGTTTATTGTAAGGTATTCCTGGTGTGTATTTACAACCCCCAACAAACACTACATGCATAGCTATTTGGGCGATTTGAGACAGTTAAATAGTATAGTTACGGATTGTGCAGCTTATGGTTACAGATACATTGAATTATTTCAGAAAAGTGTGGTTACCAGAAACAAGAGTTAAGCCTTTTGACTTTTTTTTAACATTATTTTGTGTATATCGTATGCACAAGGAGTGTGTGGGCGTATAATTGTTATCCACACCAGGGCAAATACCAACAGCTGTTATGCTATACAACTGATGACATTTTTGTTCTTTAAATATTTTTAATGTAATACAATACATGCTAAATTATTGGGGAAAAATTGAAACATGACGCACAAAACGGTCCCAACAGAGCTGCATGAGAAGGATCGAACTTAATGCTTTGATTGTATTTTCAAACTTATCAGGCTTAACTGGACTCTTGAGGGTACCCCGCCTCTGATGACAGCAAGCATACAGACAGCAGAAATGGAAGGTGGAGCATGGGAACTGACATTGGTGAATGCGATGGGAAAGACCGAAAGCTTCTTCTTCTTATATGCGCCAGAAGGTATAAAGAGCCTATCTAACCATCCACTCCCCCCCCTCTCTCTCTTACAACATGATCATTTACTTTAGGCTCAAACATGCAGTTGTATGATAGTAATATGACAGTGTAATAAGTTACTGTGCGCTGTAAGAGAGAGAAAGACAGGTATACATACAGACAGGCAGACAGAAAAACAGGCCGACAGACAGACAGACAGACAGACAGACAGAGTGATTAGAAAAAAAACTTTGCAAGATAGACAGAGAGAGCGGGTGCAGAAAGTGGATTCTGTACCTGGACTCTTTCGTCATTTAAACGCCCGATGCATGCATTCTTGTCCATTGAACATGTACGTGATTCAGTGGGGTTTATTCGCTGAATCAGCTCGAGGATAGAGTTTATCCTCGACAAGTAAATACGGACCTTAGTGTATCTTCTGCAGAAACAACAGACTTTAACATTTCCTTTGCTTCCACCGGCTATTCAAACGAGTTCATCACAGACAAGGCAAGCAAAGACCAGCCTGAAACGAGCTTCCTTCTCACGGGTGCTGGTTTCGTCACTCTTGTTTCAAACGGCGTCGTCGTTTTGCTCATCATCCTTCTTGTAATCGGCATTGCTGTCAGACGAAGAGGTAAGCATCATTGGAAGTTGCACGAATGAGAATAATCAGCTCTGGCTTGATTCTAGAGAGACCGTAAGTTTATAGATTCTTCTTCCGACTTCCATTGGCTTGCAAAGCAAACTATACTCTCCTGCCCAAACTAAGTGCAGCATTTTGTTTTGTTTTTAGGTTTTAAATCTAAGCAGACGAATAGAAAGTAGAATGTTATATTTGTTGATAGATATGCCTTTTTCAAGAAAGAAAAGCAAGTCAGTGGTAATTTATTTATAACTGGTAATAACAATATCTTCTGAAGAGAGTACACCAAATCAAGTAGAATATTACACAGTCTTTTGGATCTTTGTATATACGTCTTGCGGAATGAGGTCGCAGCAAAAGTCCCCCTTTTCTGTGACATGTGACACAAACATATGTTCTTGTGCTGCGGAAGGACAACTGTACCAGTATTGCTCAGGCTAGATAAATATTTGCATATTTACAGTTTGTGTGTAATGCAGGAACCGCACATGCAGAGAGCTAGAACCATGTAGTTGTCAACAGTTTTTCTCAAATCAAGAAAACGATTCACTATAAAAGGTGACTTCTTCCAGCATAGGAGATAATTCTATACCTTACGAAAATGCACGAGGTTTTAGTGTGGCACGATTAGAGTGAAGTTATGACCCTTTATACTGGCAAAACAGGAAGGAGATCACGCCGCGCATTGCTGGAAGATTTGTTACTGCAACAGCGCCGGCCGCTGCCACAACCACCACAAATGCAGCAACGACATCAAATCCCACGAACTCATCAGGAACGTCCAACACAACCAACTGCATTTCAAGCCACGGTCTCCGTGTCAAATGCTGTCTCAAACGAACGGCGATCTGAGAGCTCAGAGTCTGACATATATGACAACCCAAACGAGGAGCCCTATAAAGGCGCCGACGGTATGCCTTGAATGTTTACTTTGTAAAATAACAACAACAGAAAAACAGAAAGATGCTTGGCTGTGAAGAAATACGGCTTCTTTTCATTTCTTTTCGTCCTTTATAAAAAAAAAATCAATGCATTAGCCCATGTATGGAATTTCAAGATAAAACACACACACACACACACACACACACACACACACACACACACACACCCTCATACACTCACACACTCACACACTTACACACAAACACACACACCATCACACAAACAAACACACACACACACACACACACACACACACACACACACACACACACACACACACACACAAAACCTTCATTTTGAACATAATGTTGTTTTGTCCTTTTGCAAGATATAAAGGCGATAACCGACGGGTAACACAAAACAAAGTTTTTGACAAAAACACTATAAAAACAAAGAATCTTGCAAATGTAAGAAAAATCAATAAAATTAAGTTGCTTATCCTTTCGGATATCATTCTGAATGTTTAAAGTTACTTTAGTTTTAAAACTCAGCACATGATCCGCTTCATATCAAATGTAGATACGAACAGGTGGCTCCTAGAATGTGTGTACATGAACAAATAATTATTTCATCTTGTACTTCTCTGAAAAAAACACTAATTGTACCTCTGTGTGTGTGTGTGTGTGTGTGTGTGTGTGTGTGTGTGTGTGTATGTGTGTGTGTGTGTGTGTATGTGTGTGTCTGTGTGTTTGTGTGTGTATGTTTGTGCAGCGTGTGTGTGTGTGTGTGTGTGTGTGTGTGTGTGTGTGAAACTTTTCAGGTGCCACAGGCGCAAACGTAGCTGCGTTAGCCTGCACGGAAACTCTGCCGGACGACTATCTAACCCCTGTTACATTTTCAAGGGTAGCGGTTGTGAGGGACGATCTGCCGGACGACTATTTGCAGCCTATTGCGTAAAAAGAGAACATGTATTACGCTCGTCGCGTGAACGAGTTATATTCTCCGACAAACTCAACCTAAACAGCAGCATGCATGGTTTGAAGAAATCACTACAAATAACATAAATGATCAATAAAACTAACACTATAGTACACATGCTTTTCATGTCAGCAGGTCCCTTCCTATTGGCATAACCATTTCTACAGCTCCCACTGATCTCCTCCCGAATCATGATACTATCAAATACTTTGCGTGTTATCGCTGTCCTCCTAAATTGTCATGCATGTCCAATAAAGGAATCCTGATTCTTTAATTTTGTTACGAAAAGTACGAATTTATCATCATCATCATCATCATCATCATCATCATCATCATCATCATCATCATCGTCATCATCATCATCATCATCGTCGTTATCGTTGTTGTCATTGTTCTTATACAACAGATTTAATGGATTAAGATCTGCCTGTTATTGACCGATTAAATTCATTAAGCCTGATATTATAACTGGGCTAATGAACCATTATGTTATAATTAAAACATGTTATATTATGCATGGTAAATGTATTTGTATTTTTGATTGGATGCAAAATGGAATTGTTTCGGTCGGCCATTTGTTAAGGGACAAGGGATATTTAGGCTATGAAGATTTTAAACGATTATATCCGCATGTTCATGTTGATTTTGTGTTATATGAAGGTATACTTGCCTCAGTGATGGCATACTAAAAGAATTTGACACTAGATGAAATTATATTATTAAGGAGGCTTATGTTTGGTATTCGTTTAAGTAATAGCAGTGTAAATAAGATTTATTCTTATTTGATTTAAGACCTATCACCATTAAAATCTGTACAAAAATGAAGACACGGGCTTCAAATCCACCCAGATAAGACCATGGGTTTTAGGAAAATTAAACCAAATTAATTACAATTGATCAAAGGCTGTGCTGATGTCAGTACAAAGTTATGTATAGCGTTTTACCTACAGGACAGTTTTTGTTTTAACGAAAAATTGATATACTGGACAAATTATTTTACATTATGCGCAGAACTGGTTTGAAGCGGAAAAAAATCAATGCATGATTAACGGTCGCTATACGTGCAGTTTATGTCGGACTGGAACCAAGAAAACCACATTTTTCACTAAAGGCATCAGCCCAATTTTATTTTTAGGGCTCCCTTCCACCTGTTTTTGTATGTGTAGGGTGTTGTTTTTACATACAAAGTAGGCACATGTTGTGCTTCAGATATTACTCCATAGGAGACAGTGTATAATATGTTAGAGTTTGCGTGTTCTTGTGTTGCTAATGCTATATATTGTAAACCCAAATTAGTTTGTTTGTCACGGTTTTGTTTGTTGTCTGTTTGTTTGTGTGTTCTTGTTTTTTTGTTTTTGTTTAAGCTGTTCGTGTGTTTATCTGTATATTGGTATCTGCAGGGAAAACGTCAATTTGATGTTTTTATTTGTTGGAGGTGAACACAGCCATTATGCAGTACAAGAGCACTCCAAACCAAGGCATTTTCAACAGTCAATTTATATTGATGTACAATGTTTTCCTTTGTAATGTATTTTGTCGAGAAAAAAACCAAGAAGGTAAAAAAAAAAAAACGCTTTCTGAATGTTATTGTCTTGATTGACCAGTGCTTTTAAAAATCGATGTACAGACATGCATGTCTTGCATCTTCTTTTTTCCGTTTTTTATCTCTTCAACTTTTCGTTCAAACCAAGGGTGGTGTGTATTGCTTTGTTTGCAAAATTTTGTTTGTATCAGTTGCATTGTATAAATGAGAACTAATGTGTGTGTTTTGGAGTAAGGGAAGTAATGCAGTGTTTTGTCACATGTATGTGTAAAAATAGAAATTGACGTTGTTTTTTGTAACTAATATGCAATTCTCACGCAGAAAACAAATGGTTTGACTTTAGTAATCCAGTAAAACTGACAAATAAAGTGTAGTATATATGACGTGCACATGCCTCAGAAGAACTGAAGTAATATCGATAGTACGCAAGCTAGAGATATATAAAATATATAACCTGAGCCGGATCGATAAATACAAATATCTTTCTTTTGGCATACCGTCAAAAATTGAAGAAAAAAAAAAGAATATAAAAATGCCCGGAGATCTATCTCTTCTGAATCCATTCTCAACTCCGGAATAAGTTTTGTTTTACTGGTTTTATATATTTATATAAGCCTATATTATCTATATATATAAGTTAGTGGTTTTAATTCTATGTTCGTGAAGTGTTCATTGTGTTTCTACTATGTATTAACTGTTCAGTGTGTGTGTTGTGTGTGTGTGTGTGTGTGTGTTGTGTGTGTGTGTGTGTTTGGGAATTTAGTTGTAAATGAGTGCACGCTAATAATATGCATGCAGTGTAAAGCATATTCTGATTATTCATCATTGTTCTTTCACTGCTGTATGTGCACGTGAATGTGTGCGCGCCATATCCCCTACCTATACAATGCGAAGTAACTGCAGTTAGTAATTTTCAGTCTGTGTCTCTGTATATATATAAAAAAGTGATATTTGTGTTTCAGTTATTAAATACATGCAGTTTTTCTTCCATTGTCATTGTTGAAACATCTGTTCAATTTCACATTTTCGTTTCGCTACAACCATGTTTGAAGATTAAAGCTGTCCGGTTTTACTTACTGTATACGTGAGGAAAAGTAGATGTTTACTATTTAAGGAATATATAATTAGAATCAAAGTGTGTGCTAAACCATCAAAGCTGTGCGCGGTATTTTACTGTACATGGAAAAAATGAAATGTGTACCACTTACGGAATATAATTAGAGTCAAAGTGTCTACTAGAAATACACCCAAACAAGCTGGGCAGTATACTTACGATATATAGAAAAATGACATGTTTACCATTTACGGAATATAATAAGAGTCAAAGTTTGTACTAAAAAAAACACCACAGCGACGCTGCATGTTATACTATAAGTGTACATATTGAAAATCAAATGTTTATCATTTACTGAACATATAATTGGTGTCATTTTTTTTACTTCTTCTTCTTCTTCAGCGTTCCTGGTGGTTTTTTTTACTGAAACATCCAAGCTGTGCGCGGTATTTTGTATATTTACTGTACGTGGGAAAAATGACATGAAAATTAAATGTTTACCATTTTCGGAATATAATCAGAGTCAAAATGTATATTAAAAATGTATATTTTATGTCTTTAATCCAACAACACAAATCAATGTCGACAGTTTACAAAACGTATACTTTGATCGATCTGTGTAAATTCTGACAATACTATTTGACGATTTTGAGAAGATGATATTGTGGTTAAGCAATGCTTTTCAATTAAAACTTCCCTGTTTATGATTGCCTTGTTGCTAGCATCAGAGGACAGTGCATTAAACTACACTACTCGTCATAAAAAAACAAAAAACTTTACACATGCGTTTGAGGGCAGATCTTTCATGCCTTGTATGCCTTCTGAGAGGATCGACACCTACACCGCTCAGCATGCCTTAGCGTCCATGGTAGACAAGATATGTGAACAAAACTGACTGTTATGGTTGCAGATTTGATTGTTCTGTCTAATGACATGCTAAACATGGTTCGATTTAGCAGTTCTGATTTGTTGTCGATTTTATCGCGGGAACCTTGATTTTGCGAATTTGATTTTGGGGGGTGTCTGTGTTGTAGGTTCTACTGTATCGACACTACGTCATGTAAACTCAATCTGTTTTCTGAATAAGTTAGGGGAATAAACGGCCTTTCCAGTCATATAATTGGTTTTACGATAAACGGCCTCATCAGAAAGATCTGCCCTCAAACGCATGTGTAAAGTTTTTTTTTATGACGAGTAGTGTAGAAGTAGTTTACCACCATAATAGCATGCAGGTCGACGCGCGATGATACGATCGCCCATTGGGATTTTTCCAAAAGCCTTGTTACTTAAAATGGAATGAGTAATTCTGGGAAATCGTTCATCATAGGGACTCGATATTTATGGCACCCGATGCTATATTAGATCTTCAATGCATCACTCAAATCTATGGAACTAATCAACATGAATGAAATACGAGTTGAGAAAATAAATAAATGTGGAAACTAAACAAAAACTAATTCTTGACTGACTATATTCTTACGGAATACGTTTTTGTTTCTTTGTCGTAATACACGTTGTTTGTACATCTGATTAAAGTCCCGGCTGTACGTGTGTATCATGAGTTACAGAAAATGCGTTTACCAGAAATAACTCTGTCAGGATTTTCGGCGGTCTGGAGGAGTAGGAGCCCCTGTATCGCTAACAGGTTTTTTACAACATCCGGAGCTCCGATCAGCTCTATGCTGTGATCGGGACGAGAAAATGACTCAGTGTGATGTGTATGATATGCGCCGTGCACTAGATATATGATACCATTTTCTTTCAAAAACATAATCATCAGAGCCACGAATCGCGACGGATGACTTGCTGAGTACTGGAAGTGTTCGCTAAGCGGCACGTGTGTAGTCCCAAACTCACGTGACCTCAAGCCTAACTCACAACAAATGCTGAACTCCGATGGACTCGTGAACGCTGATTTTCGAAAGAAAGGGTATCATAATTATTGCCCACGGTGCGCGCGCTGCATGGCATACACATCGGAGTTCGGGTAGATCGCGGGAGTACAGCCCGTCGGAGTGGCGGGAGCGTGCTCCGAATGTTGTGCCAGTTGGAAAATAATGTCTGCGGTACAGGGGCTCCTATACTCCTCCAGACCGCTGATAATCCGGACAGATTTATTTACAAAAGTCGTCTATTACGGATCAAATATGCTGATTGCTGATTTTCCGAAAGAAATGTATAATAAATATACATACATTTTATAAACTGTTAAAGTGTTGATGCATATGTGTGTGTGTGTGTGTGTGTGTGTGTGTGTGTGTGTGTGTGTGTGTGTGTGTGTGTGTGTGTGTGTGTGTGTAAGTGTGTGTGTAAGTGTGTGTGTGTGTGTGTGTGTAAGTGTGTGTGTGTAAGTGTGTGTGTAGCACTCCCGCGTCTCACCTGCCTGAAGTTACCCGGCGTGACTGGTCTATCAGTACTGCGGACTGACTTGATTTAAACTCAGAATAAAAACGCAAGCAGTTCAGCATAACCGTTAAGTTTTACTGATATTTCCACACTTTTGGTTTAAACAGTGTATTTATTCAGTTGCATAAATACAAAGCCGTAATTGAAAGTTGTAATTAAGGGAGCACAACAAGATAAACTTATAAATGTGCTCTTAGAAACAAACGAGTAATGTGGCGGACAATATTGTAAATGCATAATATTTAAACAAATGAAAACAAGAACAACAACAACGATAAATATAGCAACAGTGGTGCGGAAATCTCACACACACACACACACACACACACACACACACACACACACACACACACACACACACACACACACACACACAATCAGTCACACACACACACACAATCAATGAGGCTTATATCGCGCTCTGCAGTGATGCCGTGTGAGATGAAATTTTATACGGCCAGTAATTGCAGCCATTTCGGCGCATATTTACCTTTCACGGCCTATTATTCCAAGTCACACGGGTATAGGTAGACAATTATTAACTGTGCCTAAGCAATTTTGCCAGGAAAGACCCTTTTGTCAATCGTGGGATCTTTAACGTGCACACCCAATGTAGTGTACACGGGGGGAGGTTCGGACACCGAAGAGAGTCTGCACACAAAGTTGACTCTGTGAAATAAATTTCCGCCGAACCTGGGATCGAACTCACGCTGACAGCGGCCAACTGAATACAAATCCAGCGCGCTACCAACTGAGCTATATCCCCGCACACACACACACACACACACACACACACACACACACACACACACAACACACACACACACACACACACACACACACACACACACACACACACACACACAGAGACAGACACATAGAGACACAAAGGACAATCAGATACAGGGGGGGAGAGAGAGAGAGAGAGAGAGAGAGAGAGAGAGAGAGAGAGAGAGAGAGAGAGAGAGAGAGAGAGAGAGAGAGAGAGAGAGAGAGAGAGAAAATGACTAAACATATGGTATTAACAAAAACGTTTGCTGTCTAATATAAATTTATGAATCTGATGAAACAGCGCTGTGTTTTCAGCTAAGGACTTGTCACTATTACCGTACACAGCACACAAAACAGTAATATTATTATTATCTGGTAGAGTATCAATAGTGGTTGCTCTAACATTCGTGTACAATGGACAGTCAAATAAAAAGTGTTCACAATTTTCAACATGAAAACCACACCTGCAGAAAACATCATTTGTCAAATGTCTTTTAAACATATCTGCATTTAAATCACTTCGAACTTTAGAGTAGACGTACGGGGGAATTAGAGGGACATCTCTGGTCAAAAATCTTTTAAAACAATCAATTGAATTCGTTTGTTTTATATGATCAGGTAATTCATTCCATAAAGATGTTGCAGAAGGAAAAAAGGAATGCTTATATAACTCAGTTCTACATCGAAACATTTGCCTATCATATGGTTTGCGTCGGTGGTACGAATTTACTGCTGAAATGAGAGATGGTAAGTAATCAAGTAAACACTGGCGCTAGACCATTAACTAATTTAAAATAAACGATCAATTTATGTTTTCTGCGCCGTTCTTGCAGTGTTGTAAAACCTGACTCATTGTAAAGTTTTTGATGGCTTGTTCCACGAACAGCTCCAATAATAGTTCTAATAGCATCTAGGTGCATTTTTTCAAGTTCAACTGCCAACATTGCATTGCAATTATCCCATATTACATCTGCATAGTCCAAATGAGGAAGAATAAAAGCCTTATACATCATTTCTAGTGCCTTGCGACTGAGTCGATATTTATAGGAACGCAAACATGCAACTAAAATACGAGCTTTAACAACTATAGAATGTACATGATGATTCCATTTACAGTCAGTTTGCAGATACACGCCCAAATGTTTATGAACAGTGGTTTCAATTAATATCTCTTCGCCAAATTTTAGCGGCAATGTTTCGGGTTGTCTTCTAGTAGAGACAGTCAATAATTCAGTTTTGGACTGATTAAAATTAACTTTCCAATTTTTTGCCCATTGCATTATCTGTTGTGCATCAGAATTCAAAATTTCAGTGCGTTCAAGTGTATTATCGAGGGACACGTACATACTCGTGTCGTCGGCAAATAATTTAATTCATTAATATAAACAAGAAACAGAAGTCAATCAATCAATCAATGAGTCTTATATCGCGCATATTCCGTGGGTACAGTTCTTGGCGCTCTGCAGTGATGCCGTGTGAGATGAAATTTTATACGGCCAGTAGATTGCAGCCATTTTGGCGCATATTTACCTTTCACGGCCTATTATTCCAAGTCACACGGGTATAGGTAGACAATTATTAACTGTGCCTAAGCAATTTTGCCAGGAAAGACCCTTTTGTCAATCGTGGGATCTTTAACGTGCACACCCAATGTAGTGTACACGGGGGGAGGTTCGGACACCGAAGAGAGTCTGCACACAAAGTTGACTCTGTGAAATAAATTTCCGCCGAACCTGGGATCGAACTCACGCTGACAGCGGCCAACTGAATACAGATCCAGCGCGCTACCAACTGAGCTATATCCCCGCCCCAGAAGTGGCCCCAAGACTGACCCTTGAGGGACACCAGAATTAACACAGCGGTAATTTGACATGCAACCTTTTATAACTACAGCTTGAGTTCTATCAGACAAATAATCTTTAATCCATTCTAACAACATATCTCTTATACCTATTGCGTATAATTTATAAATCAGACCGACCACGATGCCATACTCTATCGAACGCTTTGGAAATATCAAAAAATATTGCTTGTGGTGTACATTGCTTGTCCAAAGATTGACACAAATCGTCATATATACCAAGAAGTTGAACAACAGTTGATCAATTTTTGAAATACATTCCAGACGTCCCACAAAATGACTGACGCGTGCGCGAGGCCGCCATTTTGGTTGTTCAGCCAATCCAAGCAGTCGCGTACCAATACATCGTGTTGGGCGTTACCGAATAAAGTGAACAAAGGCGATAAAAGTCCACATGGTACGAAAGTGTTTTTAAAACTCGTCAGTTTTAAGGCAATGTCAGTAAGTGCCCAAAACGACTCATACTGAAGCTACTTGCTGCGTTCCCGGCGGCCTGCAAAATAAAACTATATTTTGTTCGCGGAGGACCAACCTTACGGCGCAGCCGATTTGCATTTGGCACACAGGCTCGTAGCCACAGCCGGCGTCACAGAGCTAGCGTAGCATTCAGTTTTCCGTTCGCTCGTGGCGCTCAACGGCATGCTGCGTCCTCTCGGCGAATCAACGTACTTTTCCGCACAGCCACTGTCAGTCACTCTCACGGCAAACAAAATGGTGGGTTGGGCTTTGTCAAACCACCACCGTACCACCGTGGCCACCACCTCAGAACAACCAACGCGTTTAGTTTGGGTAAAAATGGAAGTTAATTCCTCCCTGGCTTCTCTCT
The DNA here is from genome assembly GCF_037325665.1 of Littorina saxatilis. Lineage (NCBI taxonomy): Eukaryota > Metazoa > Mollusca > Gastropoda > Littorinimorpha > Littorinidae > Littorina > Littorina saxatilis. The sequence continues at coordinate 33,224,957 of NC_090252.1, read as the reverse complement.
CTCTCTCTCTCTCTCTCTCTCTCTCTCTCTGAGTCTCTCTCTCTCCGAGTCTCTCTCTCTCTGAGTCTCTCTCCGAGTCTCTCTCTCTCCGAGTCTCTCTCCGGGTCTCTCTCTCTCTCTCTCTCTCTCTCTCTCTCTCTCTCAGTCTCGCTCTCTCTCTCTCTCTCTGTCTTTATGTGTTGTATAAAGGACAGGTTGGAAGAATAGGCTTTGCCTAAAACCTTTATCCTTTTGTAATAAAGTTCTGAGTCTGAGTCTCAGTCTCTCTCTTTCTCTCTCTCTCTCTCTCTCTCTCTCTCTCTCTCTCTCTCTCTCTCTCCCCCCCTCTCTCTCTCTCTCTCTCTATTGCGTTAACTGTCCGTGTATAGATATGTGATTAGAAGGCTGGCTGAAACAAAACGATTTTAAATGATTCGAACTCCACCAAGTTTCAGGCTGTGTCTCAGAATAAGACAGTGAACAGAGATTAAAACACGACCTGTCGCACCAACCTCGTTATATTGATAAAATAGTCGTCTCCGGCCGGTTGTTTGTCCCAAAAACCCTCTCACTGTCAAATAAAATATCAGGCACCACTGAAACACCACTCAACCGTTACCGTCCTTCCCAAATTTCAAGTACTAGGTGCTTCGACCGAAGATCTTTGCTGTGGCACGATTTGACAGAAGCAGCGGCACAGCCAGCGCGCGCCGCGTGCACTGCCGTGTTTGCGGACATCTTCGCGCATGATGATGATATCGCTGAATTTGCGATTCCCAAATGCCTAATAGAGGGCTGTCATACAGGCGACTCAGTCGTTGCGATTCAGTCGTCGCGATTCAGTCTTTGCCCGATCGCACATCACATCGTAGGCTATGACCCGTCACACTTTGAACGATAGACGAACGATTGACGAACGATAACTCCACGCGAGCGGGGCGGAAGTGCCGTGTCACGGCAAACGCGCTTTGCGAGAGCAGACGCTAAAGCCCTGTCCAGACTTGGACGCCGTTTTACGCTCTATGCGCCGCAGGCCGTTTTGTGCGTCGCGCGGGATTTGCCGAGTGGCCACACATCGACGATTTTTTTCACAACGCGGTATCAGTGGAGCGGGTCACCTGACAAGAAGGTTCAGTTGCATTCGACTGCCGCGCCGCGAGCGGCTGACGTCATCGCTCTGGTTTGCTCTGATTGTTCACATTTCCGTCGTTCTATGTCTGTGTCATAGAAATTAGAACACGCGCTATTCTTCTGCAAATAACGCTTCGCGATCATAGCACGCTGCGGTGCGCCCAACGGGGCCGTTTTGAGCATAAGTCAAATGTGGACAGGGTCGGCCGGGAGTGTCTGGACAGGCCATAAATGTTCGAACGTCGCTCTACCTTTCTGAAAAATTCCTTTCAGCATTACGCCTTTGCAAGAAATCAAGTTCCCAGACAGCTGCAATTAATGTTTTCCGACCGCTGTACACGCCTAAAACGTCTCCTTTATATCTGAGTAAAAAACTGTTCTTCCAAAAAGTTTTGAATCGACGAAGAGACGCTGTACGCCACTGTCCGCCATTATTTTACGTCACGGCGTCAAGGCCGCAGCAACACGTTCTGATTGGCTCTGTTGGCTCTACCTCTGCGATTGACCGACGACTGAATCGCAGGAATAGAACATGTTCTAAACCTCAAAGCTACGAGATAATCGCTTGAGACTGAGTCGCAGACTTGTCGTAGCTGTTTTCTACGACTGAGTCGGCTGTGTGACAGGGTAAATCGCGCGACTCAGTCGCATGTGTGACAGCCCTCTCTAAGGGAACGACTGACGTCACATGCCGCTTTGGCCTTTTCCGGAGGAACTCCGCGTGCCACTTCGATCGCGTAGCACTTGCAGTCATTCGGCGATGCCACCTTGATTGGGCTAAGTGCGGACAAACACGACTGACGGCAAAAACAATAGGGGTGGAGCCATGTACACCACCACTGAGAACATTCCAACGCATGCCGGTGCCACTCCCTGATGCGGTCGCATGCCGGTGTGACGTTTTCATCTTTCGCCGTGTTGATATTTCGCTTCTCGGCCTCGTTGATCTAGTATAAACTCTACACTGAAAAAATAAACCAACTTCGATAGTACTGATGAGCGACCTTGTGTACCTCACATTCATGGGGCCAAATTTGTCCAACCAATTTGTTTTATTTAACTTAGAAATTTGATTCATCCTAAAATGTTTTCCGTCTTACTCAAGGGACGTAGCCACTCTGTACGTGTACGTTTTCGAAGAATTTGATTTTGGGGGTGAAATCTATTAAATTTTACCACCAATTTTCTTCACATGCAAGAAACTGACATGCTTTTCGTCCATAAATAATTTCACTTCTTAATTTGACCAGGAAACAACATTTCAGTCTTGAGTATAAATCGAGGGGGAAATATGAACACGGGCGAAATATGAAATCGTCACACCGGTGCCATGCGGTCAGATTAATCCTGCTATCAGATTACGCATTCGGCCTCGTTACACCCCCGGTATAGGGGTGTGTATAGGTTTCACTCGATGTGTTTGTGTGTTTGTGGCGGTGTTTGTGTTCGCAAGTAGATCTCAAGAATGAACGGACCGATCGTCACTAAACTTGGTGAACAGGTTCTATACATTCCTGAGACGGTCCTTACAAAAATTGGGACCAGTCAAACACACGGTTAGGGAGTTATTGGTGGATTAAAATTATACAACGACTTATAGACGGACACCCCCGTTGGTCAAAGGGAAATAACCATTCTCACTGCCACCAACTGAGAAGGTTATTTCCCTTGACGGGGGTGTTTTTCCTATCAGAGGATTTTTTTTTTATCTTGTACACACTCCACACTGAAAAGCCCCCCTCCCTTGTATAGTAGGCCTACTAATGATCGAGCTTAGGTATTTACCTCATTCATTGGGTCAAATTCGTTTAACCAAAACTCGATTTTTTTCGAAAATGTGGACCGAGTGGACTAGACTGCTCTGAATTAAGACACTGCGAAGAAAGGTATGGCAACGTTCATTGTCCCTAACCATTAGCCGGTCAGAAGATACTATACTGAAAGGCATAAATTCTGCAAATAGTGCATTGAACGATTTTGCTCTCAAACGAAAATCAGATTGAATCTGTAATTTGTAGTTGACATCTTGAGTGTCGGAGCAAATGTTCCACGCTGTCAGCGTGCGCTTTGCAGTATTGCTGATCCAGCCACAGCCCACTGTGCTAATAAAGACAATGGGCTGAACGGGAGACAATAACGTACAAAAGATAGTGCATGGCCCTATAAAATGCAACTGGCTGTTTGGCTGTATCAGATATCGCAATCATGCCACGACTTGATGAAGGAGAGAGACAGCAAGCGATTGGGATGCTCAGAGCTGGCCAAAGCATTGAACGTGATGAACACTAAACGTTTTCCGAAATCATTGCGCTTGGACTCGGTCACTTTTTTTGAAAAATTGTCATTTCATGATGTTCTATTCAAAATCAATAAAGCGAAGGTTTATAAACACTAAAATGACCAA
>NC_090252.1:33211443-33218943 GCF_037325665.1 Littorina saxatilis | reverse complement strand
CACACGCATAAACACACACACACACACACACACACACACACACACACGGAAAGAACAACAATTTTTTGATGACGTAATTTTTTTTCACCTGCACAGACGCTATAACCCAAAGTCCGCTCCCCTGATAACTTTTGTTTAGCAAGAAACCAGCTTGGATTAAGCGGGGAAAGGGTTTATCACGTTTTTACATCCGATTAACTCAAATTCTTTTTGCGACCTGCCGCCCCCCCCCCCCCCCCCCCCACCCCTCCTCTCCCCGAATCCCTCCTTCAGTACAGACTTTAACATGAGATGGTATATCGGAACACACGAAGAAAAAAAAACACACACAAAACACACAACATGCAGTCTGGCTGCTTCCTGATCATCGTTAGAATTGTCTACATTGCAGCAATCCACAGAGAAAACAGTTATCCAATGGATACCATCACACTGCAACATACAAGGGAATGAGGAAGCTGACAGGCTGGCGAAAGAAGGAGGGAAGCTACCACAAGAGAACCAGCAAGTTACATTTGGTGAGGCAAAAACCATTGTAAAAGAGAAGCAACGGAAAAGGTGGCTGCAGCAACACCCTCACTACAACCCTAGAGACAGTTACTATCAACTCTCCAGAAAAGACCAGGTCATCATTGTGCGCCTGAGAACCGGCCACTGCAGACTCAGGCACCACATGTTCTCAAAATTCCACATTGGGGACACGCCTGTATGCCACTGTGGCATCGCAGACATGACAGTGGAACACCTCCTCCAACACTGTCCAATCCACCAAAAACTACGAGCAGAAATATGGTCTGCTGACACACCAGTTCAGGAGAAGATCTTCGGCAACCTGCGGAGTCTTCGCTGTACTGCAGACTTCATCAGAAGTTCCGGAGTCCCTGTCTGAGCGATCGAGAAGAAGAAGAAGTTAGAATTGTGTGCTGAATGAATTGGGAATATATTGACAGAGCTACAGATGTCAGTTATGCAAATAAGCTACTCACAAAAAGTTAAGGATCACTTGCACACAAATTCATAACTTTCCAAATAAGAAAGCCAATGCGTTGGTATTTGGCAAACATTTAATTCAATGCCTTAGTGATAACGACAGAACATTTCCTTCAATTTCGAGCAATCGTTTGGTCTGTACATTATATCAAAGTGTGTACGTATCGAAATTTAATTTCACAAAGTCGTTGAAATCACAAGACATGGCATTAAATGCTCCCAAAAGTTCAGTAATGCGTGTAACCGCCCTGGCTGTTCTGGCACTCGACGCCGCGAGTCCTCATAGAGTTAACCAGGGTGGTGAAGATCCTCTGTGGAAGCGCCTGCCACTCAGCCTGCAGCATCTGGTAGAGGTGCTGGACATTCCTGGGAGGGGGGTGGTTGCTCCTCACTTTGCGATCTAACTGATCCCAGAGGTTCTCAATCGGGTTGAGATCGGGACTGCATGCTGGCCACTCCATTCTGTTGACTCCAGACTGCTGCAGGAAGTCGTTGACCACCCTTGCCCTGTGGGGGCGAGCGTTGTCATCCTGGTAGACAGCATGCGGTCCCATCTGCTATAGTGTAGGCACAGCCAGCGGTCGAAGGATCTCATCCCGGTATCTGAGGCCAGTCAGGTTACCCTGTACATGAAACAAGGATGTTCTGTGGTGAAGGCTGAAGGCCCCCCAGACCATTACATAACCTCAAGGCCACCTTTTCTTAGACAGTGGCGTCAATGTAGCGTTCCCCTTGGCGCCTCCAGACCCTCAGTCGGTCGTCGTTGTGGTTCAGGGTGAAGCGTGATTCATCACTGAACAGGACCTGGGACCATTGCTGACGTGTCCACCTCACGTGACGTCTGCAGAAGGCGCGGCGCGCTGCCCTATGGGCTGGAGTTAAGCGTGGCCGTACAGCTGGGCGACGAGAACGGAGGTTAAACCCATGAAGGCGATTCCGTATGGTCTGCTGGCGGATGTTGGTGTTGGTAGCCACCCTCAGCTGCCTTCGAATAATGCTGGAAGAGGCTGTTCTTCAGTGTTTGCATGGCTAGTCGTTCAATGAGACGATCTTCACGCGGAGTTGTCTTCTTTGGTCGCCCAGGTCTGCGTCTTTCCTGGACCCTCCCAGTGGCTGTGAAAGAAACGTTTAATCAGTCTGACAATGACCGAGATGGACACGTGAAGTCGCCTGGCCACTTCTCGCTTGGGGACACCATCTTGGAACTATGCAACAGCTCGTCCCATCTCAAACTCGTTCAATTTTCGTCGTGGAGGCATTGTCAGATAATGCCTAATACTGGTGGTATGTCTTCTTAAAAAGCCAAGCAAGTGACAGCATCTCACACATAAACAGCAGTGCTTGCACGTGCATAATAGTTTTTCCTTGTGGCTTGTGCAATGTGTTCAGGCTGAACGGTCCAAAACAAGGTCCTTTTTCGCAAGTTTCCGCTTTTTCTTTTGCTACCAAGCTCAGTAGTAGAGAACCCCGTGCAATTTTCGCACTAACACTCGGCTTGGCGAGGCGAGGCGAGGCGAGGGGGGTGGAGAAGGGGGAAGGGGTGATACAAAAACCCAGCTAGCTCGACAGACCGACAAGGATATAGAGAGCCGATGAAAGTAGAATCACAAGACGAAGATAAGACACAAAATATACAAGAACTGTTTATCTTTAACAATCCGTCAAAGCTTCCTTACCTGTCACTCAGCGTAATTCTGACCCAAACCGGCAGCCGGATTTCGCGAGGTTAACACAGTAACTGAGTCAGTGGTCGTTGAAAAGCTGAGAGTGTGTGGAACAGAGAGGAAGGAAATCGCGAGGCGAGGCGAGGCTTGGCTGGGCTGGGCTGGGCTGGGCTGGTCTGGTCTGGTCTGGTCTGGTCTGGTCTGTCAGTCTCTCTCCCTCTCTCTCTCTCTCTCTCTCTCTCTCATGAACGCGGCCTACACTGAAACAAGAGAAGAAGTGCGTGAGTTGAGAGAGGAAGTAGGGCACCTGAGAACAGAAAATGAAAATCTCAAGTCTAGACTCGACGACATTGAAATGAAGGCTGACGATCTTGAGTGTCGTTCCAGGCGTAACAACCTCGTCTTCTATGGACTTACACGACCTGCAAACGAAACACCCCAACAATGTGAAGACGCCGTGCAGGATCTGTTGGCAGATCCCTTGGGACTTCCTAACCCTATTGAGTTCGACCGTGTGCACAGAACCAGCAACAAGCGTGACGCTCCAGTGGTGGCCCGCTGCGTGTACTACAAAGACCGTGTCAACATCCTGAAGAAGGCCAGAGAAAAGCTGAAGGGATCTGACGTTTTCGTGGCCGAAGACTTCTCTGCACGTGTGCGTGACATTCGAAAGAAACTGAACCAACATCGCCGTGCTGCCAAGGATAGTGGTAAACGTGCTACCATGGTCTATGACCACCTTCTGATCGACGGTAAGAAGTACGTGCTCGATGGTGAGGACTCTATCAAAGAAGTGGCCAACGCGCATGCTATTAAAAGATAGAGATGTGGCCGGCCCCTGTTTACATCGGACAGTATTTTGACTAGGGGAGCAAAATGTAAACGTACACCGGGTGGGACTGTGGACATTGTTTACGACGAAGCGTGTAGTGACACGGGTGACATGATTTCGGCACGTGCCGCATTCCAGTGTGACGATAATAGGCCTATGCCTACCTGTAACCATGACGTGAATTGTGAGCGTTCAGAGTCAGTGCGCAGTGTGGGGTCATGTAGTGCACTTGGTGACGTAGCAGACAGTACACAGCATTCTCCCTCCTCCCCTCTCCCCTCCCCTAGTGATTTGGGTGCGTCCGATGTGTACAGAAAAGACACACTTGATGAGAGTGACGATTCTTCTGATTGTCTTGTTTCTGATGTAAATAAAAAAGAAAATAACTTTACTTTTCTTCATTGGAATGTTGGCGGTTTGTTGCCAAAATTAAAAGATTATAATTTTGTACAGTACGTTTCTTCTTTTGATATAATTTGTTTAGTTGAAACATTTGTAAAACAATTCAACTCTTCTTTGTTTTCTTCTCATACTGCTTTTGTCAAACCGTCTTCGGATTTGGGCAGACAAGGGAGAGAATCTGGCGGTGTTATTTGTTTGATTCGCTCGACCCTCTTGCAGTATGTGCGTGCAGTGGAGGAGGATGATAATGGTGGAGGGAATTTTTTGTCATTCGTTCTTGATAAACACTTTTTCGGTTTTTCAACTGATGTTTTGTTTGTTTGTGCTTATGTCCCACCTGAAAATTCTCGGTTCTACTCTGTGTTTGGTATTGATAATGGCATAAACTTATTGGAAGATTACTTGGTTGACTGTTTGTGTAAAGTTGGTGAGTTACCTGTTCTTCTATGCGGTGACTTAAATGGTAGAACAGCAAAGGTGTTCCCGGACTGTTTTGATGAAGATGTGATTTTTGATTGTTCTATGAAATCTGGTGTTGGATCATTTGTAAGGAATTCGCAAGATGGAGTTATGAATCAATATGGGAAGTGTCTTTTGAATATGTGCAGTTCATTTGGATTATGCATTATGAATGGTGTATGTAATGGCGACCTTCAGGGTTGTTACACATTCATCTCTGAATTTGGATACAGTGTGAATGACTACTTCCTTGCTTCCTATGATTTGTTTGATTCCATTGTTAAATCTTGCAGCCTTTATGTCTCTGACAATATTGATTCACAACACATGCCACTTGAATTAACTATCACTCAACAAAACAACCTTTATTCACATGCTACAAAGGTTAAGAAAAAAGAAGTTTTGCAAAAATTTGTTTGGAACTCTGATCATGAACATCAGTACAAAGATGCAATTAATTCTGATGTGTTTCGGCAACAGTTACGACTGGCAAGCGAAATGATTGATATTAATGTAAATGATGCTTTGACTTTGTTTATAAATTCAGTTAAAGATTGTGCAACTTGTATGAAGAAAACTATTATCTTGTCAGATGAACCACGTAAATCCAAATGGTTTGATTGTGAATGTGTGCTTGAAAGAAGACGTGTCAGAAAGTTGCTGAGAAAATGTAGGAATTCATTAGAAGATGAGGATAGGGATGAGTATTGTAAAGCCAGGCGTGAATATAAAAACTTATTGCATAGAAAAAAGAAACAGTACAATGACAGTTTGTATACAGAACTTGTAGGTGCTGTAAGTGATCAGAGAGAATTTTGGAGGAAAATTAAAAATGTTTCTTGTAAAAAGGTCCAGCAGCAAAATAATATTTCTGTTGATGATTGGTACCAGCACTTTCATAGCATTTTAGAAAAAGATGAGATTGAAGATGATGAGCATGCTGATGTTAATGACGTGAATAATGAATATGAAGAAATGCTGGATAGACCCATTACCAAAGAAGAAGTGTTGATTGCTATCAGAAAACTGAAATCGGGCAAAGCTGCAGGACCTGATGGTTTAATTGGGGAATTTTTTAAAGCAGCTAGCGAAGATGTGGTGTTGTTTTTAGTGAAACTGTTTAACGCTTTGTTTGATGAGGGAATCTATCCACAGAACTGGTACGATTCAGTTATTGTACCGTTATTTAAGAAAGGAGATAGAAATGATACTAACAACTATAGGGGAATTTCATTGTGTGATATATATAGTAAATTGTATGGTACTGTTGTTAATAATAGACTTAAAGAGTGGACTGAATTACATAATATTACAGGTGAATGTCAGGCTGGTTTCAAACAAAATTATTCTACTGTTGACCACATCTTCACTCTGCTTGCTGCTGTACAGAAACAATTTTCTAATAATCGCAAACTTTATGTAGCTTTCATTGATTTTGAGAAATGTTTTGATAGTATCTCACGCAGACTGCTCTGGCCAATTTTGATTAAAAATGGTATAAAGGGAAAGTTGTATAGATGTATTAAAAGTATGTATGCAGTGGTTAAGGCTAAAATACGATGTGGTGCTCAACTAACAGATTTCATTAACTGTACAAAAGGTGTGAAGCAAGGAGACGTGTGCAGTCCAATTTTATTCGCTCTATTTATAAATGAGCTGGCATTGGAAATCATGGATAATGGTAGGCATGGTATTACTTTAAACCCTGACATTGTTGAATTGTTCATTCTACTGTTTGCCGATGATATTACTTTGCTGTCTGAAACTGTAGTTGGTCTGCAGTCACAACTTCATTGTCTATATTTTGCTTCACAGCGCCTTGAGCTTAAAGTAAACATGGGGAAAAGTAACATCGTGGTTTTTCGTAAAGGTGGATATCTAGCTGCTCGTGAAGTTTGGTATTTTGGTGGGCAAAGAATGGAGGTAGTAAATGCATACAAGTATTTAGGTATTTATTTTTCTACCAAATTAAGCTTTAATTTTGCTTGTCAAGATCTAGTTGCCAGAGCAAAACGTGCAGTACTGTGTATTATGAGTAATTTGTATAAATTCAATAGATTGTCTTTGGATGTTTTCATCAAGCTTTTTGACTCACAAGTTCAACCTATTGTTCAATATGGTCTGATGCAGGCAGCAACAGTAGAAAAGGTGCATTTGTTTGCTTTAAAACGTTTTTTAGGTGTTGACAGGCGTACTCCTAATGATCTTGTATATGGTGAATTTGGACGTTATCCCATTTACTTAAATTCATATGTACGTTGCATAAGATACTGGCTGAAACTGACAAGAATGGATGACAGTAGATTACCTCGTAAAGCATATAAGATGTTGTTTACTCTAGATAGCAGAGGTAAATCTACTTGGGCATCACAGGTACGGTTGTGCCTGTGTCGATATGGTTTTCAGTATGTATGGATTAACCAAGGTGTAGCCTGTATTAATTCATTTTTGGCATGTTTTAGGCAACGCATTATTGACTGCCGGTGGCAAGAGTGGGATAATCATATTCAGACTAGCGACCGGTTTGCATTGTACCGTACCTTTAAGACAACAAATCTTGTAGAAACATACTTGTCAATTCCAGTAAACAGACACATTTTAAATGTTTTGATTAAATTTAGATTGGGTATTTCCAGACTTGCTTTACATACAGAAAGGTATAAAGCTGTAAGTGAAAATAATTTGGTCTGTCGTTTGTGTCAATCTAGTACTGAAGATGAATTGCATTTTGTTTTATGCTGCCCTGCACTGGAAAATCTAAGACGTCAATTTATTCCAGCAAAATTTTGTAGATGTCCTTCGAATTTCAAACTTGCACTGTTGTTGTCTGTGAAAAATGAAACTATACTTTGCAATGTAGCTAAGTTCTTGTATTTTTCATTTAAATGTTTAGAAAATGCTGTTTAAGCATTAGTATTTTGTGATTATACATTGTCTTTTCTTCTGTTCACTTGAAACGACGCGTGTGTGGATTGCTGCTGCACACACGCTTTACTTTTGTGTAACCAGCCCCCTTCCGAAAGGGGCTAAGGCCTTAAAGGAATAAAATCTTGTTCTTGTTCTTGTTCTCTCTCTCTCTCTCTCTCTCTCTCTCTCTCTCTCTCTCTCTCTCTCTCTCTCTCTCTCTCTCTCTCTCTCTCTCTCTCTCTCTCT
>NC_090252.1:33194743-33211243 GCF_037325665.1 Littorina saxatilis | reverse complement strand
CGTGCCATGGATACCGTATCTGGGTTTGCACATAAAGGTGAACCGTGTCCGTCCCCGCCCGGATTCGAACCCGCGACCCTAGGATCACAAGTCCAATGTTCTACCCCCTGAGCTACCCCTGCAACTGTGTATCAGGTCTATGTATATATATTTCCTTCTATGCACCCCACCCGCACGCCCCATTTTGAGGTGTCGCTCAAATCACCAAAGATGTGTCACTGGAGGCGTTTTCCTGAGAAATGATCATACTTTCACACAGCAAAGATGTACCGTTTGGCTGCTTTCCATGAGCAGAGAATTGTGCAATTGTTCACTGACTTATTTGCATAATTGGCATCTCTGCCATTAGCAAAATTCATTCAGCTGAAAATTCTCACTATTCTCAGGAAGCAGCCAGACGGTTGTTTTTTTGCTTTGTGTTCCAATATGCCTTTATCTCATGAACATTATGGACAGATCTGTCACGGACCACACGCTAACTTGCATGGACGGATGGTGTACAGAAGGGTGTGTTTCTCTCGGTAAAAAATGAGATTTTCAAGTCGCCTGGAATCTGTCCTTGAGGAATTGCCTGGAAAATGTTACCGCATTTTTACAAGGAAAAGGTATGGGTGGGTGGGGTGATCGTCGCAAAAAGTCTGATTTATTTAAGTGCAGTGTGAGCGAGTGACAGCTGAGAGAGGACAGCACCCTTTTCCCGCCCATATATATATACCTGATGTTTCAGGGCTGTTTGCACTCTGTCATCCAATTCCCTTCCTTCCTCTCCGCTAACCCTGTTTGCCTCCTCCTTCCGCCACCTCCCTCCCCCCCCCCCCCTCATACGCTCTGTCGCCCGATGATGTAACTCGAACTGCACGTGTTGCGACGAGGTGTCGGTGTGTGTCTGCGGTCCAAGTTCTCGTATGAGCGAACAGAAGTGTGCGTTATGATCAAAGAATGTCATTCTAAATGCTGAGTGCGTCACAGAGCTTTGAAGGCTTTGAAAGCTAACAGTCCGTGGCGCTTAGGCCAAAAAAAAAAATTGTCTGTTTAGGGTAACCCGACCGACCCTATCGATTTGGCGCCGACCCAAAAACTTTTTTTTGATTTCAAAAAAAAAAAAGAAAAAAAAAGAGATAAAAATGCTAAAAAGAGACATTTGGCGTTTCTTTCTCTCCCGTTCTCTCTGTTTTATTTATACGTTAGTTTTGAAACATGTATTCATCAAATATAAGAAGTGAATGTTCAGCCAACATAGCATTTACACACACACACACAAAAAACAAAAAAAAACCCTACCTACCTACCGACCCTACTTTTTTTGGTCATGTTACCCTAAACAGACAATTTTTTTTTTGGCCTTATTATTAATTGCCAAGGCTGTTGTCAAATTCTTCTTCCTCGTTCTTCTTCTTCTTCTGCTACCTCAGCCCCGCCCCCCCCCCCCCCCCCGGGCCCCCTCCTCCTCCTCCTCCTCTTCCCTCTTCTTGACAAAATGACATCTTCTTCTTCTTCTTCTTCTTTAGGGGCGGGGACGTAGCTCAGTTGGTAGCGCGCTGGCTTTGTAGCCAGTTGGTCGCTATCAGCGTGGGTTCTTCTTTCTTCTTCTGCGTTCGTGGGCTGAAACTCCCACATACACTCGTGTTTTTTGCACGAGTGGAATTTTACGTGTATGACCGTTTTTTACCCCGCCATTCAGGCAGCCATACGCCGTTTTCGGAGGAAGCATGCTGGGTATTTTCGTGTTTCTCTAACCCACCGAACTCTGACATGGATTACAGGATCTTTTTCGTGCGCACTTGGTCTTGTGCTTGCGTGTACACACGGGGGTGTTCGGACACCGAGGAGAGTCTGCACACAAAGTTGACTCTGAGAAATAATTAAATCTCTCGCCGAACGTGGAACGAACTCACGCTGACAGCGGCCAACTGGATACAAATCCAGCGCGCTACCGACTGAGCTACATCCCCGCCCTGCGTGGGTTCGATCCCCACGTTCGGCGAGATATTTATTTCTCGGAGTCAACTTTGTGCAGACTCTCCTCGGTGTCCGAACACCCCCGTGTGCACACATGCGCACGAAAAAGATCCCACGTTCACAGCAAAAGTCTCAGGGCTTGGAAAACACGAAGACACGCATGCATCATCTCTCGTCTCTGATTATCATGATCGTATTTCGATACTTTGACGAGACAAACCCAATGCTGGTGTGTCGAAGAAGACAGCCACAGCGGGTTTGTTCGAATCAAAGTATCACACCATATCTTCAGCGTATTACCAATACCTGTCCCAATATAGACCTGTTGATCTAAGAGGACGTTAAACCCTAATAGTCAGCCAGTCTTCCTCTTCTTCAGTTTTCTCTAGTAATTCAGTCCCCACCGGTGGCCCCCTCCTCCTCCTTCTCTTCCTTCTTCTTGACAAAATGGCAGAAAGGCGTGACACACCATAGTCACACAATCTAGATCATAATTCTTCTCATCTGTAATAAGATCTCTGCCACAAGATGATGGCATTCATTTTACTCATGCACTGATTAACGGCAACGAACGATACATTTACCAAACATTCCCACGTGTGGTCGGGGACCTGTTCAGCTTTTCGCGCCGCCCAAGGTGTTTGTGTCAGAATTAGGGTGATAGTAGTGTAACGTGTCATGTATTTGCCAAACCGTCAGTTGGTTGGCAGTGTTAGCGACAGGTAAGGGAGCTTTGACAGATTCTTTGGATAGATAATCCGGATGTTCTGTGTCTTTGCCTTCTGTTTCTTTCGATCATCTATCCCTATCCGTCTCGTCTGTCGGTTTCCGTGCTTGTCTTTCTGTATGTCTGTCTGTCTGTGCTTATCTGTTTGGCCCCAACCCATTCTCACTCTCTCTTACACTCTTACACACACTCTATCCCTCTCTCTTCTGTTTACTTGTGTATCTGTCTGTCTGTCTGTCTGTCTGTCTCTCCCCTCTCCCTCTCTCTCTCTCTCTTCCCCTCCCCCTCTGTCTCTCTCTGTCTGTCTGTCTGTCTGTCTATCTCTCTCTCTCTGTCTGTCTGTCTATCTCTCTCTCTCTCTCTATCTCTGTCTTTTTTTAACTCTCTTCCCCCACACCCATCCCCTTCTACTCCAAGTCTTTATGCGACGTATGTTCTTGTTTTATTCATGAGAGAGCGGCCCATTCTCCGTCTCTTTGCTGTGAACGTAACTATCCTTATCTTTGGTTATTTGTCTCAGTGTTTACTTGTATCTTTGTTACGGAGGGTTTTTCGTGTAAGTGTCTGTGTGTATTTGTTACTATATCAGAAAATGCATGCTCTCCTCTGTTTACCAAATCAACTCCTTCTCATACGCACACAGCACTCATACTAGGCACACAGTCTTAAACACGTTACTGCCCTTTGCCCTCGAACTTATATTCAAAACATCAACACATAAATACAAATATGTTATCTCTCATGCAGTCAACAAATCTCTTGCATTCACTTGGAAGAATAATAGCTTGAATAACACGTAGGAGACTAACTGTCTCTCGATTGACGAAGTCCTCGTCTCACACAATCCTTCTGTCGATTATGTTTCCTGTTTAACACAGTATCACTTTACGCACATTCCACATGTTACGTATTTTCCGTTGACGAAGTCCTCGTCTCACACAATCCTTCTGTCGATTATGTTTCCTGTTAAACACAGTATCACTTTACGCACATTTCACATGTTACGTAATTCCTTTTCAAAATGGCTGACAACAGCTCACGCTTTCCAACCCATTATTTACAACATGACTCTCACAGTCATTTCACAAGTCAATATTACTGAGCAAAATACAATTCAATAAATACCTGTATATTCACAGCATAGAATCACACATGATTCTTCCACAACACGAGTCGCAACATTCGACCTCTATGTTTGGTGAGCAATATTCCGACCAGACGTGGCGACAATAACATAGACGTCTGTTCTCTCCAGTTGTCAGTAATATTCTACCTTTTACAATCCATTATGGCTACCTCCTGTTAGCAATCTCCTCTCTCATTGGTCAGTAGTAGCCAATGAAAATATAATTTGCAAAAACAGGTCACCTCATTTCAACAGGTGATATTTACACTCATGTGAATCACAAGTATGGCAAGCCAATCTGTACACATTTGTTAAACAATTTTTAGACTTTCTTTCTTTCTTTCTTTATTTGGTGTTTAACGTCGTTTTCAACCACGAAGGTTATATCGCGACGAGGGAAAGGGGGGAGATGGGATAGGGGAAAGGGGGGAGATGGGATAGAGCCACTTGTTAAGTGTTTCTTGTTCACAAAAGCACTAATCAAAAAATTGCTCCAGGGGCTTGCAACGTAGTACAATATATGACCTTACTGGGAGAATGCAAGTTTCCAGTACAAAGGACTAAACATTTCTTACATACTGCTTGACTAAAATCTTTACAAACATTGACTATATTCTATACAAGAACCACTTAACAAGGGTAAAAGGAGAAACAGAATCCGTTAGTCGCCTCATACGACATGCGGGGTGCAGAGAAATAAGGATGTGGAAAAGAAGACTTTTGGTAAGTGAAATAAAGGTGATGGATCCAGTCAGGTAGAAATAAGACAACAAGAAAAGAATTGGAAAACTGCAGGGAATAGTAGGGAGAGTTTTCTTGGAATGAAATATAGGTGAAAGGACTGGTAAGGCAGAAATAAGACAAAAGAAGAGAAGAAACAGAACCGTTAGTCAATCAATCAATCAATCAATGAGTCTTATATCGCGCATATTCCGTGGGTACAGTTCTAGGCGCTCTGCAGTGATGCCGTGTGAGATGAAATTGTATACGGCCAGTAGATTGCAGCCATTTACGACATGCTGGGTAGCATTGGGCAAATTCTTTCTCGTCACAACCAATATGGGACTCCCCCTAACCCGGGGGGGGGGGGGGGGGGGGGGGGGTAATTTTTAGACTAAACTTTGTACAAATCCATTTGTCACAATCTTACACCTGTGTGACTTGTAAGCCCCGTTTGTTTGACTTTGTACTGACATTTGCTGGAGCTCAGAGACATGGTATCGTCACAGATGGATGCCTTGGTGTTTCTGCAGAACAGAGGGAGATGTTGTTCGTACGTGGCATAAACTAAGTTTGACAGCCTCTTTGCAGTACATAACTTCACACCACCCTCAAGTATCATGATTGCCACTCTTTTCTTTGTCAAAATTCAGTACGAATATTGCGGTACATAACTTTACACCGTGCGTCACATGTCATGATTACCACTCTTTTGGGTGTTCTCTTTGTTTAATGCCAATCTTGCAGTACATGACTTCACACCATCCGTCACGTGCTTTTGCTTTTGTTTTCCTTGTTTATTTATATTTTTTTATTTTTTTTTTATTAATTATGGTACCGTCACTATATATTTCATCTAATCTTTTTGTAAATTGCTTAGTCAGATAGTTAGTTGTTGATTTTTGGGTCCAGCGGACTATATAGGCCAAATCAGGACCCTTGTACATTGCTTAGTTAGTTAATCAGTTGTTGCTTTTTGGGTCCATGATCCAGCCGGCGGACCATATAGGCCAAATCAGGACCCTTGTACATTGCTTCACAGTACGCGTTTGAATTCGTGATAACACGCTCAACTTTCTATTCAACGTTTTGGCAAGTATCATTAAAAGCATTCCGACAATTTAAACCTAATTATTATCGCTTTACGTTAAACTTTACTAGATACTGCGTGCTTTCTATTGAGTTTCCCACCGGTAACTGACAAGATCAGGTTTGCTTCTGGGGGGGGGGGGGGGGGGAGGGACAGTTACACCCTTTCATCTCGCTTTGTCCTTTTTATAGGCAGTCAGTGTATCTGGTTTGTCAATAATTGAATAAGACGCAGGCATACCCCCCCCCCCTCCCCACACACACACACATCCGCCAGGTCTTGCCATTTCTCGTTCACTGTGTCTGAACATTCTGTCCACTGCTGTGTGTTGAGCACCTGCAGTGACTGAGATAGGCGCTGAGCACCTGCAGTGACTGAGCAAGGCGCGGCGGTGTCGGCTCTCTATTCGCTCTGGGTCCATTCAATCGTAGATTGCTTTGCCTTTGAAAGCTGACCTTCCGATTGCAAGCACTTGTCTGCAGTGCTCTGGTTGTTATTTTTTCAGAGAGGCTGATCCGTTGGCACACCGTGACTCGAAGACAAAGGTTAGAGCAATTTTTCTTTTACTCGTTACTCTTACTGCTTACTGCTTAGAGTTATTATTATTGTTTAATTATGCTGTTTCATTCCGAAACAACTGCCGCTCTTACTTTGCTTATCTCCGTTGACAGCACAAATTCAGTCTCTGATGGGTGGCAATGTACATGTACTGTATATATGGACAGATACCAAACCAGATTATTTTTCAGAATGTTGTTCTTCGTTCATCTGTGTTTTCTCATGTTTGCTCGCGGACTGTGACATTGTTGTTCGCTTATTTGTTTGTCTACCTTTTACTAGTACGGCACTGTCAGTTCTTTAGAGGTGTTGTCGATTTGAGGTAGAAAAAAGAAGGGATTTTTTTTATTGTTAAGGGTATGCTTGATATCATTTCATTGTAAGACGGTAGACTAAGTCGTGATGTGTTTGTCATACGACGTGCCAGGGCCTAGGGATTCGCCGTCCGTTTTCACTTTTTTGGTTCGTACTCAAAGATTTCCAGACCAGAATGTAATTATCCGCTAGCCCCGATAACAAGCCCCCCCCCCCCTCTCTTAAAAAAAATATTGTGATTCTTCTTGTGCTTTTGTCCTTAAACGGCTAACACTTCCGTTTTAGCACATAGCTTCGTCTGTTTCACTGAGGCAATAAAAGGATTTTCCTGCTTAATTTCTCTCGAAGAACAAATGGGTTTGTTCGATTGGGCAGTCTGTCACATTTTTGGAATGTGATTAACATCTGTGAGACCCCATACGGGTTGAAAGGGACATTGTCGCTTTGTTTGTGTTCAACCCTTTTTGAGTGCACTTATTTCCAATTGACACCATGTATGACAGATGAAACAGACAAGTTGTGAAGATGCACAGATTAGGAGGGAACAACAAAACAAAACAAAAGTAAATGATCTCGTGAGAACGGTAACGCTTCATGTCACCTCTCCCAACCATTTACAGGAGAGGGGTCGTCCTCGACCCCTCAATAAACAGTCGCTTTCCATCCGCGAAGCCCATGAACAAAGAAGAACAATTACAGGAGGCGGTGAATGAAAAAGAATAATGGAATCGTTTACCAGGATGTTAAATATGCTTGACACTTTTCCAGTGGTGTAGTTTGTCGCGGAGAATGTTAAATTAGTACTCGAGCTCACGAAACAAAATATTGTCCGTCACTTACCGACACATTATGGGGCCATCTTTAAGGGGGGGAGGGGGTATGGGGGGGGGGGGGGGGGACGTTGACACTAATACAATCGCCGCGAAGGTAAAATGTAAGTGACGATTTTGTATAGTGGAGTTGTTTATCGCAGCAAATGTGACAATGGTCCTCGTGCTCATAAGAATCAAAACTGCCATCGGGCGAAGCCCACCGTGTTTCAGGGGGGTTGGGTGGTCATGCTTCTGTAACAGTGTCGTTTTCCAAAAAGTCTTGCGTTGAGCCAGTGCTTAAGCTTTCCTCGTCCATTGACAACGGACTTGACATGATGTGTGTGTGTATGTGTGTATATATATATATATGTGTTTGTGTGCGTGTGTGTTCGTGTGCGTGTGTGTATGTGTGTTTGTGTGTGTGTGTGTGTGTGTGGGTGTGTGGGTGAATTAAGCAGAGACATTCTTCTTCTTCTTCTTCTTCGGCGTTCCAGGATTAAGCGGACACAGAAGTGGATCAAACTAGAAGTGCTCAACTACAATTAATATCAGTCTACACGGGATGATTCTTGTGCCCTTTGACCTTTTCTTGGGGGTATCCGGTAGTAAAAATAGAATACGGGTTTTGGGGAAAGCTGTTCAAGGGCGCTTACGCACTATATTCGATTTTCAATACACGACACATTTGGAATAGATAAAAAATACAAAAAATACAGGAAAATAAAGTTCAGAAAAGAAGGGGAAAAAAGTTGAAAAATGTAGTGACAAGTTTTACAAAATTATTGCAATTTACGGGACTCGAACTCGAGACCGCCGGGACAGGGGGCAAATGTACTACCACTGAGCCATCCCGGCACACGATTCCACGGCGTGAAAATAAAAAGTTGAACTGCAAACATACATTACTCGTTACCCGGTTCTCGAGCATGTGTCGACTTCCGAGTTTCTCCGTTCGTATTTGTGTTTTGTACGTTTTCTTGAGTCGCGGTGATACACAAAAGCCGATGTTACCAAAAAATAGAATGTGTAATTCTGGGAAATTGTCCACTGGAAGTAATCAATAATTATGCAACTTTTTGATTATTTCGATTCATAGGATCATCCAAAACATTTGGAATGAAGAAAATGAAAAAACACACAAAATCTTACAAGTTCAAAAAAAAAGTCGAAAAGAATCCCACTTGTGACGACCATGTGACATATATAGACGCTTTATCAACTAAGCTAATCCGTCTCACGGATGGCGTGGGAGATTTTACTTCAAATATCACACTTGAGTTCTCGAGCGTGGGGATGAGTATTGCCAAGACTAAAATTTTCGAGTTTCCGAGTCTCTTCGTTCATATTTGTGTACTGTAAATATTCTTTATTTCAATGTTCGAGGCAAGTTAAGTTAATAACTGACTCTATGCTCCTGTTCACTTCGTATAAGTCCGGAAAGCAATATCAAGTAGCCTTAATTTCAAGCGTGACCGACATTATGTTGTTGTCTGGCTCCGATATGCATTGACCAATTGCCGAAAGTCGCTGACGTCATTGCATGAAAGGATTTCCCTACCCAGATTGCACAATTGTGGATGACATACCATGGATTTAGTTCGGCACGATGACGCTTTATGGGCGGTTCATTATATAAAGGGAAGCAAGCGGTTTAAAACGGGCCAATGAAGAGTGATATCAACTTGTAGTTCTCATTCACTTGTAGCAGAGATGAACCATTACCATATATAGCTATTCTGATGGACACGTGGGGGAATTCGGGGGCTGTGATTGGATGGTCTCACACATCCCTTTTCCGATCATCAAAGCATAACGATACAAAAGTTGGCCATTTTTGCCGATATCCAAACGATATCGGCAATAACAAAGACGCGTGGTTCCGGTTTCTTCCACGTGTATAAAGTACACGCATACCTCGCCAGGTTTGTTTCTGTCACTCTGTGACTAGTCGACAGACGATGCCATTTGCTTTGTGTGTGTTTTTGTTGTTGCTTACTGTACATGACATAGGCCCTACATTACGTGTAAAATCCAGTTCTTTAACAGGCAACAAACCTTGCAAATTTCCAGAAGCTGCAATCTGAAGCGACCTATCTCGGATTCTAGCAGACGATCTCTCCAATGTTTAACACAAAATCAGCAAACTCTCCTGTCACATAGAACGTCCATTGTATAGTGCAATGTTGAAATGAAGTTACCGGTCTGAAACATTTCGTCGTTTCTTCTGAGACAATCCTTGTTCTCTTATCATCTACAGATTTACCGCTGTCTTCACCACGCGAATTCCCAACAGAAGTCAGACTTTCGAACATACAATCTACGTAGGCAAGCATGATACGTCATGACGTCATATGATTCCCAGCATATTGACGTAATGCTAAGCGTCCAGTTATCTCGAGTTTTCTCCGTAATACCATGTCCGTGGGTTTTTCAATGTTCGGTTATTTCCGTGGCTTCATGCGGAAAGGGAACCGTCGTCTGCAATCAACGACATGGACCATTCTGGTACTTGTCGCTGACAAAAACATGATTCTAACACAGAATTTAATGTCAGAATAGCTATATAAACGCTATTGTGTTTTCAGCGTAGCAATAGGGTCCGATATTTAGACTCGAACAAGTATAATGCGACTCGTCTTCGACTCGTCGGCATTATACTTGTCTCGTCTAAATATCGGGCCCTATTGCTACGCTGAAAACACAATAGCTGTTAATGACCGCCTTACTGGGTGACGACTTAGCAAACTCGATGACACGGCGAATAGGGTAAGGGTTTTTAATCTGTGGGTTTTTTGTGCGTCCCCTTCCGATTACCCCCCGCGGGTTAGGGGGAGTCCCATATTGGTCGGGACGAGAAATAATTTACCCGATGCTCCCCAGCATGTCGTAAGAGGCGACTAACGGATTCTGTTTCTCCTTTTACCCTTGTTAAGTGTTTCTTGTATAGAATATAGTCAATGTTTGTAAAGATTTTAGTCAAGCACTGAGTATGAAATGTTAAGTCCTTTGTACTGGAAACTTGCATTCTCCCAGTAAGGTTATTATATTGTACTACGTTGCAAGCCCCTGGAGCAAATTTTTGATTAGTGCTTTTGTGAACAAGAAGCAATTGACAAGTGGCTCTATCCCATCTTCCCCCTTTCCCCGTCGCGATATAACCTTCGCGGTTAAAAACGACGTTAAACACCAATTAACTAACCCCTTCCGATTTCGCATATGACAGCACGCTGATGAAACCCTCCTTTTGTTGGCGGAAAACTACTGACGCATCAGAAGAGAACTGATGATTTAACTGGTGGAATAGTTGGGTCACCGTAATAAACGTTTGGTTTTGTTTGTTTTTCCGCCGAAGTTCTTCACTGGCTTGTTTTTCCTCTCCACTTACTGAAAAGAAATAGCAACCGAAAGAGAAACCGAGGTGTCATAAAGCCCAAGTCAAGGTTTTGCTTCTGCTAATGCCTGTCTTACACTGTGCCAAATATCCTTGCGATTATGAAAATGTTATATTCGGAAAGAAAAGGGACGAATGGACAGGAATAATATTAAACATTCTAAGCCTTACGAATTCTTGCAAATGTCTTACGTATGATTGCAAGTGCTTGCTTTCTACCGATCATTGCGAATGCATACGAATCCATATACGAATTTCTTGCGAATGTATTAAGAATGTTGCGAGCGGCCTTGTGAGTGTTGCGAGTGTTGCGAGTGCTTGCAGACATTTTACGAATAAAGCGGATACGCAATCGAATGTTTTAAAAGCTCTTAGGATCGCGTCTTTTCGTCACTAGTTCTACAGCCACCAGACAGTATACACATGCTACTCTTACACTGTGCCGAATTGCCCTTGCGAATAGAATTCGACAATAATTCGTTATAATGGGGACATGGTCGCAAGACATTCGTTAATGTTCCTAACCATTTGCCACAATTCGTCTATTGTTGCGAACATTAGCAACATGCTTCTAATATTCGCAAAGAAGGCATATTCTTCACTTTATCGCAACGTACTCGTTATAGTATTCGCAAGCCATTCGTAAACATCACAATGTATTTGTGGCGCTCGCAAGGTATTCGCAATCATTCATTAGGTCTTCTCCTTGCGAAAAACTTGCGAATGGTTGCGAATTCCTTTCGAACAAATTGCGAATTGTGTAATCGTTTTTATTCGTAAAGTGTTTGCAAGCACTCGCAACACTCGCAAGGCCACTAACAACATTCGTAATGCATCCGCAAGAAATTCGTATATATATGTATGGATTTGTATGCATTCGCAATGATCGGTATAAATTCGCAAGCACTCGCAACCATTCGTAAGACATTCACAAGGATTCGTAAGGCTTCACATTTTCATAATTGTCCTGTCTATTTGTCTCTTTTTTTGGCCAAATACAACATGTTCATAATCGCAAGGATATTCGGCACGGCGTAAGACGGGCATTATATCAGGAAGTTAACGACAGAGAGCCAACAAGAAGGCAAAAGGATGTCAATTTAGTCAGCGTGCCAACAAACCTATACCCGCACTTAATCTTGCTTTATTCTTTTGCGTTTGCTTTGATAACCTATAACCATATCCATTTCTATAAATAGATAAAGCTCACTACGTGTTGAATTGAGCCCTAGCTATATCACTAGCAATCAGCAACCGCTAACGTCTTTTTCTGTCCTTATTTTTGTCTGTTTCACAATCCTCCTGCAACTGTGTATCAGTTCTGGATATATTAGTCTTACTCGATCCTCCTATGCACCCCACCCGCACGCCCCATTTTGAGTTGTCGCTTCTCGGCAATGATACACTAAGCAGTGGATA
The DNA here is from genome assembly GCF_037325665.1 of Littorina saxatilis. Taxonomy (NCBI): domain Eukaryota; kingdom Metazoa; phylum Mollusca; class Gastropoda; order Littorinimorpha; family Littorinidae; genus Littorina; species Littorina saxatilis. Next base: position 33,199,126 of record NC_090252.1, on the reverse strand, counting down.
TAATTCGTGTAGTCGTCTACTTCAAATGCATCGACACACTCACAACATCTATCCCGTACCCTATCCCCTCCATAAATGCAGAGAGAGAGAGAGAGAGAGAGAGAGAGAGAGAGAGAGAGAGAGAGAGAGAGAGAGAGAGAGAGAGAGAGAGAGAGAGAGGAGGGAGAGGGAGAGAGAGAGAGAGAGAGAGGGAGAGAGAGAGAGAGCGGGAGAGGGGGGAGAGAGAGAGGAGAGAGAGAGCGGGAGAGGGGGGGGGAGAGAGAGGGAGAGAGAGAGAGAGAGGGAGAGGGGGGGGGAGAGAGAGGGAGAGAGAGAGAGAGAGAGGAGAGAGGAGAGGGAGGGAGAGAGAGAGAGAGAGAAGAGAGAGAGAGAGAGAGAGAGAGAGAAAGAGAGAGAGGCACCGGCAGTGCAGAGAGAGAGAGAGAGGGGGCAGACGGAAGAAAGGCACCGGCAGTGACGACACGTCTGACTCTGAGACAGTGAAAGTAGACCAAGGGTGGGCAAAAAAGGAGGGAGCCGCGCATTATGTTTTGTGTCGAGATGAGACAGACTGCTGACCTGTCGCCACCAGACGATGGGAGAAGGAGAGAGGGGTGGGGGTGAGTGCGAGAGAGAGAGAGAGAGAGAGAGAGAGAGAGAGAGAGAGAGAGAGAGAGAGCATAGATATAGAGGGGAACAGAGAAAGAAAGAAAGAGAGAGAGAGAGAACTGCTGGAGAATGGGTGTAAAGCGCTACAAAAAGAGTCTATCCTGCCTTCATTCGATCGTTGGTGTGTCGTTGTATCGCTGCTTTGACCTTTGTAGTGTAGTGCCAGGCCGGGAACTTTAATCGATCGTTTTGCCGCGTGCCAGGCCGCTTACACCGCCAGCCGATGAATGGGCCGGAGCCGTCAAGCCGATGTCCTTTTTAGGAATGGTCGAGTTGGAATGGCGTACCTGAGATTCCATAAGTGCTATGTCGACGCCAGATACCGCACCGTCTGATACCCCAAAGAGTGCGTGATTCCTTCTTCTTCTTCTGCGTTCGACGGTTGTGTCTAGGGTCGTAGTTCCGCTGCTGTCGTGAACTGGAACGTCGCTTTCAGGTCTTCTGACGTTCCCCAGAGCTTGGTCTCCAGTGTAGCTCCTTCTGACCAGATCTGGTTCCGCAGCAGAGTGAAGTTTGTGCATGTATTCAATACATGTTCTACTGTCTGGTCGGCCGCCCCACAATCGCACAATGCCGACTCTGCTACGCCGATCCTTTTCAGGTGCGCTTTAAAGCCGCAGTGCCCTGTACGCAGCCGGAAGATGGCAGTCTGCTCTGCACGGCTGAGGCGGTGGATGGGGTCTTGGTCTGGCTTGTAGCCTCCGTTTCTTTCTTTGAATGCTGTCTTCCAGCGATGCTTGATGAGGGTTTTGGTCTCTCAGAAGGACAGGCTGGTTTCTGGTTGTTCCGCATGTGTTGTTTTCTCTTGGAATTTGTGCACGGGAACTCTACGAAGAGCAAGGTTTAAAACACTCTGCAACTAATTTTGTCTGATTCCTTAATTGCTTTTGCGTGTAATTCTGTTTGCTCTCAAAGTTTCGTATGTGCAATGATGTCCCTTGCGTAACTTTGCTCATTTGTAATTAGTTTGTTTGCTTAAAATTCCACTGAATTTTGATCGCACACTAGCTATAGTTACACGCAGTGGTTTTACTAGAAACAGTCACAGTCTTTACTTTTGCAGACTTACTTCAGCCCGTTGTGGGCATGCTTGAAGTAGTCATGTTATCATTTTATGGTGTAAGACGGTAGACTCAGCCGTGACGTGTGTGTCACACGCCATGTCAGAGATTTGCCGTCCGTTTTCACTTGTTTGCACAGGATCTTATAGAGGCAGGAACATTATGTCGAAACTCTCTATGTCGATGTTAAATTTATAAAGCTCGCTACGTGTTGAATTGAGCCCTAGCTATATATCACTAGCTTTCAGCAACCACTAACGTCTTTTTTCTGCTCTTGTTTCACCCCTGTATAGGGGTGTGTATAGGTTTCACTCGATGTGTTTGTGTTCGCAAGTAGATCTCAAGAATGAACGGACCGATCGTCACCAAACTTGGTGAACAGGTTCCATACATTCCTGAGACGGTCCTTACAAAAATTGGGACCAGTCAAACACACGGTTAGGGAGTTATTGGTGGATTAAAATTATACAAGGCCTGGTATAGACGGACACCCCCGTTGGTCAAAGGGAAATAACCATTCTCACTGCCACCAACTGAGAAGGTTATTTCCCTTTGACGGGGGTGTAGTTCCTATCGGAGGAATTTCTTGTTTTTGTCTGTTTCACAATCCCCCTGCAACTGTGTATCAGGTCTAGATATAATTGTATTTCCTTCTATGCACACCACTCCAACCCTGTTTGCCTCCTCCTCCGGTTTATACGTTCACGGCGCAGTATTGCGTCTGAGTTGATGATGATACGCTCACTTGGCTATTCAACGATGTGACAAATATTATTGGAAGCATTCCGACAAACTAAACATATCCCTTTACTATTGCAATTGACTGCCGGCGTTCAAGTGTCCCGCCGGTGTCACGATTTCATCTTTCGCCTGTGTACATATTACCCCCTCGACATATACTCAAGACTGAAATGTTGTTTCCTGGTAAAATTAAGAAGTGAAATTATTTAAGGACGAAAAGCATGTCAGTTTCTTGCATGTGAAGAAAATTGGTGGTAAAATTTAATCGATTTCAACCCCAAAATCGAATTCTTCGAAAACGTGTACTGAGTGGTTACGTCCCTTGAGTAAGAAGGAAACATCAGTTTTAGGATGAATCAAATTTCTAAGTTAAATAAAACAAATTGGTTGGACAAATTTGGCCCCATGAATGTAAGGTACACAAGGTCGCTCATCAGTACTATCGAAGGGTGTTTTTTTGTTCAGTGTAGAGTTTATACTAGATCAACGAGGTCGAGAAGCGAAATATCAACACGGCGAAAGATGAAAACGTCACACCGGTAACAGCAACAAGTAGAAAGAGTAGGGTTGCTTCCGCCTTGTGCTTATTCTATAGATCGTTCCACCCCTTCCCTTTCTCGTTCAAATCATCGCAGTGGAAATGAGTCCACTTTACCCTCCCTTTTCCTTTCGACTACCCCTTCACCCCACCCCCCTGCCGCCCTCCCCCTCCCCCTTTCACGGCTTTCTCAGTCACAACTTTCCCCATCTTTCTCGCCCCTCCTCTCTCTCCCCCAATCTCTCTCTCTCTCTATCTCTGTCTATCGCTGTCTCTGTCTTTCTCTCTCTCTCTCTCTCTCTCTCTCTCTCTCTCTCTCTCTCTCTCTCTCTCTCTATCTCTGTCTATCGCTGTCTCTGTCTTTCTCTCTCTCTCTCTCTCTCTCTCTCTCTCTCTCTCTCTCTCTCTCTATCTCTCTATCTCTGTCTATCGCTGTCTCTGTCTTTCTCTCTCTCTCTCTCTCTCTCTCTCTATCTCTGTCTATCGCTGTCTCTGTCTTTCTCTCTCTCTCTCTCTCTCTCTCTCTCTCTCTATCTCTGTCTATCGCTGTCTCTGTCTTTCTCTCTCTCTCTCTCTCTCTCTCTCTCTCTCTCTCTCTATCTCTGTCTATCGCTGTCTCTGTCTTTCTCTCTCTCTCTCTCTCTCTCTCTCTCTCTCTCTCTCTCTCTATCTCTGTCTATCGCTGTCTCTCTCTCTCTCTCTCTCTCTCTCTCTCTCTCTCTCTCTCTCTCTCTCTCTCTCTCTCTCTCTCTCTCCCTCCCTCCCTCCCCAGCCAGCAACCTTATGCCGACATCGGGAAGATATCTATTTCAGCGGGAAGACATTTTTTTTTTGTTTTTTTGTTTTTTTGTTTTCGGGACGATGTCGGCATAAGGTGTCGGGCCGCAGGTCCAACAAGCTAACATCGGACCGGATGCGTGCCGCCATAGTACAGGTGTTCGGCCGCCTGTCGGCCGCCTCTTTTGCCTCTTTGCAAAAGTTAGTCGGGCCAACACCCGCGTCGTATCTTTTGACGTCACCGGCCCGACCTTTTGAAGGGTGTTCGGCCGATTATCGGCCGCTAATGTCTTGCTGGCTGGGTGCAGCTACAGCAGTATGTACCCCCCCCCCCCCAAGTGTAACAGTGCAAAATTCACTTACAGCTAAACGGGTAGACTGGACTCGACAACCATTGCAGGTAACCAGTCTAGGAGAAGGAAAACTCCGAAATAGAACCACGGGCAGACCAAGGTCAACAGCCCAGGAAGGCAATTGGTCTAGGGGAGGGACCCCTGATCAACGTCCTTGGCCGAAGCCGGAGATGCGGGACCCCCTGGGTGCCAAAAAGCGCTGCATCACGCAAATCACAAAATGAGTGAACGACGAAGAAGAAGAAGAAGACTTACAGCTACAGCA
>NC_090252.1:33187243-33192243 GCF_037325665.1 Littorina saxatilis | reverse complement strand
TCATGAGCGGCCTTCGGCTTCTGTTCGGCCTTTGACAGGTTATCCCCCGTGTTTAAGTTCCTTTAACGATCCAAGCGTTCCGTTACCGATGGGTTGAGGTTCCATTACCGTTCATTCTGATCGGGAGGGGAACAGCTAAAAATTTGACCATGCAGCCCAAACTCAGCCGTCCCTTCCGACCCTACCGTTCAAAGCAGTTCCGTTAACGATCAGTTACGTTCATTGCGGTTCTGTCCCGATCCCTCCCGTGCCCGCACCGTTCCTTGGGCGGTACGGGAACGGGACCTAGAACGGTTGTGTGAAAAGGGGGTATAAGACTCGACCACTTGGCTTATGGAGGAGACAGCTGGAAGATCTCTGGATATAATTGAAGAGGAGTAGTCTTCCTTTTAGAAAATGTGTACTCTGCCTTGCAGATTAAAAATGTGTGCTGTCGGGGCTGGGTAAAGGGAGTGGAGGGTAAGGGGGTGGGGGTAGATAAGCGAAGAGTAAGAGAGACAAAAGAGAAAACTGGACAGGGAAAAGTCACTGCCTGAAGTATTCAATAAAGCCACACACACAAAAAAAAAGAAATTACCACATATGCAGGTTTTCAATTCATAGTTTTGCAAAGTATCTGCACAAGCATGTGTGCCTCTGTGAGTATGTTCGTGGCTGCTTTCATGGGGTGCCTGTATCCTCAGGAATTTGAGGATTTCTTTTATCTCTCTTTTTCTGACACCGTTGATTTAACGTCATTTTTACAGGACATGTTTTTTCCTTTCAGTAATAAGTTGTAGTAGTTTGACCTTATTGTTTTAGGACAAGTAGAGTTCGTTCACCAGTAGCAAAGACTCACTCAGTCTGTCAGTGTGCCTGAGTGTGTGTGATTGGGGGGGGGGGGGCTCTCCCGTGACCAGCCACCTGCAATGTACGGACAGGTTTGCACTGGCCCAAGGGTGTCCGTTCATGAGAGGGACTGCTGTAACAGCAAAACTAGTGTGAAACATAAGTAATCAATTTATGCACTTGACTATATTCACAACAGGGACCTATCACTCTTCTTTGCATGTTTGTATGCCTACGGATTTTCAAATACTCTGCAACGACATGTAACCCAAATTCAACATGTGCCCGTACAATACCGCTTCTTTTATGAAAACATTGCTTCGGCCATGTTGATTTTAATCAACCAATTTTCTTGTCTAATAGTGCGATGGGATTGGTTTGAAACAGAGACCTATTTGTTGTGATATGAACCAATCGAACCCCGCGGTAAGTTTCCATCCAACCGTCAGCCCTGCGGCAGTTCCTTCCTCTCCCCCCCCCACCCCCTCATATATATATATACACGAGCCTTCCCTTTCCACACTTCTTTCCTGCGATCACGGCCATTTGTAGTGTCAGGTGATCCTCTTCCTCCTTCTTCGCACACCTTTCCCGTCTTCGGCTGAGTTACAGGGTGTGGGCTGCTGGGACGGGCAGTCGTGGCGCTTATTAATTATTCATTTCAAGGGCAGTGGCAGGAACAAAACACCGGGCGATTATTTCAAACGCTGTAAAGAGATCAGAAAGGTTAGTAGCATATCCCGTGCTCTGTTTCTGTCTTGTTGTTGTTGTTGTTGTTGTTCTTCTTCTTCTTCTTCTTGTTCTTCTTCTTGTTCTTCTTCTTCTTGTTCTTCTTCTTCATGTTCTTCTTCTTGTTCTTGTTGTTGTTGTTGTTGTTGTTGTTGTTGTTGTTGTTGTTGTTGTTGTTCTTTTTCTTCTTCTTCTTGACACAATGAAAGTTGTGACACACTATACAGTGATATAGTATTGGTGAATAATAATATCCGCTTTTAATGATTACAGTGAGGAAGGCGCGGAAGTTTTGCGATACTGGTGCTGATTCATTCGGTTAACACGCTTAACTGGCAATTCAACGATTTAGCAAGTATCATATTATGTGTCAGTGGTTGACGGAAGGCAGGATAAATTAATGTCCACACGTGGAACAGTTATTGTTCGTTGGTTCATGAAAAAAGAATGTTATATAAACCTAAGTATTATCTCTTTACTATCATATATACTTTACCGTCTGCGTAATTTTTTAATTGAGTATCCGACCGTTAACAGAAAAGATCACGTTTGCCTCACGGGAAGTCACACCGTTTCATTTGGTATTGTCAGGCAGTCGGTGTACTTCTGCTTTGTAATTAACGAATATGGCGCAGCCATTTCTGGTTACCACCTCCCCCCCCCCCCCCCCCCCCCCCCTCAGTTCTTGTCGTCCCTCGTTCGCCGTGAAAATCTGCCCCACCCCCACCCCCCCATCTCCCTCAGTTCCTGACGTTCCTCGTTCGCTTCTCTTCTAAGTCTACTTTCATCGGCTCTCTATATCCTTGTCGGTCTGTCGAGCTAGCTGGGTTTTTTTTAATCACCCCTTCCCCCTTCCCACCACCCCCCCCCCCCCTACCCCCACTCAGTTCTTGACGTTCATCGATCGCTGTGTCGCGGTGAAAATCTGTCCCCCCCTCTTCCTTTCTACCCTTTCCGCTCTTGCGGCTCTCCTGCACTATGTTTCGAGCGGGATCTTTCTCCCCACAAATCCTCCACACACCCCCATCCACCCCCATCTCAAACCACCCACCGCTGACCATGATGTCTCTCGGGCGAGTCTTTTTCTGTCAAACCTGTGTCGGCTTTTCCTCGCTCCGACTTCATTTGCTCGTGGGATGCTTTGCCGTTGAAAGTGACATAGTGCTCTGGTTGTTAGTTGTTTCTGAGAGACTGATCCGTTGGTACACCTTGACCGCCACTGAAGATAAAGGTTAGAGCAACTTTTTGTTTTACTCGTTATTTTTATTACTGCCGCTTACTGCTGGGAACTGCATCCGTTTGTTTGATTGTTCTTGTTTGAGTTTTTGTTCCAGTCATTGTTTAATTCTGTTCTTTGTTTCTCTCATTGGAAAACCACTGCTGCTCTTATACTTTGCTCATCTGCGTTGACAGCACTTATTCAGTCCCTGAGGCCGGGGTGCTAGTGCAGCCAACATGCACTTTAACAGAACATAAACAGAAACCAAACCAGACTTCAGAAAGTTTTTCTTCGTTCTTCTGTGTTTTCTCATCTTTGTTCACGGACAGTTTTGTTTTACGCTTATTTGTTTGTCTGGCTTTTTGCCTGTACAAAACTGTCAGCTTTGTAGAGGTGTTGTCGATTTGAGCGTGAAAAAAAGAGGATTCGTTTTGGAAGGGCATACTTGATATAGTCATGTTATCATTTCTTGTTGTGAGACGGTAGACTCAGTCGTGATGTGTATGTCATACTCCATGCCAGAGATTCGCCGTCCGTTTTCACTTGTTTTGAGCGGATCGTAGAGGCTTGCACATCATGTCGAAACACTCTCTGTCGGTTTTTTCCTCTGTTATTTGCTGTCCCTTTCTCTCTCTCTCTCTCTCTCTCTCTCTCTCTCTAACAAGGTCATCACGTCTAGACGGTGAGTTGTGTGAGTTGTGTTCTGCTCGCCCAGGTTGGCTTGAGGGAACCGCTCCACATAATTTGTACGATTCGTATGTCTTTTAGTGCCAGTGTTGTTGTGAAAGTGTGCATGTGGATTCGTCATGGTGCCATCGTCATTTTGGTGTCTTTTTCTTCAAAATCTGATCATGGATCATGGACTTATGACTCGTTTTCTTTACTCTTCTGACCTACTTCTTCGTGCTGTTGCAATGCGTTCAGTTCAACGGCTCGTCGCCCGCACGTGCGGGACAGCACATCACTTGTCTTTCCTCGCTTCGCTGTGTTTCTGTGACTGTGTCTCGCCCGCCCGCCTCGGTTGCAGCAGAGACAATTTGCTCTCCTTGGACTCGCAACGCTTTGGGATTGGCCCTGCCGTGTGCCAACGCCTCCGTGCCTTGGGTATCCACAACAACACAACTTGCTGCTCCAGCCCGGCCTAAGTGCAAGAAAAAACGGCCTTACAGAGCTCCTGTATACAATACATAAAGACAGACGGACATAAAAAATAAAACTTCAATCATATAAGATACAGAATTACATTGTATAATAATAATAATAATAATAATAATGCAAACTTTTATAGCGCTATTCTAGAAAAATGTCTACTCTTAGCGCTTTACAATACATACATCGACCAAGCATACTATACACGCACAGGCAAAGAAACCGACCAAACATAACCAACAAACTATACATGCACAGGCAAAGAAAGCGACCAAACATACAATACACGCACAGGCAAGATAACGACCAAACATAAACAAACATACTATGACCAAACATAACCAACATACTATACGCGCGCAGGCAAAGAGAACAATCAGCACATGTAATAATTACTGACAACTAATAATGCAGGCATACAATGACAGTCCAATACACAGCCTAAGCACAAGAACCACAGTAGGCTTCTATATAAAAACGTGTCAACGGTACTATTTACACACACACACACAGTGCTGACACAAAGCGCAGAAAATATAATATACACGTTATTTTAGGCGCTAGGTAGGGGGTGAGGTGGGGCGGGATGGGGTGGGTGGGGAGATGCTGGGGGGGAAATCACTTGCGCTGAAAGAGGTGTGTTTTGAGATTTGTCTTGAATGTAGTGAGAGAATCTGTGTGTCTGAGAGGCAGTGGTAATCTATTCCAGGTCACAGGGGCTTGATAGGCGAAGGACCTCTCGCCACATGTTTTTGTTTGCACTGTGGGGAGTGGGAAGAGTCGAGTGTCGGCGGCGGAGCGAAGCTGACGAGAGGGGGTGTAGAGATTGAGGAGTTCTGACAAGTATTCTGGGGCAGAACCAGAAACGACGGCAAAAGAAAGAGACGAGAGTTTGTATTCGATCCTTTTAGTGATTGGCAGCCAGTGTAGAGAGTATGGATTGCAACACAATGTGCATTTAAGGAATTATATAAGGAGAACTAAAAAATTACAAAATTACATTGACATAATAATAATAATAATAATAATAATGCAAACTTTTATAGCGCTATTCTAGAAAAATGTCTACTCTTAG
>NC_090252.1:33074743-33182243 GCF_037325665.1 Littorina saxatilis | reverse complement strand
TCAGTCGTTCCCTTAGGCATTTAGGAATCGCAAATTCAGCGATATCATCATCATGCGCGAAGATGTCCGCAAACACGGCAGTGCACGCGGTGCGCGCTGGCTGTGCCGCTGCTTCTGTCAAATCATGCCACAGCCGTCCCGGCGTCCGTCATATCGAAGATCTTCGGTCGAAGCACCTAGTACTTGAAATTTGGGAAGGACGGTAACGGTTGAGTGGTGTTTCAGTGGTGCCTGATATTTTATTTGACAGTGAGAGGGTTTTTTGGACAAACAACCGGCCGGAGACGACTATTTTATCAATATAACGCAGTTGGTGCGACAGGTCGTGTTTTAATCTCTGTTCACTGTCTTATTCTGAGACACAGCGAAACTTGGTGGAGTTCGAATCATTTAAAATCGTTTTGTTTCAGCCAGCCCTCTAATCACATATATATACACGGACAGTTAACGCAATAGAGAGAGAGAGAGAGAGAGAGAGAGAGAGAGAGAGAGAGAGAGAGAGAGAGAGAGAGAGACAGACAGACAGAGAGAGAGAGAGAGAGACTCGGAGAGAGAGAGAGAGAGAGAGACTCGGAGAGAGAGAGAGAGAGACTCGGAGAGAGAGAGAGAGATACTCGGAGAGAGAGAGAGAGAGAGAGAGAGAGAGAGAGAGAGAGAGAGAGAGAGAGAGAGAGAGAACAAGAGAGAGACTGAGACTCGGAGAGAGAGAGAGACTCAGAGCAGAGACATACATCTATCATGTCTCTGCTCAGAGAGAGAGAGAGAGAGAGAGAGAGAGAGAGAGAGAGAGAGAGAGAGAGAGAGAGGAAGGAATTAACTTCCATTTTTACCCAAACTAAACGCGTTGGTTGTTCTGAGGTGGTGGCCACGGTGGTGGTTTGACAAAGCCCAACCCACCATTTTGTTTGCCGTGAGAGTGACTGACAGTGGCTGTGCGGAAAAGTACGTTGATTCGCCGAGAGGACGCAGCATGCCGTTGAGCGCCACGAGCTAACGGAAAACTGAATGCTACGCTAGCTCTGTGACGCCGGCTGTGGCTACGAGCCTGTGTGCCAAATGCAAATCGGCTACGCCGTAAGGTTGGTCCTCCGCGAAGAAAATATAGTTTTATTTTGCAGGCCGCCGGGAACGTAGCAAGTAGCTTCAATTTTGGGCACTTTCTGACATTGCCTTAAAACTGACGAGTTTTAAAAACACTTTCGTACCATGTGGACTTTTATCGCCTTGGTTCACTTTAGTCGGTAACGCCCAACACGATGTATTGGTACGCGACTGCTTGGATTGGCTGAACAACCAAAATGGCGGCCTCGCGCACGCGTCAGTCATTTTGTGGGAAGTCTGGAATGTATTTCAAAAATTGATCTATTTAAAAGCCATTTTGGTATACTCAGGAAGATTGCTTTGGAATTCTTTGCCTTCTATTGTAAACATGTGAAATAATTCCTAACAAGGATTATTTCTTATTTTACACAGACTGTCAGTGGTAGCATTTATCTTAGCAGTCAAGAAGTGACTAAAGTAAAAGGGACACAACTACACTTATTATTTTGACATGCATTTCTGTTGGTTACTTCCCTTGACTTAACTACTTTTCGTCAGATACCAGAATATAAAATAGAAGTAGTGATGAGGAAATTATCAGAAGTATCTGAAAGTCATTGGTTACATTTAAGGAATATTTGGATGTTGAAATTATATTTTTAACTATGAAGATATATTATTTATGATGAAACCACGTTCCAATTTTTTGAGTTCCCATGGCTGGAACTGGTTCTCTCTTTTTGATGGATGGTTGATTTTGAGAGAGATGGCGCCGGCTTCGGGTGGCGATTAAAGTGCTCCTAATTCAGGTAAGAGACTGAAAATACTGTGGGAGATGATCACACAAACTATTTACTTGTATTTCTATGCAAAGATAAATCATGGATGAATAATATTGAAGATGATTCCAGTAGATAGAAAATGGTATATGTCTTTGTCTGTTGTGTGGCCATGTCACGCATGTGGTCTTGAGTTTGGGAAAAACCTGTGTGAGGTATCGGAAAGAGTTCTGTGGTTCGAAATGTTATGTTTGTAATTTGTATCAAGTTTCTCTGTTGGTTACTATTTGTATTTGTCACTTTATGAGGGGAGAAAATACATGTTGAGGAGTCTGATTTTGACTGATGGAGTTGGGATTTATAGGACTGTTCAGTTTGATGCGAGTGGAATCACATTTGTGTTAGTGTATGCTGATACAGTATCTTTTGTGACACTGTGTACAGTATGGTTGAGTAAGATATGGCTGAAATGTATTTTAGTCATGTCAAATAAGAACTTAAGGTATTGAATGCTTTGATTCTTCTGTGAGTGGTGTATTTTAATTCATCACTAGTGGGCGTAGTGACGTTTTGATTTGACTTTGTTGCACTTAGTCATATGCAACTCAAAACACAACTTCTTGTTCATGTTTAAAAGAAAGTTGTTATCATAGATGGTGATTGAACATTTTCTTGTCAATGTTGATTCCTATGCCGTGCGTCACATGACATACTTTTCGGTTCTAAAGCGCTCAAGTTTTGTCATCAGTCATAAGAGGTTGTCTCGTTTTGTATTTGTATTCTATTTCTAATCCTATGTTCTTATTGTCAGTTTGTTTACTATTTACATTTGTTTTGTTATAGTGTGTTTATGAGTGTTATGCATTGTATTTTCAGGGGCACTTTTCCTACCTCCCCTTCAGAGCTGCCATGCTTCGTAAAGTGTTTTAGTTTATGTTTTTTTCCTCAAGTCTTTAGTTTAGCTAATAGTTATTGTTTTTTACCGAAGTTGTGTATAAGAAAAGAAGTGTTAGTGTTAGTGAAAGTGAAGAAAAGGTAATAAATGTTTACAGGTAAATTACAGTGTGTTGCCTTGACGACTGTGTAGTAATCGAAGTTGTTTGAGTGTTGATGTCGTGAAGAGTAAAACTCAGTCTTTGTAGAGTAGACTTTTTTCTAAGAAATCTCTTTTCCCGAACCCGACCTTATGTCCACTTAATACATTCCGGCGAAGTGACAAGGTTTAAATAAAATTTGGCAATACGACTACTTGTAGTATTGGCAAGGTTTACATTTTGGCGCCCAATGTGGGGCTTTGAGATAGTGAGAGAGAAAAAAGTAAAGACTGAGATAGTGAAAAATAAATGAATCAATTGTTTTTGTTTCAACTATTTTTTGTAATTTTAACTGTAAGATAAGGGTAAGAGGAAAACACATAACTAAGCATGATGAAAAGGCGAGAGACGAGGAGAGAGCGACAGGATGCTGGAGAGCGACAGGATGCTGGAGAGCGACAGCTGAGCCGATGCAGAGGAGAGAGCGACAGGATGCTGGAGAGCGACAGGATGCTGGAGAGCGACAGCTGAGCCGATGCAGAGGAGAGAGGACGACAGGATGCTGGAGAGCGACAGCTGAGCCGATGCAGAGGAGAGAGGACGAAGAGAGATGAGCTGGATGACACCGCTGAGACGACACTGTTGCCAGGAAGAAAATCACCGATTTCAGTGACCTTGGATGCTGTGGATTTTTGACCAGATGTGACTGAATTTTTTAGTCATGTTGAGGAGAGTTACCGCATTTAGTGGCTTGGTTTATTTTGGGTGGTGATAATTCTTTCATCATAAATGGACGCTCGAAAGTATAGTTTTGATTTGATCTAGTTGTACTTGGTCGAAATATAATCATAACAAAACTTTTTGTCTATTTTTCCATGTTCTCACAGTTTTGGTATTGTGATCTGAACCGAGTTTTCTTGTCAGGACGATTCCTGCCTTGGGTTTCACTATAATGTTTGAACACTTCAGTCATTGGGTGCTACAGTATTTTTTGTCACGGGAGTTGCGTTTGATTTTTGTTTTGTCAATTTGTGATTGTATGACAAATAGGAGTGTCTTATTATTGTAATAGCTGTTGGCATACTGGAGTCGTGTTGAAAAAATGTTGTTCGAAGTGAATAGGAAAATTTTTTGATTTTTGGAAATGTTTGCCTGTTACTGCACTATATGAACTCCATTATAGAAAATTGTCTGGGCCTCTAAATAGTTCAGTACGTGAAGGTCATCGGGTTTTTGGGTTTAACTCCGTTGTTACCGTTCCCACTCTTTTTGTTAACTCTGGAAGCTTCAAGATGTTGATTGTTTATTTTTTTGAGGCATGGAAATGATGTGTTAACAACTTGTTCATTTCTGCAGTTAATTCAAGTTGATTTGTCATTAATTTGAGAATTGCATAATTGTTGTGTGGAGTAGAAGAAAATTGAAGTATTTGTTTTATGTGGATTGTTGATGGTTGCAAGAAATGGAACATAGGAATTGTATTGAGATAAGGGGAATCACCACGCGAACTGAGATTCTGCACAGTTGCTTTGTTAACTGTCAGCTTTTGAGAGATGTAATTCCGAGTGGTTACTGGTTACATCAAGAGTAATTTGAGACATCAAGTGAATGTCTTAGATTTTCTGTAAGGTGATTATGCTTAAAGCTAGTCACTAAATGGATGAAGTATAGTTTTGATTGACTCTGCTTGTAGCTGTGTCTGAATTAGTCTTAACATAACTTCTTGTCCATTATTGAGGAATTTTGTTATCACAGACAAGTGGGGCTGTGGTTTAGACAATATTTCTGGTTGGGTTGGATTCCATATATCATGTATTACATGATATGACATTCCTATTGTATTCCATTCTTCAATCATAACAAGAGCATTGCATTGTTTTAGTATTGTGTTGTATTATGTGTTATGTTCTTTTTGTTTTGTTCTATGGTGTTTCTTTGACTTTGTGACAAGTGGAATAGACAGATATTTTGAAAACAGGGATTTGCAAACAAGTTGCAATGAACTTTGGAACTGGGAAAAACAAACAAGAAGGTTTGGACTGCCGAGTGCAGTATAATGTGTTTTTGTCATTGTGAAATTCATTGAAGCAGTGCAGAGGTAGTGTGGGTGTGTCTTGAGAGTCGAGTCAATGAATGTAGCTAAGCTGTGCCGGCGCACTTAGTTATATTTCTAATTGATTTGTATGTCTTGTGACAAGAGTGTGGTATTGGTTATGACGCATGGACGCATGTTGATTTTTCTAAATATTCACTGTTGAAATAATGATTATTATGGTTTAACCTTGTTAAAAGTACTTTGTCTTGATTAGGTGTTGAGATGAGGCACTGGAAAAAGTTTTTGTGGATTCATGGTGAAAGGGAGATAATTTGGGTGTTGGTCAATTTTGGAAACTTGTGTTTAACTTAGAAGATTGACAGTAGGTGTGTCATGTGTACCGGTTTAATTTTTTCTAGTCTTTTTATGCCAAGTGTTGATCGTCTTCCTTTTCGATTTCGTTGATAAACCTTGGGTTTATTGGTTAGACAGTCGCTTTAGTTGGAGTGAGAGATGGAAATTGTTTTGTTGGCTATGTGCGTTTCTGGAATATGAAGTTCATAACTAAACAGCTAATGGGATTTGTTTTCAGCACTATTCTTTTAGTTAGACTTGGGTCGTAGACAAGCACCGGTTGTCTTTTAAGACACTTTTTGTTAACACACGAGAGATTAGCCATGTCGAGTTGAGATATTCAACGACAATGTTTTTTAGTTTTTTGAAATGTTTACATGATTACTAGTGTTAGTAATAAGGAAACATTTTCTTTGGAGGGGTGTATGTAAACATGTGAAATAATTCCTAACAAGGATTATTTCTTATTTTACACAGACTGTCAGTGGTAGCATTTATCTTAGCAGTCAAGAAGTGACTAAAGTAAAAGGGACACAACTACACTTATTATTTTGACATGCATTTCTGTTGGTTACTTCCCTTGACTTAACTACTTTTCGTCAGATACCAGAATATAAAATAGAAGTAGTGATGAGGAAATTATCAGAAGTATCTGAAAGTCATTGGTTACATTTAAGGAATATTTGGATGTTGAAATTATATTTTTAACTATGAAGATATATTATTTATGATGAAACCACGTTCCAATTTTTTGAGTTCCCATGGCTGGAACTGGTTCTCTCTTTTTGATGGATGGTTGATTTTGAGAGAGATGGCGCCGGCTTCGGGTGGCGATTAAAGTGCTCCTAATTCAGGTAAGAGACTGAAAATACTGTGGGAGATGATCACACAAACTATTTACTTGTATTTCTATGCAAAGATAAATCATGGATGAATAATATTGAAGATGATTCCAGTAGATAGAAAATGGTATATGTCTTTGTCTGTTGTGTGGCCATGTCACGCATGTGGTCTTGAGTTTGGGAAAAACCTGTGTGAGGTATCGGAAAGAGTTCTGTGGTTCGAAATGTTATGTTTGTAATTTGTATCAAGTTTCTCTGTTGGTTACTATTTGTATTTGTCACTTTATGAGGGGAGAAAATACATGTTGAGGAGTCTGATTTTGACTGATGGAGTTGGGATTTATAGGACTGTTCAGTTTGATGCGAGTGGAATCACATTTGTGTTAGTGTATGCTGATACAGTATCTTTTGTGACACTGTGTACAGTATGGTTGAGTAAGATATGGCTGAAATGTATTTTAGTCATGTCAAAGAAGAACTTAAGGTATTGAATGCTTTGATTCTTCTGTGAGTGGTGTATTTTAATTCATCACTAGTGGGCGTAGTGACGTTTTGATTTGACTTTGTTGCACTTAGTCATATGCAACTCAAAACACAACTTCTTGTTCATGTTTAAAAGAAAGTTGTTATCATAGATGGTGATTGAACATTTTCTTGTCAATGTTGATTCCTATGCCGTGCGTCACATGACATACTTTTCGGTTCTAAAGCGCTCAAGTTTTGTCATCAGTCATAAGAGGTTGTCTCGTTTTGTATTTGTATTCTATTTCTAATCCTATGTTCTTATTGTCAGTTTGTTTACTATTTACATTTGTTTTGTTATAGTGTGTTTATGAGTGTTATGCATTGTATTTTCAGGGGCACTTTTCCTACCTCCCCTTCAGAGCTGCCATGCTTCGTAAAGTGTTTTAGTTTATGTTTTTTTCCTCAAGTCTTTAGTTTAGCTAATAGTTATTGTTTTTTACCGAAGTTGTGTATAAGAAAAGAAGTGTTAGTGTTAGTGAAAGTGAAGAAAAGGTAATAAATGTTTACAGGTAAATTACAGTGTGTTGCCTTGACGACTGTGTAGTAATGGAAGTTGTTTGAGTGTTGATGTCGTGAAGAGTAAAACTCAGTCTTTGTAGAGTAGACTTTTTTCTAAGAAATCTCTTTTCCCGAACCCGACCTTATGTCCACTTAATACATTCCGGCGAAGTGACAAGGTTTAAATAAAATTTGGCAATACGACTACTTGTAGTATTGGCAAGGTTTACACTATTATGAGGATTACTGTGAACATGAACAATTTTAACAAGTCGCGTAAGGCGAAATTACTACATTTAGTCAAGCTGTGGAACTCACAGAATGAAACTGAACGTAGTCCGCCGCTAGTGCAAAAGGCAGTGAAAGTGACGAGCCTGTTTGGCGCGGCAGCGGTTGCGCTGTGCTCATAGCACGCTTTACTGTACCTCTCTTCGTTTTAACTTTCTGAGCGTGTTTTTAATCCAAACATATCATATCTATATGTTTTTGGAATCAGGAACCGACAAGGAATAAGATGAAATAGTTTTTGAAACGATTTCGGAAATTTAATTGTAATCATAAATTTTATATTTTTAATTTTCAGAGCTTGTTTTTAATCCAAATATAACATATTTATATGTTTTTGGAATCAGAAAATGATGAAGAATAAAATGCACGTAAATTGGGATCGTTTTATAAAAAAAATGTTTTTTTTACAATTTTCAGATTTTTAATGACCAAAGTCATTAATTAATTTTTAAGCCACCAAACTGAAATGCAATACCGAAGTCCGGCCTTCGTCGAAGATTGCTTGGCCAAAATTTCAATCAATTTGATTGAAAAATGAGGGTGTGGCAGTGCCGCCTCAACTTTTACAAAAAGCCGGATACGACGTCATCAAAGACATTTATCGAAAAAAAGTAAAAAACGTCCGGGGATATCATTCCCAGGAACTCTCATGTCAAATTTCATAAAGATCGGTCCAGTAGTTTAGTCTGAATCGCTCTACACACACACAGACACACACACACACACACACACACACACACACACACACACACACCACGACCCTCGTCTCGATTCCCCCTCTATGTTAAAACATTTAGTCAAAACTTGACTAAATGTAAAAATCAGTAAACCCGCAAGCACCTTTAAAGGCAAATTAGAATTGCTTTTCAGTATTATTATTTACTCACGATTTCTTTTAAAACGTTTTTAAGTTGTTGGTTTGAATACATACTTTTTGATTCATCAACATTAATTACGTTGGTTCAGTATTTGTTATTACCGTTAATGTCTAAACAAAATATGTTTTTTCTATTTTCCGGGGCGAGGGCTGGATGCAAAAAAGTATGATGAAAATGCTCATTCTATCTTTTACCCTAGAAAAATTAAAATTAATCAATATCACATCATAAATATGATCATACCTGCATCATTCTGACATTCGACGCTCGTAAGACTCTTCCATTTCTAAAAGTGTGGAGATATCAGTAAAACTAAACGGTTATGCTGAACTGCTTGCGTTTTTATTCTGAATTTAAATCAAGTCAGTCTGCAGTACTGATATACCAGTCACGCCGGGTAACTTCAGGCAGGTGAGACGCGGGAGTGCTTCACACACACTTACACACACACACACTTACACACACACACACTTACACACACACACTTACACACACACACACACACACACACACGGCACGCATACACACACACACACACATACACACACACACACACACACACACACACACACACACATATGCATCAACACTTTAACAGCTCATAAAATGTATGTATATTTATTATACATTTCTTTCGGAAAATCAGCAATCAGCATATTTGATCCGTAATAGACGACTTTTGCAAATAAGTCTGTCCGGATTATCAGCGGTCTGGAGGAGTATAGGAGCCCCTGTTCCGCAGACATTATTTTCCAACTGGCACAACATTCGGAGCACGCTCCCACTCCGACGGGCTGTACTCCCGCGATCAACCCGAACTCCGATGTGTATGTCATGCAGCGCGCGCACCGTGGGCAATATGATACCTTTTCTTTCGAAAATCAGCGTTCACGAGTCCATCGGAGTTCAACATTTGTTGTGAGTTTGGCTTGAGGTCACGTGAGTTGGGACTACACACGTGCCGCTTAAGCGAACACTTCCAGTAATCAGCAAGTCATCCGCCGCGATTCGTGGCTCCGATGATTATATTTTCGAAAGAAAATGGTATAATATATCCAGCGCACGGCGCATATCATACACATCACACTGAGTCAGTTTCTCGTCCCGATCGCAGGATTGAGCTGATCGGAAGCACGGAACATGCTCGGGATGTTGTAAAAAACCTGTTAGCGGTACAGGGGCTCTCCTCCAGACTGCCGAAAATCCTGACAGAGTTATTTCTGGTAAACGAATTTTCTGTAACTCATGATACACACGTACAGCCGTGGCTTAAATCAGATGTACAAACAACGTTACGACAAAGACATAAACACGTATTCCGTAAGAATATAGTCAGTCAAGAATTAGTTTTTGTTTAGTTTCCACATTTATTTATTTTCTCAACTCGTATTTCATTCATGTTGATTAGTTCCATAGATTTGAGTGATGCTTTGAAGATCTAATATAGCATCGGGTGCCATACTTATCGAGTACCTATGATGAACGATTTCCCAGAATTACTCATTCCATTTTAAGTAACAAGGCTTTTGGAAAAATCCCAATGGGCGATCGTATCATCGCGCGTCGACCTGCATGCTATTATGGTGGTAAGCAACTTCTACACTACTCGTCATAAAAAAACTTTACACATGCGTTTGAGGGCAGATCTTTCTGATGAGGCCGTTTATCGTAAAACCAATTATATGACTGGAAAGGCCGTTTATTCCCCTAACTTATTCAGAAAACAGATTGAGTTTACATGACGTAGTGTCGATACAGTAAAACCTACCACACAGACACCCCCCAAAATCAAATTCGCAAAATCAAGCTTCCCGCGATAAAATCGACAACAAATCAGAACTGCTAAATCGAACCATATTTAGCATGTCATTAGTCAGAACAATCAAATCTGCATCCATAACAGTCAGTTTTGTTCACATATCTTGTCTACCATGGACGCTAAAGGCCTGTCCAGACACTCCCGGCCGACCCTGTCCACATTTGACTTATGCTCAAAACGGCCCCGTTGGGCGCGCCGCATCGTGCTATGATCGCGAAGCGTTATTTGCAGAAGAATAGCGCGTGTTCTAATTTCTATGACACAGACATAGAACGACGGAAATTTGACCAATCAGAGCAAACCAGAGCGATGACGTCAGCCGCTCGCGGCGCGGCAGTCGAATGCAACTGAACCTTCTTGTCAGGTGACCCGCTCCACTGATACCGCGTTGTGAAAAAAATCGTCGATGTGTGGCCACTCGGCAATTCCCGCGCGACGCACAAAACGGCCTGCGGCGCATATACCGTAAAACGGCGTCCAAATGTGGTCGGCCCTTTAGGCATGCTGAGCGGTGTAGGTGTCGATCCTCTCAGAAGGCATAACAGGCATGAAAGATCTGCCCTCAAACGCATGTGTAAAGTTGTTGTTTTTATGACGAGTAGTGTAGTTTAATGCACTGTCCTCTGATGCTAGCGACAAGGCAATCAGAAACAGGGAAGTTTTAATTGAAAAGCATTGCTTAACCACAATATCATCTTCTGAAAATCGTCATAGTATTGTCAGAATTTACACAGATTGATCAAAGTATACGTTTTGTAAACTGTCGACATTGATTTTTGTTGTTGGATTAAAGACATAAAATATTCATTTTTAATATACATTTTGACTCTGATTATATTCCGAAAATGGTAAACACTTAATTTTCATGTCATTTTTCCCACGTACAGTAAATATACAAAATACCGCGCACAGCTTGGATGTTTCAGTAAAAAACACTAGGAACGCTGGAGAAGAAGAAGAAGAAGTAAACAAGTCGCGTAAGGCGAAAATACAACATTTAGTCAAGTAGCTGTCGAACTCACAGAATGAAACTGAACACAATGCAATTTTTCAGCAAGACCGTATACTCGTAGCATCGTCAGTCCACTGCTCGTGACAAAGGCAGTGAAATTGACAAGAAGAGCGGGGTAGTAGTTGCGCTGAGAAGGATAGCACGCTTTTCTGTACCTCTCTTCGTTTTAACTTTCTGAGCGTGTTTTTAATCCAAACATATCATATCTATATGTTTTTGGAATCAGGAACCGACAAGGAATAAGATGGAATTGTTTTTAAATCGATTTCGGAAATTTGATTTTGATAATAATTTTTATGTTTAATTTTCAGACCTTGTTTTTAATCCGAATATAACATATTTATAATTATGTTTTTGGAATCAGAAAATAATGAAGAATAAGATGAACGTAAATTTGGATCGTTTTATAAACAAATAATTTTAATTACAATTTTCTGATTTTTAATGACCAAAGTCATTAATTAATTTTTAAGCCACCAAGCTGAAATGCCATACCAAACCCCGGCCTTCGTCGAAGATTGCTTGGCCAAAATTTCAATCAATTTGATTGAAAAATGAGGGTGTGACAGTGCCGCCTCAACTTTTACAAAAAGCCGGATATGACGTCATCAAAAACATTTATCGAAAAAATGAAAAAAAATCCGGGGATGTCATACCCAGGAACTCTCATGTCAAATTTCATAAAGATCGGTCCAGTAGTTTACTCTCAATCGCTCTACACACACACGCACACACACACACACATACACCACACCCTCGTCTCGATTCCCCCCTCTATAATAATAATAATAATAATAATAATAATAACGGGCATTTATAAAGCGCCTAATCAGAAGTTCAAAGCGCGTGACAACAATACATGTATACAAAAATCATACAATCACTGTCAGATTCAAACAACACATCATGCACATCTCACATCCCCAGACTCTATACTAAGGAACTATCCGTAGTGTTGTTGGAACAGGTGAGTTTTCAAATTGGACTTAAAAGATTAAATGGATGGAGAGTGACGTAATTGAAAGGGGAGTGAATTCCATAACTGAGGTCCATAGTACGAAAACGTGCGGAAGCCATGAGCCTTGCGTTTAAAGCGACCTTGACGGAGAAGTCGAGCATCATCAGAAGAACGAAGGGTGCGAGAGGGAGTGTAGAGGGAGACCAGTTCAGAAAGATAGGCAGGTGCCGATTCAGAGATGATATTGTAGCAGAAGCAGGCAGCTTTATACCTAATACGTTCAGATACAGGAAGCCAGTGAAGTTCTTTCATGAGAGGAGTGCAGGGTTGTCGATGCTGTGCTCTGAAAATGAGACGTGCAGCAGAGTGTTGTACTTTTTGCAAGGGTTGGAGAGTGGAGTCAGGGCAGCCTATGAGAAGGGAGTTGCAGTAATCTAATCTGGACAGAATGCAGGATGTAACGAGAGTTTTAGTGGCATCAACAGTGAGAAATTTTCTTATGGAACCTATTCTTCTGATCTCAAAGTAGCATGTCTGACAGACTTTTTTGATGTGTTGTTTCATTGAGAGGTGGGAGTCCATGATGAACCCAAGATTCCTAGCACTATCAGAGAGAGAAATGTCACTAGAACCTACTGTAATGGAGGCTGGAAGAGAAGTGGTCGAAGAGGAAGCTCCAGAGAAAAGAAGAAATTCAGTCTTGTCATCATTTTGTTTGTCATCCATGATTTAATATCTGAAGTGCATTTTTGAAGAGTGTGCGTCACCGCTTGGATTTCTGTAGGCTTGCATGCTTGTTGGAGTTGTGTGTCGTCTGCAAAGAGGTAGTGATTGACTGCGTGTTGCTTGATGACGGCAGAGAGAGGAGTGGTGTATAGTACAAATAAAACTGGGCCTAGAACTGATCCATGGGGAACGCCGAAACAGAGAGGAGATGGAGAAGATGAGAGATTATTGACAGACACATACTGACTACGGCCCTGTAGATATGAACTAAACCAGTGAAGAGCGGTAGAGTGAATGCCAAAAACAGATTCGAGACGAGAGAGCAGAACAGAGTGATCGATCGTATCGAACGCAGCTGAGTTATCCAAGAGAAGCAGAACTGATAGGTCATCATTATCCAGAGCAGAAAGAATGTCATTCACAACACGAAGCAAAACAGTCTCGGTGCTGTGGCCAGCCCTATACGCTGACTGAAGAGGGTTGCAGAGGTTGTTGGTTTCAAGGTGGGAGAGAAGCTGACTAAGCACTACTTTTTCCAGAATTTTAGAAATGAATGGCAAGTTGGAAACAGGCCTATAGTTTTTCAACTGATTTTTATCCAGAGATGGTTTCTTGATCAAAGGTTTAACTACTGCAGTTTTCAAGTCCATTGGCACAGTGCCAGAAGTGAGAGAAGAGTTGATTATGTTGGTTATGATGGGAAGAAAAAGGTCAAGGTTTTCATAAAACAAGTTCCACCACATGGCCCATTCCTAGGTCCTTGGGCCATGAGCTAAGGGTGAGGTAACCCTGACAGAAACCTCGAGTGCTGAAGACGTATGTGTTGGGCCGCACGGCGCACTCCAACAAACCACAACACTACGCATCAACTGCCATTATGACACTTGGAAACAGAATTGACAGTAATGGTGCTCGCCCTGTGAGGATCCACCAGGCAGGTGCAGCGCCGGGCTCCGCGCCTCAAAGGAGTCCACCCTCAGCTACTGGAGGTCCCTTCATCTCGTCTTGTGGAGCCAGGGGACGAGAAAGGAAAGCGACTGGCCGGAAAAACAGCAGAGCCAAGGACAACCCCACTATTAACATCATGCATTGGAATGCAGAGGGGGTATCCAATAAGAAGGAAGAATTAGAGCACTTCCTCTATGAAAACAGCATCAACATCTGCTGCATTCAGGAAACACACCTGCAAGAAGGGAAGCCCTTTAAGATCCGAGGGTACCAGGTGTTCAGGAGTGACCGACAAGGGAGGAAGAAAGGAGGAGTGATGACTCTGGTCAGGAACAACATAAATGCCAGTGAAACCAACAGATACATGGAAGAAGCAGAGTACATAGAAGTCAAGATAACGACCAATGA
Organism: Littorina saxatilis; assembly: GCF_037325665.1. Taxonomy (NCBI): domain Eukaryota; kingdom Metazoa; phylum Mollusca; class Gastropoda; order Littorinimorpha; family Littorinidae; genus Littorina; species Littorina saxatilis. The sequence goes on along the minus strand of NC_090252.1, from coordinate 33,168,098 downwards.
CAGCAAGATGAACATCGTCAACTACTACTGCCCCAACGACAAGATGCTGTCGCTTGACACAATCCAGGTCCCTGACAGCGGCTTCCTCATCGCTGGAGACTTTAACAGCCAGTCCCAGAGCTGGGGATATAAAACACTAGACAGGCGAGGAGAAGACATTGAATCTTGGCAGGACGACAACCACCTGATCCTTGTCAACGACCCCACAGATCCATCTACCTTCTACTCGCGCCGCTGGCACTCAACAACAACACCAGACCTGGCATTGTGCACGGATGACATCCACAAAAACATCTCAAGAAAAGTGGATGAACAGCTGGGTGGAAGCGACCATCGCCCAGTTCTCCTTACCATCAGTAGAGACTCAGCATCTGAGCATCCACAACACCCGAGATGGAACTACAAAAAGGCAAAGTGGGGACTGTTCAACATACGAACAAATGAGCTGACCAGAGCCATAGAAACAGAGGGGAGAAACATCAACAACGTGATAAAGGAGTTCAATGCTAGCATAATCCACTCAGCCAAGGACAGCATCCCACGTGGAGTGAGGAAGGACTACATCCCATACTGGTCCGATGAGCTGCAGAAGACGCACGATGCACTCACAAGAATGAGAGAAGAGGCAGAGACGAACCCTAGCCAGGAGAACAACATCAAACTCCAAGAAAGCAAAGCAAAACATCTGAAGACAAAGCTAGAGTGCAAGAGAAGAGGCTGGAGAGAAAAGACGGCAGGGCTGAATATGGAAAAAGACACAACAAAGCTCTGGAAACTTACAAGAGCACTGAATGAAGAGGGCAACAAGGGACAGAAGATCACCCTGGAGGAGGAAGGAAGAACACTCACTGGAAAAGCCGCTGCCAATGCTTTCGCCCAAGCATATCGGGGAGAAAGCGACACCACCATACCCTTGCCTCTACAAAAGGAAGTCAGAACAGAAATTAGAGAAAGAACAGAAAGAAACGTCCAGGATGCCATGCAACAAAACATCACCATGGCCGAGCTGAAGAATGCCATCAAGAAGCTCAAAAAGAAGAAGTCTCCAGGTCCAGACAACATTACGAATGAGATGTTGCAACACATAGGCAACTCGGCCCTCCAGAAACTACTGGGCATCTTCAACCTCAGCTGGAGACAGGGACAGGTACCTCAGTGCTGGAAGGAAGCCAGGATGATCCCAGTCTTAAAGAAAGGGAAAAACAAGACCAAAGCCCTGAGCTACCGACCCATCAGCCTGACAAGCTGCGTATGCAAAACCATGGAGCGCATTGTCAATCAGTGCCTGCAGCTGTACCTGGAATCAGAAAGCATCATCGTCCCAGAACAAGCCGGCTTCCGACAGCACAGAAGTACGGAGGACCAGACAACACACCTTAGCCAGGTCATAGAGGATGCTTACCAGGCCCAGAAGGTCACCCTGGCCACTTTCATTGACCCGCAGAAGGCCTTCGACAAGGTCTGGAAAGATGGACTCCTTGTGAAGCTCCTACGTTCCGGCGTCAAAGGCAACATGTACCAGTGGACCAAGTCGTACATGCACAACCGAAAGGCCAGAGTGGTGGTGGACGGTCACTGTGGCCGAAAGATGCTACTACGCCAAGGAGTTCCACAGGGAGGAGTACTCTCCCCCACGCTATTCATACTCTTCATTAACGACCTGGTACCAGAGTTGCCCAAGGGAGTCCAAGCGGCACTGTATGCTGATGACCTTGTTCTCTGGTGCTCGGAAGAGTATGCAACCACAGCAACCTACAGGATGCAACTTGCCCTAGAAAAGGTTGCAGCGTGGGCGGAAGACTGGTGTGTGACCATCAACAGGGAGAAGACCACTGCCACTCTCTTCACACTCTCTGCCAAAGCGACACCTGGCAAACTGACCTTGGGTGACACACCCCTGAAATTTGAAGACCAGCAAACATACCTGGGGGTCACCTATGACAAGCGCATGACCTGGAAACAACACATCATGAATGCAGAGGGAAAGGCCAGGAGAAAACTAAACATCATGCGGAAGCTGGCAGGATCACACTGGGGTGCAAACGAGAAGATCTTAAAATCAGTCTACCAGGGGACTGTACGACCGCACCTTGAGTACGGATCAAGCTCTTGGGCAACAGCAGCCAAGACACACCAGCAGGCCCTAGACAAAGTACAGAACCAAGCGCTGAGAATCATCACGGGCGCAATGAAATCAACACCCATACAGAAGATGGAACAGGTGACTGGCATTCCTCCACTGAGCAAAAGGCGAGACTGCAAAACAATGGTACAAGCCACCAAGTACCAGTGCACTCATGACCATCCAATGAGTGACAGACTCAAGAAGATGTCCTCAGGCAGGCTGAAAAGATTAAGCTTCGCTCTTGAGGCAAGGGCTTTGCAGAAGAAACATCAGACAGAAATGCCAGAGCTAGTGGAGCCACCATCTTTCTCCCTTGACGCCCCACCCTGGGAAGACAGACAAGGAAACCTGGACATACAGACCAGTGTCCCCTACCTCACAACAAAGGACGAGCAGAGCAATGTGATGAAAAAAGCCCTGACTCTTGCCATGCTTGAAGAAAGGTACCCCCAAGAAGCATGGATACGGGTGTATACTGATGGGTCAGCCACAGAGGCCGTCAAAAATGGAGGAGCGGGGGTGTATGTCCAGTACCCCAGTGGAGAGAGGCAAGCAGAGGCTATACCAACAGGCCTCCACTGTACAAACTACAGAGCTGAGGTACAGGCACTGATCCATGCAGCATACACCATCAACGACAGAGTCAACCATGACAACCAGGTGGTCTTCCTGACTGACGCTCTGTCAGTCCTACAAGCAATGACCAGTAGCAAACTGCCTCAGCTGGAACACGCTCTACACAACATCAAGAGCCTGAGGACAGTACTGCAATGGATCCCCTCCCACTGTGGTGTACAAGGAAACGAAGAGGCGGACAGGATGGCAAAGCTGGGTGCAGAAGATGAGCAAGAGAACAACCCTGTGAGCCTGACAGAGATGAAGACCATCATTAAGTCTCTGCACAGGACGCCCCAGCCACAGGACAGCTACCACCTGCTATCCAGACCACAGCAGGTGGTCATCTTTCGCCTGAGAACGGGACACAACAGACTTAACCAGCATCTCCACAAGAAGCTGCATGTTGTGCCCTCCCCCATGTGTTCTTGTGGGGAAGCAGAGCAGGACACTGCCCACATCCTACGAGACTGCAGGAACCACCAGGTGCTGAGAGAGGAAATCTGGCCAATGCCGGAGTCCCTGCACAACAAGCTGTACGGGCCAGTGGCTGCGCTGCAGAGGACCACTAATTATATCTCAAGATCTGGACTCCAAGTGTGATCGGCGATCGAAAAGAAGAAGAAGATAAAACAAGTTGGTGGGGATGGGGTCTAGCTCACAAGACTTTGGCACTGTGTTCTTCAAGATCTTCAAAACAAACTGCTCAGATACAGGAGTGAAGCTATCCAACAAAGAACCAGAGAATAACAAAACTTGACTAAATGTAAAAAATGACACCAATTATATGTTCAGTAAATGATAAACATTTGATTTTCCATATGTACACTTATAGTATAACATGCAGCGTCGCTTTGGTGTTTTTTTTTAGTACAAACTTTGACTCTTATTATATTCCGTAAAGGGTAAACATGTTATTTTTCTATATATATATCGTAAGTATACTGCCCAGCTTGGGTGTATTTCTAGTAGACACTTTGACTCTAATTATATTCCGTAAGTGGTACACATTTCATTTTTCCCATGTACAGTAAAATACCGCGCACAACTTTGATGGTTTAGCACAAACTTTGACTCTAATTATATATTCCTTAAATAGTAAACATCTACTTTTCCTCACGTATACAGTAAGTAAAACCGGACAGCTTTAACCTTCAAACATGGTTGTAATGTAGGGAAACGAAAATGTGAAATTGAACAGATGTTTCAACAATGACAATGGAAGAAAATCTGCATGTATTTAATATCTGAAACACAAATATCACTATATATCTATGTATACAGAGACACAGACTGAAAATTACTAACTGCAGTTACTTCGCATTGTATAGGTAGGGGATATGGCGCGCACACATTCACATGCACATACAGCAGTGAAAGAACAATCATGAATAATCAGAATATGCTTTACACTGCATACATATACCAGTATTAGCGTGCACTCATTTACAGCTAAATCCCCAAACACACACACACAACACACACACTGAACAGTCAATAAATAGTTGAAACACAATGAACACCTCACGAACATAGAATATAAACCACTAACTTATATCTAGATAATAAGGCTTATATTACCAGCTATTGTGTTTTCAGCGTAGCAATAGGGTCCGATATTTAGACGAGACAAGTATAATGCCAACGAGTCGAAGACGAGTCGCATTATACTTGTTCGAGTCTAAATATCGGACCCTATTGCTACGCTGAAAACACAATAGCGATTATATAGCTGTTATGACCTTGATTTGTTGTTCCAAACTTACAAAATGACAGTTTTTGCGTCGATGCGTTGTTCGCGCAGACATGCACACCGCTACACGCTTTCTGACTTTGGAAGAAAAACTGACTCCAAGTGCATTCGACTTCACAACACAGTTGTTGAAACAGCTTTTTAAGTTGTCAGTGTATGCTGTTGTCGATAGAAACATCGCCGTGGTACAGATGGGTAAACCGGAATCATGCGTCGGCCATTTTTCTCAATATGCTTTTGGATATTGAGAAAAATGGCCGACTTCCGTAGCATTATGCTTTGATAATCGGAAGAGCCCATCCAATCACAGCCCCCGAATTCCCCCATGTGTTCATCAGAATAGCTATATAAATATATAAAACCAGTAAAGCAAAACAAAACTTATTCGGGAGTTGAGAATGGATTCAGAAGAGATAGATCTCCGAGCATTTTTATATTGTTTTTTTTTTCTCTTCAATTTTTGACGGTATGTCAAAAGAAAGATATTTGTATTTATCGATCCGGCTCAGGTTATATATTTTATATATCTCTAGCTTGCGTACTATCGATATTACTTCCGTTCGGCTGAGGCATGTGCACGTCATATATACTACACTTTATTTGTCAGTTTTACTGGATTACTCAATATGAAGCTTATACAGCGCGTATTCCGTGGGTACAGTTCTAAGCGCTTGTCGAAGAGTTGTCAACACAGGACTAACAAAGAAACTAACATCTACAGACGGACACGAACCCTATCACACACTAAAGTCAAACCATTTGTTTTGCTGCGTGAGAATTGCATATTAGTTACAAATAACAACGTCAATTTCTATTTTTACATATATATACATGTGACAAACACACTGCATTACTTCCCTTACTCCAAAACACACACATTAGTTCTCATTTATACAATGCAACTAATACAAATAAAATCTTGCAAACAAAACAATACACACCACCCTTGGTTTGAATGAAAAGTTGAAGAGATAAAAAACGAAAAAAAAGAAGATGCAAGACATGCATGTCTGTACATCGATTTTTAAAAGCACTGGTCAATCAAGACTGAATAACATTCAGAAATCGGTTTTTTTCCTTCTTGTTTTGTATTTCTCGACAAAATACAATACAAAGCAAAACACTGTATGTCAATATAACTTGTTATGAGCTGTTTAAAAGGACTGTGTTGAAAATGTCTTGGTTTGGAGTGCTCTAGTTCTTGTACTGCATAATGGCTGTGTTCACCTCCAACAAATAAAAACATCAAATTGACGTTTTCCTTACAGATACCAATATACATATACAGACAAACACACGAACAGCCTTAAACAAAAACAAAAAAACCAAGAACACACAAACAAAATCGTGACAAACAAACTAATTTGGGTTTACAATATATAGCATTAGCAACACAAGAACACGCAAACTATAACGTATATACACTGTCTCCTATGGAGTAATATCTGAAGTACAACATGTACCTACTTTGTATAAAAAAAAAAACACACTACACACACAAAAACAAGAGGAAGGGAGCCCTAAAAATAAAATTGCGCTGATGCCTTTAGTGAAAAATGTGGTTTTATTGGTTCCAGTCCGACATAAACTGCACGTATAGCGACCGTTAATCATGCATTGATTTTTCCCGCTTCAAACCAGTTCTGCGCATAATGTAAAATAGCTATTTCCTTGTAATTTTTCCAGTATATCAATTTTTTCGTAAAAACAAAAACTGTCCTGTAGGTAAAACTCTATACAGAACTTTGTACTGACATCAGCGCAGCCTTTGATCAATTGTAATTAATTTGGTTTAATTTTTCTAAAACCCATGGTCTTATCTGGATGGTGATAGGTCTTAAATCAAATAAGAATAAATCTTATTTACACTGCTATTACTTAAACGAATACCAAACATAAGCCTCCTTAATAATATCATTTCATCTAGTGTCAAATTCAGTTTCTTCCAGTATGCCATCACTGAGGCAAGTATACCTTCATATAACACAAAATCAACATGAACATGCGGATAATAATTGTTTAAAATCTTCATAGCCTAAATATCCCTTGTCCCTTAACAAATGGCCGACCGAAACAATTCCATTTTGCATCCAATCAAAAATACAAATACATTTACCATGCATAATATAACATGTTTTTATTATAACATAATGGTTCATTAGCCCAGTTATAATATCAGGCTTAATGAATTCAATCGGTCAATAACAAGCAGATCTTAATCCATTAAATCTGTTGTATAAGAACAATGACAACGACAACGACGACGATGATGATGATGGTGATGATGATGATGATGATGATGATGATGATGATGATGATGATGATGATAAATTCGTACTTTTCGTAACAAAATTAAAGAATCAGGATTCCTTTATAGGACATGCATGACAATTTAGGAGGACAGCGATAACACGCAAAGTATTTGATAGTATCATGATTCAGGAGGAGATCAGTGGGAGCTGTAGAAATGGTTATGCGAAGAGGAAGGGACCTGCTGACATGAAAAGCATGTGTACTATAGTGTTAGTTGTATTGATCATTTATGTTATTTGTAGTGATTTCTTCAAACCATGCATGCTGCTGTTTAGGTTGAGTTTTTCGGAGAATATAACTCGTTCACGCGACGAGCGTAATACATGTTCTCTTTTTACGCAATAGGCTGCAAATAGTCGTCCGGCAGATCGTCCCTCATAACCGCTACCCTTGAAAATGTAACAGGGGTTAGATAGTCGTCCGGCAGACTTTCCGTGCAGGCTAACGCAGCTACATTTGCGCCTGTGGCACCTGCAAAGTTTCACACACACACACCACACACACACACACACACACACACACACACACACACACACACACACACACACACACACACCCACCCACACACACCCACACACAACACACACACACACACAGAGGTACAATTATTGTTTTTTTCAGAGAAGTACAAGATGAAATATGTGTTCATGTACACACATTCTAGGAGCCACCTGTTCGTATCTACATGTGATATGAAGCGGATCATGTGCTGAGTTTTAAAACTAAAGTAACTTTAAACATTCAGAACGATATCCGAAAGGATAAGCAACTTAACTTTATGGATTTTTCTTACATTTGCAAGATTCTTTGAGTGCTATAGTGTTTTTGTCAAAAACTTTGTTTTGTGTTACCCGTCGGTTATCGCCTTTATATCTTGCAAAGGGACAAAACAACATTATGTTCAAAATGAAGGTTTTGTGTGTGTGTGCGTTTGTGTGTGTGTGTGTGTGTGTGTGTGTGTGTGTGTGTGAGGGTGTGTGTGTTTGTGTGAAAGTGTGTGAGTGTGTGAGTGTATGAGTGTGTGTGTGTTTGTGTGTGTGTGTGTGTGTGTGTGTGTGTGTGTGTGTGTGTGTGTGTGTGTGTGTGTGTGTGTTTTACCTTGAAATTCCATACATGGGCTAATGCATTGATTTTTTTTTATAAAGGACAAGAAAAAAAAATGAAAAGAAGCCGTATTTCTTCACAGCCAAGCATCTTTCTGTTTTTCTGTTCTTGTTATTTTACAAAGTAAACATTCAAGGCATACCGTGGGCGCCTTTATAGTGCTCCTCGTTTGGGTTGTCATATATGTCAGACTCTGAGCTCTCAGATCGCCGTTCGTTTGAGACAGCATTTGACACGCAGACCATGGCTTGAAATGCAGTTGGTTGTGTAGGACGTTCCTGATGAGTTCGTGGGATTTGATGTCGTTGCTGCATTTGTGGTGGTTGTGGCAGCGGCCGGCGCTGTTGCAGTAACAAATCTTCCAGCAATGCGCGGCGTGATCTCCTTCCTGTTTTGCCAGTATAAAGGGTCATTATTATTATTATTATTGTGATCATTTTTTTTTCGCCTAATCTAGATATAGCCCTAGGCGCTTACATATTAATTTCTGCCGTTTGAAATGGAATTTTTTACAGACAGACAGACAAACAGACATTTTTTACACACAATATATAACGCATTCACATCGGCCAGTAAAGCTCAGTAGCCTATTAGGCGAGCATTCACCTTTCACGGCCTTTATTCCAAGTCAAACGGGTATTTGGTGGACATTTTTATCTATGCCTATACAATTTTGCCAGGAAAGACCCTTTTGTCAATCGTGGGATCTTTAACGTGCACACCCCAATGTAGTGTACACGAAGGGACCTCGGTTTTTCGTCTCACCCGAAAGACTAGCACTTGAACCCACCACCTAGGTTAGGAAAGGGGGAAGAAAATTGCGGCCTGACCCGGGGTCGAACACGCAACCTCTCGTCATAACTTCATTCTGATCGTGCCACACAAAAACCTCGTGCATTTTCGTAATGTATAGAATTATCTTCTATGCTGGAAGAAGTCACCTTTTATAGTGAATCGTTTTCTTGATTTGAGAAAATCTGTTGACAACTACATGGTTCTAGCTCTCTGCTTATCCGGTCCCTGCATTAAGCACAAACTGTAAATATACAAATATTTATCTAGCCGAAGCAATACTGGTACAGTTGTCTTTCCGTAAGACTAGAACATATGTTTGTGTCACATGTCACAGAAAAAGGGGACTTTTTCAGCGACCTCACTCCCGCAAGACGTAATACAAAGATCCAAAGGGCTGTGAATTATTCTACTTGATTTGGTGTACTCTCTTCAGAAGATATTGTTATTACCAGTTATAAATAAATTACCACTGACTTGCTTTTCTGTCTGGAAAAAGGGATATCTATCAACAAACATAACATTCTACTTTCTATTCGTCTGCTTAGATTAAAACCTAAAAACAAAACAAAATGCTGCACTTAGTTTTGGCAGGAGAGTATAGTTTGCTTTGCAAGCCAATGGAAGTTCCGAAAGTCAGAAGAAGAATCTCTAAACTTACGGTCTATCCAGAATCAAGCCAGAGCTGATTATTATCATTCGTGCAACTTCCAATGATGCTTACCTTTTCGTCTGACAGCAATGCCGATTACTAGAAAAATGATGAGCAAAACGACGACGCCGTTTGAAACAAGAGTGATGAAACCAGCGCCCGTGAGAAGGAAGCTCGTTTCAGGCTGGTCGTTGCTTGTCTTGTCTGGGATGAACTCTTTCGAATAGCCGGTGGAAGCAAAGGAAATGTTCAAGTCTGTTGTTTCTGCAGAAGATACACTAGGGTCCGTATTTACGTGTCGAAGATAGAGACTTTAGCCAGGTATAAACTCTATCCTCGAGCTAATTCAGCGAATAAACCCCACTGAATCACGTACATGTTCAATGGGCAAGAAGGCATGCATCGGGCGTTTAAAGGCACAGTAAGCCTCCCGTAAACCATCACAGACACGGTCAGGCTTTTACACACAGTACAAACACCCTTTCATTTAAACACTCACCGATTGAGAACATCCTAGGTGCCCTCCGTAAAGAGCGAACAATTTTCAAAGAATTTATTTTTGCGTGGTTTATCTTACCCCTGAGCCATCGTGAACCCGTGTGATCCAGTTTCTCTTTTTCACAATGTAGTCGTCAGTTAGTCATTTGAATGCGACTCGATGTGAGCTTATCTACAATAGCACGTTTTTATGCACGAAACAAACGGCTGTGGTTCACAAGAACTCAAGCGATGGCTTTTGACTGTTGAGAGGAACGGCGATATGCACAAACCGTCGTCTGCTACGACCCTTGCGTGACCCTGCTTCCGGGCTTTTCTTTTTTCAAACTCATAGTCACAACTTCGAATTGTACTGATCTTGTCTTGATGAAAAAAGAATTATTTTATGATTGAAGAATGTTTGTGTAACAAGCTGTCAATTTATTATTTAGATTTTAAAAGTTAGGTCTAGCGCAAAAACGCACCACGGTCCAAAAACATTCTGATAATCATCGATCCACGGCTATGGCCAGTTTACATCGATAGAATGAGAAGGGAAGTAACTCATTTTTGACCTGAGTTCAGGATGGGTCAAAAAAGTGTTCGAGACAATCTGCAAAATTAATTCTTTAAAAATTGCTCGCTCTTTACGTAGGATGTTTCCGTTTGGTGAGCGTTCAAATGGAAGGGTGTTTGTACTGTGTGTAAAAGCCTGACAGTATCTGTGATGGTTTACGGGAGGCTTACTGTCCGGGCGTGATTTCCGGTATTGAATATTCATAACAGCCGTCCAGCACCAAAACGAGGCGCCATTGTTGTAGAGAAGCAAGTCCACAAAAATAAATTCTTTGAAAATTTCTCACGCTCGACAGAAAGCAGCGAGGATGTTTCCGTTCGGTGAGCGTTCAAATGGAAGTATGCTTGTACTGCATGTAGACGCTCGGGGAGCTCTGTGATGGTTTACGGGAGGCTTACTGTGCCTTTAAATGACGAAAGAGTCCAGGGCCTAAATGCATAGCCCCTCCATACTTTTAGGATTTCATAGCGCTGTGGAGCGCATAGCTATGAAACGCACTATAGAACTCAGCGGTCCCCATGCATGAGGTCAAACAGTGCCTGCAATAGCTAAGAGCGGCTCTATTTTTAACACATAGATAGTGGAAGGGATTCCCCGTCATCCTGTGTCTCTGCGAATGGGTCAACCTTTGTGATGCTTCGCGGCGGGTCAGTTTTACACCATTTGCCGCAGACAGTTTGGAAAGCCCGTCTCCTGATAAAACTTGGCTTTCGTGGTTTGGAAACTATATGCATTCCGGTACCCTCGCCATAAAGGTATAAGTCGCTCTCTTGCTGGTTCTGCATGCTGTGTTTGATGTTATAAATTCCCGTATTATTATTATTATTATTATTATTATCATTATTATTATGTACCGCGATCAGTTCGCCACACACATCTTGAAAAGATCCGCACGCGTAAAAACTGACCCAAAGTCAAGATAACCCGCAGAACCGGCGGCAATGCACCCTTTCGATTCGGCAGTTCGAGTTGCTCTTACAGTTCATCCGTGATTGCAAGAATGTCCTGCCGACGAAAGCGGAATTTTCTGTACAGTTCCACGTCGTCGTAACGATTCAGTGGATGTAGGCGGTCAAGAAAGATCCGGTTGCTTCTCAAATTTCTTCTCATCCTAAATCGGCATGAAAGCAGCCGCCATTTTAAACGCTCCAATAGCCGGTTCCATAACTCTTATTGGAAGGAGGGGCCTGCTATAACTTTATGGATGGCATAAGGCTCTATGCGCGGTCCATGCATTAGAAATAAGAGACTTTATGGAGTCCACAGACTTTATTGCAGTGACGTCATCAATTTAGGCTCCTATGGAGGGGCTATGCATTCCGGTCCAGGTACAGAATCTACTTTCTGTGCCCGCTCTCTCTGTCTATCTGGCACAGTTTTTTCTCATCACTGGCTGTCTGCTTGTTTTTCTGTCTGCCTGTCTGTATGTATGCCTGTCTTTCTCTCTCTTACAGCGCGCAGTAACGTATTACACCGACATATTACTATCATACAACTGCATGTTTGAGCCTAAAGAGACATGTGGTAAGAGAGGGGGAGAGTGGATGGTTAGATAGGCTCTTTATACCTTCTGGCGCATATAAGAAGAAGAAGCTTTCGGTCTTTCCCATCGCATTCACCAATGTCAGTTCCCATGCTCCATCTTCCATTTCTGCTGTCTGTACGCTTGCTGTCAGCAGAGGCGGGGTACCCTCAAGAGTCCAGTTAAGCCTGATGAGTTTGAAAATACAATCAAAGCATTAAGTTCGATCCTTCTCATGCAGCTCTGTTGGGACCGTTTTGTGCGTCATGTTTCAATGTTTCCCCAATAATTCATGCAGCATGTATTGTATTACATTAAAAATATTTAAAGAAGAACAAGAATGTCATCCACTATAATTATAGCATAACAGCTATTGGTATTTGTCCTGGTGTGGATGACAATTATACGCCCACACACTCCTTGTGCATATGATACACACAAATGTAAAAAAAAGTGTCCGGTTTCTGGTAACCACACTGTTCTGAAATAGTTCAATGTATCTGTAACTGTAAGCTGCACAATCCGTAGCTATACTATTTACATCAGATAAGGTGGGTATGCTTTGTGGTAAACGCAGTAGTTAATTTCCATTAAGTTAACAGAAATGCCCAAGACACTTTCACCTTTTGATTTCATGGTTTTCACAAATGCTTTTTGTTTTTACATTGCAGTGTGCATACAAGTTTTTTGAAATTTGAGAAAGGTTGGTTTCGGAACCGTTGCCGTTGGAAATGTTGCTGTTACGTTGAGTTTTGTTTCAGATGCAGGGCGCATTATGAGGTTACATTTTATGTTGCACATCTTATTCACGCTTTAATCAATGCAAGCTGCAACCAATAATACATTTGATTATGTGAGCAAATTAGCGCATCTTGTGTGTGCAATACAAGGGTGACAAGCAGAATTTAAAGGGAATATATCTAACAAGAAAACTGTCTCAAATCGCCCAAATAGCTATGCATGTAGTGTTTGTTGGGGGTTGTAATTATGTAACCACACACCAGGAATACCGTACAATAAACGTTTGAGCGCTGAGTTACTCATATTGAAAACGGCTGTGCCTGAGTAGGAAGCCCAGACTCTAATTATTCCTGTTACCCATTTTGTGTGAGTCCTAGATTTTGTCCTACCTTTCGACCCTGAGTATTTCATGCGCTATTCCTAGCGATACAAATTTGAAATTGAGCCTAGAGCTACAGTAGTCTACAGGGTTCGTTTTGAGAGTTGAATAAATGACAACAGACACGATGAAGGTCTAAGAATGAGTGTTTGATCGTTCTATTTTTCATCTGAATGCTGCGTTTGGTAGTCATAGCATACTGTAATATCATCCGACGGACATGGTGTTTGTCTGTTATGCGAAGTGTTTAGACCTGTTTGTGTAGACATGCACGGAATTGGCATGCGTTTGCTCGACTGTAGGTTTGACTTCCTCAATGCAACGGTCTAAATCTGCTTTGACAAATGCGTATAGACTGTGAAAACTAATTAAATAATTATGACGACGGGAAGTCCAGACTCCTAACAAGAGAGCTGGGCAAAGCAAACTCCTCGCTGATTAAAATTCCTTTTTAACATTTTGCATAAATTCGGAGCAGTTTCGAGCAGATCATTGGTTTCTAAATTACTGTTCAGCAAATGTCCCTTGAACGTTTTAAGGTCCAAATCGTCAGAATACTTTCCAAAATGGCGCCTTTGGTATACCATCTTTAAGCAAATTTGTGTTCGTGAATTCGTGGCATACTGCGCTTCTTCGGCAAAATTGTTCTTAAAATTACTATTTGGGATTCAAACTTCCCCAGTCAGCACGGAGTATTGAGGCAATGTTGTCTCAACATTGGTTTATTGTTGGATATCAAGCTCACTCTCACAAACGGTGTTTCTTCCATCGCCACACCGCGATCTGCAATCTCTTGCTGCGCCGCGGGCGCAGCTGTCACCGAGTGTTGCTCGATCGAGACAGTAAACGTTGGCTCACAGCGAATTGCGGGCTCGCGCAAGATTGTGATGTCAGACGACTTTCGACGCATGCGCCAATCAAGGAAATCGCCAATCTCTCGTGCAGTCGGTCCCTTCTGCGGGATGGGTTACACCTTGGAGTAGCGTGTTCGGCGGATGGGTCGGGCTGCACGTGAGAGGGGTCCTGTATCGTGTGGCAGTTGTGTGTGTAGGGCCTATTGAGTAAAATATTCCTACGCCTAGATATGTGATTGTTAGCTTTTGCATTCAGTGTAGTCAGTCAGCTTTTGTACACCGGCGCAGCAGCAGCAAAGTTTTTTGCCAGCAAAGCTGACTGGGACATTTTTACTCAGTTCTTTTTACTTCAAAAATTTTATACGCAGCAGTGCAAAATGACTGACAGAGACAGTTCCAAATTCAAGTTTGACAAGTGGGTAAAACAGCTCCCTTCTACGGTGGCAGAAATTTTGGTGGAGGCCGGTTTTCACACGCACATCGCACTGGTAAATGCCACGAGGGCCAGTGTGACTGAACTCAAACTAAAGCCGGGCCACCATGTTGCTACTTTGGCTTTGATACGTGAACTTCAGGGCGACGATGGGCCACTGTCAAGAGAGCAGGCAGCGGCGACATCACCGGCGACGACAGCGGCTACGGCAGCAACGTCCCTTGACGAGTTATTGCAGAGGTCAACGACCGGCACGGGCGCCGCGACGCCGCTGGACGGAGGCCGTGTAGACCTGATCCTACAGTTTTTCTGAACACACAGCGTGTGTGTGATGGGGTCGGGGGTGTCTGTAGCTTTCCCATTCCTGAATTAAATTGAACCTTGAAAATCGACTCTTTCTACATACACGAAATTATATAAATTTAAGAAGGCTATTAAAATTATACTGCTCATTGATCTGAATACGGTTCTTAAAAATTGAGTGAGACTTGCGTGTGTGCTTGATAGTATATTTGAAGGTGTGTTTTCTGGAATATTGTATGTGTATTTGAAATGTTACATGCTTGTGGTTATATCACTATTGTGACTAGCACTGCCACGGCGTTAACGTCCTGCCTGCCCAAGCTTGCCACCAAGAAACTTCCCAAAAATCAGTAACTGTAAAGAAATCTGTCTAGCAAGCTTGAATTAAGTCCAATCACCACCAAATTTTGTGTACTAATTCAAAAATGGATGCCCAGTTCAGTCGTGCTATTTATAAGTTTGTCACGCGATTTGTTTTAGCAAAGGGGGGTGAAAGGGGGGTGAAAGGGGGATAATTTGTGTTTTTTAACGTTTTTTTGTGTGTGTTTTATTTTCCACTGCTTTTTTTAAAAGTTATTTTTTAACAGAAAGTATTATAAATAATTTTATAACCAAACAAGGTGTAAAACCTATGAATTAGCTGAAATATTGTTAACATTGTACACAGAAATAAGGAGA
The DNA here is from genome assembly GCF_037325665.1 of Littorina saxatilis. Lineage (NCBI taxonomy): Eukaryota > Metazoa > Mollusca > Gastropoda > Littorinimorpha > Littorinidae > Littorina > Littorina saxatilis. The sequence continues at coordinate 33,152,780 of NC_090252.1, read as the reverse complement.
CAGTACAAAGAAAAAAACAAGCAAATCACGCATTCACTCACAGCATCCTGACTCAAATGAAACAAAACTGTAACACTCACCAAATGATGTCTAGGTAATCCATATTGAATATAAGTCACATTTTCACAACAAAGTACCAACTGTACACCTATGAACAATTCCAAAAGGATTTGAAGGCTCCAGCCATCCATTGTTATCAGTGCTGCCACGCCCCCATAGCTCCTGCACGATTCCGAGATACATGTTCGTCTAGCAGTATCACCCCCTACAACGTGTAGTTGCCGACTCGTACTAGCAACAACGGGACTGTTTCTTCCTCAATATCACTGCTATTATCGCTTTCTTGAGGCTAAAACGACACGATGTATCATGATCTACAGGATCCTCAAGATCCAACATCCGGAGAATCTCCTCCCGTGACAAGGCTCGCCTTCGATTCATTTTTTTTGTTCGAAAACACCACGCAAATCTGCACTAATTTGATCAAGCCGGAAGAGAAAACCACGTGTATCAAGGGAAACAACTCAATTTACTGCAAGCTTCAAAAACCGGGAAGCAATCACGAGTCGTGTACCTTGTATGTCTAATACTAAAATAGTCACTTCCCGTCCGTGGGCGTTGCAGCGCTATTACTAATATAGTCACCTCCCGTCACGAAAGTGATATGCATGCATGTGTGAGGCCTCGTGAGTATGTACGGGTTTGTGTGTTGGTGTGTGTGTGTGAACGTCGCTAAAGTACTGACGCCTTCCCTGTCAATTATTTGTTATATTTTTCACCACGTGTTGTCCATAGTATAAATGGATTCTTGACACACACATTCAACTTTTCAAATGCCGGATGCAAATGCAACACATTTGAAATAGTTTTAATCTTAAAGAGTATGTGAATAGGTTTTAAAAGTTATATAAAATGCTAGGGGCAATATTGGTGCAATGTTGTGATAGTGTTGATAGTATTTGTTTTCATTGACATGCTCACAATTAATCCTGTGAAAAAAGTTCATTTTTGAAAGAACAAAATAGAATGAACTTTTTTCACAGGCTTAATTGTGAGCATGTCAATGAAAACAAATACTGTCAACGCTATCACCATATTGCCCCAACATTGTCTCAACATTGAAATCCAACATTGTTCCAACATTGAAATCCAACATTGAAATCCAACATTGATCCAACATTGAAATCCAACATTGAAATCCAACATTGATCCATCATTGAAATCCAACATTGTTCCAACATTGAAATCCAACATTGATCCAACATTGAAATCCAACATTGCTCCAACATTGAAATCCAACATTGCCTCAATATTGCAAAAATTTGCACTTCCAATGTTGATCCAATATTGACTTTCAATATTGAGCCACTGTGACCGGCAATGTTGCCTCAATATTGGGGCAATGTTGATGTGCTGACTGGGTCTGTGCATCTTATACCCATCAAACATGGCAAGTATAACTCTATGTTTGGATTTCATTTGCACAACTGCTTACTTTTGTTAACTAAGGAAAATATATTTACATACCTGGCACAGTCTATGTTCGATGTCCTTGGGGAATCCTTCTGTGCCATTTTTTGAAGATCCGTTTTTGAAACGGACCTTCTGCTGAAAAAGCATTCCGTAAAATCCTTCGTGTGGGAGCATACTCTGAAATCCTGTGCCCTCATCTCATTGCTGTGTTGCTCGACGGGTGCGCTAATTTGCGGGGGACCTGGATGGAATAGATAGTTAGGAGCTCATTCTTTTGAGATTTATGGGGGATTTTCCACTGTAAATACCTTTAATCCCCGTTTGTAATGATCATACACTAAAACATGTCTGTCTGCAGGTTTATACACTGGATATAAGAGCATCCTCCCACTTCGACAAATAACAAATATCTGAAGGCCGGCGTCTGTCTGTGCAAATGCAGTGTAAATATTTGTAAAAAAAAAATGTGCAGATGGAAATACATATAGGTATTAGTTACAAAATTACCCCAGCGAAACATCCCCACTCTGCACAGACATTTGCAGCCAATTATTGCATTAAGCTCAAGATTTGTGCCATACGTCTTAGTGGAATAAAGGTTTAATCTCACGCAACAGATTGGTGTGTCTTAAAAGACTAGTAGTTTGTATTACGACGCGCGCGCTCCCGAAAAAAATACTTTGTTGAAATAATGTTAACGATCCTCGTGTCCGGAACCAATATGACGTTACAACCAAAGAAAACAGATACGAAAAAGATTGTACTAAGGTGCCCCCAATGATCGTTACTTACCTTCCACTGAGAGTGATACTGTTTTGGTTACAGTGTCTGCTCCGACGGCCTCACAGGTGTAAGTCCCCGAGTTTCGGCACGTGACATTGTGAAGCGTGCACGTTTCTATCTTAGTGTGTGTATTCCCAGTGTCTCTTGGCATGCAGGGTGTCACCCTATGACCCATTTTGTCCAGAATGTGAACTGCTGCTGGTGGGTTTCCTTTGTCAATTATGCATTTGATTGTCACGGAAGAGTTGTGTAGAACAACAGCCCGGTCATTTCTACGCGAGACGGTGAAACTCCGAATTCGTGGTGGGTCTAGTGGGTTGAAAGGAAGAAAAGAAAGCTGTGTTTTATTCGAAACGTTTTGAAACAAGGGCGTGTGCATGGGTGAGATATAATACCACAACTTGTATACAACCACCACCATGTGCCACCACCCCCACCCCCAAACACACACACTGTCATAATCAATACACATATCCCTTTATACTTCATATAGATGTGTTACACTAGCTCATTTCAACCGCTATGGAGATACTTCCCGTTGTTTATTCATTGTTTGCAGTGTTCATACAGTGGTGCATATTTATGTGGAACTGTTAAATAGTATACATTACACAATCACTTTTTTTGCTTTCTGTTAAAGTGTCATCTGCTTTAGCGCTAAAGCCCATTCATATTTATTTTTTTGAGAGAAAATCAAATTAGGATAGGAAGTAATTCCTGACTCATCAGTTTATACTTTCAGATACAGTTCTAATCGTCAAACATCCATTTGTCAAAACAACACACACACAAAACCCAACACGAATGGTTAGTCATCAGAACGTTTAACCAAACGATTGTTGCATACAATCACGGTATACCTTTACCCAATAGTCTTTACAGTGGACACACAGAAAAAAACACTTAAGATACAAGATATGTGTTAATCTATATCCAGATGGTTTGAAAATGGCACATGTATCGTGTTGTGTTTTCTTATGTATAGCTATGTTAGACAATGAGAGAGAGAGAGAGAGAGAGAGAGAGAGAGAGAGAGAGAGAGAGAGAGAGAGAGACAGAGAGAGAGACAGAGAGAGACAGAGAGAGAGAGAGAGAGAGAGAGAGAGAGAGAGAGAGAGAGAGAGAGAGAGAGAGAGAGAGAGAGAGAGACCTGGTCGTGAAATGTTGAACAGAACGACTCTACGAAGAGTTCCTTGCACCAGCCACTTCCACTGCCCATTGTCTGACATGTCGACAACTTTCTGTAACTCATAATCTCCTGTCTCCAAGCACTTGCATTCGGGAACAGCAGGAGTCGCTTGGCATCTGTCCTTCATTTGCTCAATATAGCAGTAGGGAGTTCCATTGTTTCCTTTAAGAGTAATTGTTACATTTTCGTAGGAACTGGGATGGCAATCCGTACTGTTGAGATGAAAGGGGATGGTGATTGTTGAATGTTCTTTGGAGACAATCCCGTCACCTTGCTTCAGAGTGGGAAATACGAAGTCGTAGTGACCTGCACAACACAGACGAGGGCCTGGATGTATCTTCACAAGCATTGTTGCATGGCTTGAAAAGCCTGTCTTTGAAGAAAACGTTTGCTTTGACGAGAAAAACCATTACCAGAGAAAAAATATAATATACAACATGTATAAATGGCCTGGCAACCAGCATCTCTTTTTACATTTAGTCAAGTTTTGACTAAATATTTTAACATAGACGGGGAATCGAGACGAGGGTCGTGGTGTATGTGTGTGTGTGTGTGTGTGTGTGTGTGTGTGTGTGTGTGTGTGTGTGTGTGTGTGTGTGTGTGTGTGTGTGTGTGTGTGTGTGTGTGTGTACAGCGATTCAGAGAAAACTACCCGACCAATTTTCATGAAACGATACATGAGAGTTCCTGAGCATAATATCCCCAGATGTTTTTTCATTTGTTTGATAAATGTCTTTCATGACGTCATATCCGGCTTTTTTTAAAAGTTGAGGCAGCACTGTCACGGTCTCATTTTTCAACCAAATTGGTTGAAATGTTGGTCAAGTAATCTTCGACGACGCCCGGACTTTGGTATTGCATTTCAGCTTGGAGGCTTACAAATTAATTAATGAGTTTGCTCATTAAAGTTGTCATTAAAATCGATTTTTCGCAAACATATTTAAAATTGATTGCGTTGTATTCCTCATCTTCTCCTGAATTCAAAAATATATAGATATGTCATGTTTACTCCAAAAATGTGCTCAGAATTACAGAAAATAGGTTTAAGTAGGCCTAAGTACTACGTTTGCACGCTACGCGGAGACGAGCGTGACCCGCGTGTGGGTAGTCGAGACTATCTGAAATATAGTCGCGGCGACGACTGTTTGTTGGTATTAATCTGTTGAGTAAATGTTGTTATATTGCTTAACGTGACTTGCTACATTTAGTAAAGTCAGTTTTTGACTAAATATTTTAACATATAGAGTGGGAATCGAGACGAGGGATGTGGTGTGTGTGTGTGTGTGTGTGTGTGTGTGTGTGTGTGTGTTTGTGTGTGTGTGTGTGTGTGCAGCGATTCCCAGATAACTATACTTGGCAGATCGTCATGAACATTTACACATGAGTTCTTACAAATAAATACTTCAGATTTTATTTAATTTTGTTCCATAAATGTCTTTGATGACGTCTTATCTGTCTTTAAATGACAGTTTAGTCGGCACTATCATGCCCTAGTTTTTCAGCCAAATTGATTGAAAGTTTGTTAAGGCCCCCCCAAAAAATGTCTGTTTCTGGTCACCCGACCGACCCTAAATTTCGGCGCCGACCCTAAACTTTTTTTTTCCAAACTCAAAAATTATTTTTTTTTTTTGGTGGTAAAGGACAGGGTGAGAAAATGAACAACAAAAACGTGTGACAACGAAAGTCCGCTGACGATTTGTAAATGTGTTGAGTGTCTTGTCTCTATGTATAGTGAATCCAGTCTCTTTGCGCGATTTTTAAAGTTAGTTTTATTGGTCTACATTTGGGGTAAAAAAAAATAATAATAAAAAAAAAAAATTAATAATAATAATCCCTACCTACCGACCCTATTTTTTTTAGCCATGTTACCAGAAACAGACAATTTTTTTTTGGCCTAAAGCAATATTCGATTCAGTCCGGACTATTGGATTGCATTTCAGCTCGGATAAAGTTTAATAATGGCTTAATTAGTTTGCCAGTAAAGGTTGTCTTTAAAATCAAATGTTAACAATTACAAATGACTCCATTGTAGTCCCAAGGAAATCATGAATCTAAAAACATAAGATCAATCAATCAATCAATCAATAGGAAGCTTATATAGCGCGTATTCCGTGAGTTATGTTTACTCCAAACTCGTTTAACCTCTGTGTCTGATTTTGTTGATAATGTCCGCGCAGACACCTAGCTACCTTCGTTTTACATCGTCTGCAACACTAATACATTTACTCTCAATATTGTTCATATGCGCATATGCAGATCATTGTTATCATGAAAAGCGAACATATCCATGAGACAAATCATGGAGTTTAAAGAGGATGATGTACTTACAACTTCTCTTGACAGACCCTCGTCCACTCCTTGCTGCAAAAATGACAGCAAAAGCCAGATAACATCCCTTCATTTTTTGTTCCACTTAATGACGTTGCGCCAGCATACATGGTCTTGTTCGCTTTTTAAGAGCAACTGTTTCGCACGAAGTTTTCGTCAGTCAAACGTCTCTTATATTTCGTTATTTCCTGGTGAGTAAAATCAGCCAGCCCGTATGTAGTTTGTCAATAATTTGAACGAAAAACATTCAGATACATTTCCGTGTAGCTGAAAATGACACGGTCTAATCTATGTATGGATGGTCATACTTCCCGTATTCTTCCCGTACAAACCGTGTTTAAGGATGGTGTAAATTCAATTCGGCCTGCGTGCTGGTGTCAGTTGCGTCCACGTTTCTTAATTCTTCTTGTAAATTTAGATGATATTTGTGTGTGTTAAACTGATGGATTGACAAAGATCAACACTATCAATGAATACTTAGAGAGAGAGAGAGAGAGAGAGAGAGAGAGAGAGAGAGAGAGAGAGAGAGATGGACGCAGATAAGTTATTAATTAGGCTATTGCCCTTTGTCAACAAAAGGTTAGCATAGCATATATATATTGAGGAGGGTCTGATGCTCCCAATAGGCTGTCTGTAAAGGGATACTTATTTCTCTCTCTTTCTTTGCTAAGAGATTTTAACAAATCTCGGAAGAAAGTCTCTGCTGAGTTTCAATTGTTTCTTCTCACAATTTCTGATGTTTTATAAGGCCGTAAACGCTAACCTTCTTTTGAAGGAGTCAATAATGAGCTCCCAACTCAAATTGAGTTAAACTTAAAATAATAACTTAACCAATTTTGCCTTTTGTCCATCGTCATATACGTATGTATTGTGTATGTTACTTCTAGATCAGAAGTAGATTTTTTTTCTGCTTTTCTACCTCTCCTGTGTTCCATATTGGGACGGGTTGAAATGTTGCTGTTGTTGTTGTTTTGATTTACCTATTGTTCTGGTTTACATTTCATAGTGTTCATAGTTAAATGAAGAAGTAAAGTTGATAAAGTTGATTAAATAATGTAAAGTTTTGTTTTTCTTTTAAAATTTGTTTTGATTTTTTGACAAGAAAATAGGTTTTGCTAAGTACAGGGACAGTAATTTATTTTGAAAGATCTAGATAACTTGTGAATGTACTGTAATCGTCTTGAGTGTACCCTTCTCCAGCGTTAAGGGGTGCGTCTATAACTTGTAGGTCTATTTCGTGACGCACGCGGGCTTAGTGATCTTTTTTTTCTGGGAATTTAAATCGAGTAAATGAGTGCGGTTTGAATGTCATAGCATAGTACAACTAAGTAGAATAACATTTTAAGGAAGAACTTGTCTGAGTATGAATAAGCTTCTTTATCTTTAACCTCTTTGCTACCGTTCCTCCTTACATGGGCACTAAGCCATCTTTAGAACCTTTCTGTTCCCGGGACACTGTTGTAGTAAGATAATATAATAAGAATGTGGGGGCAGATAGTTCAGTGTTGTTGTGTTTATATGTAACCTTGTTCAAACTTGATTGTTTATAAATTGTTTTTTGACTAAGTTTGCTTTTTGCTTTTGTCTGATTTTGGGCTTAAACCTGAGTCACGCAGACTAGTATTTCCTGTGTGTTTGGAGGTTTATAAACTTAATTATTATTATAATCTAGCATACCTACTACTTCCGCTTGTGTGGACATTTTATATTGTATTTATATTATGTGATGTTGTAAATTTTTTCCCTCTGAATTGTTCCTCAATTGTGTAAATCTTGAATAGTTTTTTTGAATTACAGAATATTTATTTTTTTTCATAAAATTTAAATTGTTTTAATTTATTTTGATCATCAAATTTTAAAAAAAATGTTTGGGTTCATAATTTTTTTTTTTCGATTTTTCTATCGGCTTAAGGAAACGTCTTTGCGTTCCCGGATACATCCGTTGTCAGTAGCACTTCGCCCGTATTATCACCTAACAGTAAATTAAAATGTTACTGTTATTGAAGAACTTTGAATTCGTTCCTTAATCTTTTTTTCCTTTTTCCCAACTTTCTTGCCTTAGTCTTCAGATGTAAAGCTCTTCCCTATTGCTCGTTAGATCATTGTTTGATCCTTGCTACCATCGTACCACTCTATTGGAATTAAAATGTAATTTGGAAATGTTACTTGGTTGGATAAACTTGATGTTTGACTTAGTTAGTGTGCCTTGATTTAGTCTACACTGTTTGGTCAAATATTTTAAGCCTAGGACAAATGTTTCTAACGTGTTCAGGGCGACACTTTTTTACGAAATTATAAATCGTGTGTAATTTTGAATTTAGAGTGTTTTTTCGGGAAATGAAGTTTCTAAAATCGTTACTTTAATTTGAGAGCTACTATTGACGCGTTTCACAAAAATGTCGTCTGCATGGAAGTTACACTATGTCTGCAAATAGCGTATATTCTGCGAATTGCTTGGCACTGTCTTCATTTCCGTGGCTGCATGTTGCCCCTGAATGTAGTTGAAGGTAAATTGTCAAATAAGCATATCAATTATTTTCGTTAAACACCCCCCACCCCCCTCCCATATGTTGCATGCTACGTTAGGGAACATGGGACGCCTTCTTACAATAAAAACAAAATCGTCATCTCCGGGATGAACGGAGAAGAATAATTCTGGAAAGACAATTGCAAACCCGCAGATAAACTAAAGAGACAGGGTGGTTAAAGTCTTCTGCTGTCAATGATGCTTTTATTCGTCACGAAGCTATTCTGCGTTTCTTGGTGAGCGGAAACGTCATAACACTATTGAGATTCAGAAAACAAAACTAATCAGACGAACAGTCAATTAGCTACTTCAAGTTATTCAGCTGCAAGTTGCGATTGATGGTTTGGCAGCGATGTTAGATGCTAACCAGAGAAATCAGCTTTAAAATCTTGACGAAAACCAGCACTTACGACAGGACAGAGAACAGTCTGTGTTCTTTTATAATAGAGGATAAGTTTACATTTTAAAAAGAACTTGGCTAAATTAGTCAGTAAAATCCAAACATATGTCACTGAAATATGTAGTTTAAGACATGAACTACACAAGTAAGTGTGCACAATGAAAACTGGCCCCAGAACCGTAACAGTACAGACCGTAACAGTACAGACCGTAACAGTACAGACCGTAACAGTACAGACCGTAACAGTACAGACCGTAACAGTACAGACTGTAACAGTACAGACCGTAACAGTACAGACCGTAACAGTGAGGACATGTTGGGTGTTTTGAGTTTCGCGTCGTAAAGTGGGCGTGGGCTTAGTCATTCCACATTTTCTAATACTCCCCACAACCAGGTTTATAATCAATTGTGACTGTGTATTTCGTCAAATACAATCATGTATATCCCTGAGCTACACATCGTCCAGTAAGGATTCTTTAAAAGGTTATCAAAGGCACCGGGTTTGTTCCTCTTTTTGAGCACTTTGTTGAAAATAATACAAGTGGATTTTCCATTTCTTTTCTCGTCTTTTCAATTTTCTCACCAACGTAAGTAGCTTCAAATACAGTTGATCTTAAATACAACATCGTTGTGTGAGTTTTTGACCGATTCATCAACAGCCACTACTCAGCACGTTCGTTGTAAACCGCCTTGCCACCTTCAGCGCGACAGTCTGCGAATAGAAGAACGATAGAGCAAGAGACAGAAAAATCGGATCGAAGCGTCGAAGGCAATAAACGTTTCATATAACAGGTGTTGTTGTTGTGTTGTTAGTGGCAACAGAAACACATGTAGACGTTGCCATGCTATACGGGTGTTGTTCGTTGTTCTGTTGTCAGTGGTAACAGCAACAACACCCGTTGCCACTAACAACACAGCAACAATACCAGTGATCTGTACATCTGTACGTCTATCGATTAGCTTCTCTCGTCGAGGTGCGTCTTGCTGCTCAGATACTGTTTGTCACACCTACTCTTGCAATTGATGGTTCTCCCTTGCTTTGCAGCAATAATTTTTCGTCTTTCTTAATTGTTCTTTTATGTTGCAGAAATGATTATATTCACCTTGCTTACAACTTGCCTGATCAGGCTGATGATCTCTTCATGTGAGTATTCCTAGCATAACCATGCTTTTTTCTATACAATCTTATATGATAATAGAATTCAATATATGACACTAAGACATGTAACACGACACAGTCCAGATGATGTGGTAATTTGAATGCAACGTGGAAAGTATGGATGGAAGACGCAGACGATACAGAGACAGAGAGACCGACAGAGAAAAAGAGAGACAGAGAGAGAGAAAGAGAGAGAAAGAGAAAGAGAGAGAAAGAGAAAGAGAGAAAGAGAGAGAGAAGTATCTAACAAATGTCTTTCTGGGTTGTCTTCGTCTATTTTTTCCAGGTCTGAGAACATAATAATACAAACGTGATACAGTAATAACACAAGAAAAAAGTGGCTGTTTCAGGCTGTAAGCCCTGACTGAGAAGGTTAGGGCTGTGCAGGCGATGTACTTGTGAATTTGGCTAGTTTGGTTGTACCTGAAAATACCCGGAAATCGTGAAGCTTTCGAATAATGCTAGTTAATAATTCGTATTTGTTACGTCTGTTCAGATGTTTCCTATGTTATAAGAGAATTACATAGTGCTTACTTGATTTACTTCCTTTGCCATCAAAGTTTAGTTTCCTTGTCCATCTACGTTTTCACTTTCATCTTTTCCCCAGGTGTGTGGGCGGGTAGCCATTTCAGTATTCGGAGATGCCCACCAACCACAATGGTAGGGTTCCCTGCCATATTCGAATACTCGATTCCCGTTGGAACCAATCTTACACGGCACCACATCACCCTACACGGGCCAGGTAAGCATGTTTTAAATAAATAAAAATGCAAAAGGCACTGTCAGTCATTCACACAGTTATGTTCGGTGTTATATTTGGTGTGTTTGCTCAAACGATTACGTCTGCAGAATTGATGCTGAGATCCGTACTCGTTCTATGATCAGCCATCATAAAAGCTTATTTAATAAGACGTTTGTGCTGTATTCCAGGCAACTGTTTTATATTATGTAAAAAGCTTTTCAGCTTTGACTTTGGTGACGTGTCATAAGCATTGCATGCATGGTACTTCAAAACATGTCTTTGCTGACAAAAACACTTTTGCTATTAAGCACATTTTTGTTGTTGTTGAATACCTCAGTCATGAAAACTACTACACCTGAAAAACAAAAAACAAAATATTAGATAAAAAAGTTGACCCCACACCTCCCCCCTAAAAACGGTTAGGTAAACGGTTTTGCGTTCACAAAAAGAGAACTATCACTTGCCCGAATTTTAAATGTGCATGTTATATTGTGTTACAATTTTGCATAGTTTTGACTTCATGGCGTTCTGACACAGGAAGGTCAACGATGTTGTGTTATGGCAGTATATAGCTATTCTGATGGACACGTGGGGGGATTCGGGGGCTGTGATTGGATGGTCTCACACATCCCTTTTCCGATCATCAAAGCATAACGCTACGAAAGTTGGCCATTTTTGCCGATATCCAAACGATATCGGCAATAACAAAGACGCATGGTTCCGGTTTCTTCCACGTGTATAAAGTACACGCATACCTCGCCAGGCTTGTGTCTGTGGCTAGTCGACAGACGATGCAATTTGCTTTGTGTGTGTTTTTGTTGTTGCTTACTGTACATGACATACATTACGTGTAAAATCCAGTTCTTTAACTGGCAGCAAACCTTGCAAATTTCCAGAAGCTGCAATCTGAAGCGACCTATCTCTGATTTTTGCAGACGATCTCTCCAATCACCAATGTTTAACACAAAATCAGCAAACTCTCCTGTCACATAGAACGTCCATTGTGTAGTGCAATGTTGAAATGAAGTTACCGGTCTGAAACATTTCGTCGTTTCTTCTGAGACAATCCTTGTTCTCTTATCATCTACAGATTTACCGCAGTCTTCACCACGCGAATTCCCAACAGAAGTCAGACTTTCGAACATACAATCTACGTAGGCAAGCATGATACGTCATGACGTCATATGATTCCTAAGATATTGACGTAATGCTAAGCATCCGGTTATCTTGAGTTTTCTCCGTAATACATGTCCGTGGGTTTTTCAATGTTCGGTTATTTCCGTGGCTTCATGCAGAAAGGGAACCGTCGTCTGCAATCAACGACATGGACCATTCTGGTACTTGTTGCTGACAAAAACATGATTTTAACACAGAATTTAATGTCAGAATAGCTATATAAACGCTATTGTGTTTTCATCGTAGCAATAGGGTCCGATATTTAGACTCGAACAAGTATAATGCGACTCGTCTTCGACTCGTCGGCATTATACTTGTCTCGTCTAAATATCGGGCCCTATTGCTACGCTGAAAACACAATAGCTGTTAATAATAACCAGATCAACGAATCGACACCAATGGCTTACTGATCATTGGAAGTGTTTGCTAAGCACGTGTGTTTTCCTAAACTCACGTGCACTCAAGCCAAACCCACGTGACCTTGATCAAAACACATTGTGAGCCGATCAATACGTGCCAGCAATCCTTTCCCTGTACCCCGATAAACTCGTAAACGCTGAGATTTTGAACAGTGCGCGGAATGAATAACATACATCATCAGAGTCAGTTGCTCGTCCCGATCGCAGGATAGAGCCGATCAGAAGCGTGGAACATGCTCTAAATGTTGTGAAAAGCTTGTCCGAGGTAAAGGGGCTCTTACATATCATGTCGATCTGCTGTATAACCGCATAACCAGAGACTGCCTACGTGACTGCGATGATGTTACACAATTCCACGCAAAACACGTGCTGACCTAAATCACAGAAGCACGCAGGCTCGCTGGTCCTTGGTCCTTTCAATAAGTGTTCAGCCAGTAATGCTGCGTCGCTCACAAGAAATAACGGTTTTAGGTGTAACGAAAAAAAGAACAGGGCCTGAGTACGGTGATAAATACAAGACTTTTTTTACGACCATTTGAAAAATACATAAATCCCCCGTAGCTGCCCGCATAACGAAATCGTTTTTCTCGTGTTTTGAACTTGCCAGTGTTCCAGCACAGAGCAGAGTCCGTCAAGGATTTTGCTTTGTGTACATCACGTGGCCCTTCCATTACAGTCCTCCGTTTCTTAGACGCTAGATTTGGCGAGTGTGACGAGGAAGCAGCGTTTCTTATGCAATTCTCGCCGCGAGGAAACCTAATTTAGGGAGCTGAACTGAACTGCACTGAACTTTTTTTTTTACAAGGACGCATACACACACACCCCACACACACCCCCCACACACACACGCACACATACATACACACACACACACACACACACACACACACACACACACACACACACACACACACACACTCTTATAATGAAATAGAACAGATCGAGTGCTGTAGATAAATGAAGAGGTATACTCTTCCATGCAGATTGCGGACACCTCGCTTGAAAAATAAAACACTTGTTGTTTCTTTCATTTATATTTTTTTTCTAAAATGTGCCGGTCAAGATATCCCGTTGCAATGTTCCAACACTCATGGCTGGTCCAAATGGTAAATACTCGCCTTTCAACACAGGCACCACTGTATAATAATTATACAGTAAAAGCGCCGTTTCAAATACTTTGCAACACATGTTGCCCAAACAAAACATGTGTCCGTATCCACTCTTTTATTAAAACACATGTAGCTTTGGCCCTTGTTGATTTTAAGGGAGAGTAGAGAAAGGAAACAAAATTAAAAACAAAAATAAAGACAAAAATACAGCACTGACACGACTCGAACATGCGACCAGAGAATGTCTCTGCAACGATCTATCGCCGGTTCGATAACCACTGCGCTAGAAAGAATTCCTTCTAAACCTTTTCTCTTGGAAAGTTTAGAGGCAAATGCACCCGATATTGAACTCGGCACATTACAGAAGAGGAACTTTTGTTCTTTTTGAAAAGAAAATGTTTTAGAGTATTTTTGGCAGCAAGATAATGTAACAAAGCAAATACATGTTTGGTTGTCTTTATAGTACCGTTTTTTGAACAAATATGGAGGGTAAAGACACTGGTGATTTTTATTTCTTCAAACCGGTGTCTTGTGCCTTTGCTTGTCCACAAGCTGTTTTGCAACTTCGAAGGGTCTGTCAGTGTTCGTTTGCTTTAGAGAATAGTGAGGTTGCGGGGAAGACTCAGCACGACGACACGTAACGGTGACCTTGTGTAGCATCCAGAGTAGCGTTCTTTAATTAATTCCTATTGTTTACATGTGCCAATAATGTTATAAAACTGTACCTAAGGGGATATAATAACGATTGGCTGTAGCTTTTGAACACAGACAAAATTATTTCAGTATTGCAACGTGGTTTTGATAGTGTCCAATGTAAACAAAACAGTCTCAAATTGAAAGTGGATGTTTTCCGGAAATTGCGAAGGTAACAAGAATACAGAAAAGCGCCCTTTCCTGCTTAGCACAATACCCTACCGCGCTAATCTGGCGTGTCAATATCACTACGTTTTGCACGTGGAAGGTGAGCGATTTCCTTCACGCAGGGATTGACGACGCTGTGCTGTCTGTGTTGACGGTCTAAAAATAGCCCAAGTCCTGGAGAACATAGCAATAAAGAATTATTTATTTCTCGTAATTGGTAAGGACTTCAAACCTAAAACTTTGCAGGAAGCTTAATTTATACATCCCCGCAACGATGGGAAAAGCCCTGGAAGTAATTAAGCTAATTAAATAGGACTATGTCAGCCTTTAACATCATGCCCGTATTTGGTTTTATTTTGCGGAGATGGGTTACAGATGTAACATATCTCTTGTATGCAGCGAAAGGTTAAGAATTGTGCCTTCGTACATTGAAATTAAAAGATTGCAAGAACGATTTCACATTATAAAGGGAATTATGAAAAGTTAAGAACAAGACCGAGAGTGGTAAGTTTCAAAATAATATTTTAAAATGTAACCTCCTACATGTTAGTATATTTTTTAACTGTTTTATATATCATGAAGTATGTAAATTATATTGTTCATGAACAATAACGTGTTTAAGTGGAACATACTGCGAATAAACGTGTCCTCTTCTCGTTCAAATAGCTCTAAAACAAGGAAAGAAACTCTTCCTACAAACTTCTACACGTGCTTTCGTTTATTAGTTGTTGCTTCCAAACACGCCTCGGGCTGTTTTAATTGTACTCCACTGACACACCAGAGAGGTGTGTTTTGGGGATGAAGGTGAAGTCAGTGCAGAGAGGACACTGCAATGACCTCATTCTTCGGCTCACGAGTGCTGTCCACGTGTTGAACTTGAGCAGTCGCTGCGAGTCAGTTTTGACGTTAATTTGTAGAACCCTTAGATAAGAAGATTGAATAAGTCAGATCTCTACTGAAACACTTTGTTAAAGTACATTAATGTCATAGTACAATGCAGCAAGTCCACAGGTGACCCACCGCGTGACCATGTTAGCATGGAACCATCTCAGACATTACTTTTTTGTCGTTATTATATATGCTTGCGTACAAATCATAACGTCGTAAAATACGTGAAAAAACGCTTCAATGACGGTTCAACAAATTAATGTTTTTATTATGAAAATTAGTTGTGTCTTCCATTCGGTGTTTTATTTTAAACACACACACACACACACACACACCCACACACACACACACACTCACACACCCACGCGCGCGCGCACGCACACACAAACACATACCACACACACACACACACAAAATATATGGGCTAACACGCAACAGCTGGGTTTTGTTTTATTAGAAGACCCAGGTGCAAGACGAATAATTCATATCTCTGAAATGCGTGTTACGTACCACCACCCAAAACATGCCCCGAGGGGCTTCGTCTCTACAAGTCGTGTCAAAACCCTTCGTTCGGGTCTCCAGGAGTTTTATTCTTCTGGCCACTGGCACTCGTTCTTCCCGCAAACGCTACTTGTGTCAGTACGCGCGATGACGCCGAACGTATGTATGAGGGGGGTGGGAGTGAGCGGACGGACGAGAATGCGTGTATCTGTCTTTGGGGATGCATATATATACCGACCAACAAAAGAAACGCGAATTTTCTTCAGAAAAACGTTTAATCACAATTCAAAAATGTCATTTCTCAGAAACGTAACTTAGAAACGAATCAAAATCACGGTGGTATGTTCTTCGCACACTGGTCTTGGCTATGGCATAGTCTTTCGCTGCCACGGGCAAAGGAAGCAGATGGTCAGTACGGTGTGTGACCACCATGGACGTTGATGACGGCCTGGCAGCGGCGCCTCATGGAGTGGATGAGTCGGTTGATGGCGTCTCTCGGGATGTTGTACCAGGCATTGATAAGGGCCTGACGCAGTTCTCCTGGGCGTGACTGGTTGAGCTTTCTTTGAAGTTGGTCCCAGAAATGTTCAATGGGATTCAAATCTGGGCTGAGGGCGGGCCAGGCCATGATGTCGATGTCATTGGGCTGCAGGAAGAACTGGGTGACCCCGGCTGTGTGCGGGCGAGCGTTATCTTGCTGCAGAACACAGTTTCTGCGCGCCTGGAAAAAGGGCACAACATGAGGCTGTAGGACCTGGTCAATATAACGCTGTGCTGTGATGCCGTTTCCCCGACCAGGACCAAGATTGTTGAAAAACACAGGTCCCAGGGATTGGTTGAGGCCGATTCCACCCCAGACCATGACGTTTGGTCCACCCTGGGCATTGTGTTGCATGATGCAGTCACCAGCATAGCGTTCACCTATTCTTCGCCACACTCTGACACGCCCATCAACATGACTAATGCAGTAACGGCTCTCATCGGTGAACAGAATGTTTCGCCATTGTCTCCAGTTCCAGTTGATGTGATCCTGGGCCCACTGCTGGCGCGCCATGCGATGTCTTTGAGTGAGGACTGGTCCTCTAGCGGGACGGCAGTTTTGGAGGTCTCGCTCAGCAAGTCTTCGGCGTATTGTCTGGCCACAAATGGGTCTCTGGTGGTTACGGACGGTGTTCCTGGCTGTTTCATTGGCTGTATGGAATCGGTTTCTCAAATAATGACGCAGGATCTTGCGATCTTGTCTCTGTGTGGTAACGCGAGGGCTTTCACTTCGTTGTGTATCAGCAGTGCTTCCGGTGTTGACAAAACATAGCTGAAGGCGATATAGTGTTGACAGATGCTCATTGAAAGCGACTGCTACCGCTTCTGGGTCATCACCAGCCGATAATCGACCCACTGCCTTCTCGCGTTGTTCTGGTGTCAATCTTGGCATCTTTTGTTTGTTTGTTTGTTTGCTTAACGCCCAGCCGACCACGAAGGGCCATATCAGGGCGGTGCTGCTTTGACATATATAACATGCGCCACACACAAGACAGAAGTCGCAGCACAGGCTTCATGTCTCACCCAGTCACATTATTCTGACACCGGACCAACCAGTCCTAGCACTAACCCCATAATGCCAGACGCCAGGCGGAGCAGCCACGAGATTGCCAATTTCAAAGTCTTAGGTATGACCCGGCCGGGGTTCGAACCCACGACCTCCCGATCACGGGGCGGACACCTTACCACTAGGCCAACCGTGTCTTGGCATCTTGACTCTGTCAAAAGTTAGACTGGCAGTACGCGTGCCATGGTCTCTTTTTATTACTAATGCATCAGTGAACACATCTCACACATGAGGTTTCCCCTACTCCGCTTGCACGTGCAGTTGGCCGCTGTCAGCGTGAGTTCGATCCCAGGTTCGGCGGAAATTTATTTCAGAGTCAACTTTGTGTGCAGACTCTCTTCGGTGTCCGAACCCTCCCCCCGTGTACACTACATTGGGTGTGCACGTTAAAGATCCCACGATTGACAAAAGGGTCTTTCCTGGCAAAATTGTTTAGGCACAGTTAATAATTGTCTACCTATACCCGTGTGACTTGGAATAAGGCCGTGAAAGGTAAATATGCGCCGAAATGGCTGCAATCTACTGGCCGTATAAAATTTCATCTCACACGGCATCACTGCAGAGCGCCTAGAACTGTACCCACGGAATATGCGCGATGTAAGCCTCATTGATTGATTGATTGATTGATTAAGCGCGCATCATGTGTTTCACGTGGAAACTGCTTGTCCCGTGCGTTGAGACAGCAGCAATGGGAAAATATTCACACAACAGCTTTGTTACACATGACTGCATAGGGCATCTATATCCCGAAAATTGTCACTCTCAGATTAACTGCGTTTTTTAAAATCAAAATATCGAAAAATAATTCGCGTTTCTTTTGTTGCTCGGTATATATTAGTTTGCGTGTGACTAGGGGTGCGAGTGGATGGATCGGGGGTTAAGATAGGCTTTAGGTGTGGTTTACCTTTGTAAAGAAACGATGCCGGGTTTTCTAAAACTCAATACGATCAGGATGTTATAAGATAACAGTTGGCATACATGTAGATTTATTGAAGTGTACCGGTGTATGTGATGTTATTATGTTTAGATGTCAGACAAACATATTTTATGAAAATGTTAGCCATTATATCTTTGGTATGATGACTATTCGCATACATATGTCTCACCAACACATATTCCAACAACACATACACATTTAAAGGAGATTAACAAATTTTAAAAAAGAAAAAGAGGTGTTGTACATGAAAATGTTATTATGTCCATTGTAGCTCAAACACATTTATAACATTTATTAGGAATATTGTAACAATCGGTGGTATTTCATTAAACGCCCCACATTATGTGCTTGGCAAATTAAAAAAAAAAAAGAAGAAAAAAAGAAGTTTTTAGCACAATATTTACTTTGTTATACTACTTTGTGTTTTTTATTATTGATTTGTTTCCTCTGTTTGTTTGTCTTGTTGTTGTTGTGTTGTTATTGTTGTTGTTGTTTGTAGCTGGAAAAGATGGGGGGGGGGGGGCAAATTTATGGTCATGGACTTGTAATTTTGGGTAAATCGCATTCTGGTTAGCGAGTCATTGCCAGTTTCAAACGTAGTGTTTGCCTCGATTACTGTACCAGGTATTGAGAACTACCTTAATCGAATACAGTGAAAACCATAAAGAGGTGCACATACCACCACTTCAAAAAAATACGGCTTTACTTACTGAGAGCTGCCTAAACAAGAACACAAATCATAAAAGAACAGAAATAACGACGGAAACATCACAGACGCAATGACAACTGATGACTACAATAAAATAAATCAAGAACGCTGAGGCGGAATTAATCATTCACTGAATCAGTCGAGCGAATGCACGCTGAAATACGTCCGCTTTCCGTTCATCTATTGAACACACACACACACACACACACACACACACACACACACACACACACACACACACACACACACACACACACACACACACACACACACACGCCGACAGGAAAACTGGCATTGCTTCAAACAGTCGATGGAGCATGACCGTAAAACAAAAGTCAGGGGAGAAATAATATATTTTCTGTTATTTCTCTTGCAGGAAAACTGGAATTGCGTCATCTTGTCGAAGGATCTCCCACTGTATGGATTGAGGGAGATTTCCAATTTACTCTGATGAATGAAGTCTTGCAAATCTTGATCAAAAACACTACTGAGGACAACAAAGGAATGTACAACGTTTCGTCAACGTTTTCCGGGGATAGTGTGGACAGTCTTTCATCCTGTATCCTAACTGTTGAAAGTAAGATGAATGTTTTGACGGAAGTATGTTGAGTTATGTCACATTTTTTATTCTGTGTTACTGCCTGTTTTTAACTCTTGCAGCCCGACTGACTGTCTGTCTGCTCCCATGGGGTCGCCTTCACGCGGCGGGAGCGTTTAAACAGAGCTACCCCACCCCTTTACTTCTCTTCTTTTGTCTTATTTCTGCCTTACCAGTCCTTTCACCTATATTTCCTTCCAAGAAAACTCTCCCTACTATTCCCTGCAGTTTTCCAATTCTTTTCTTGTTGTCTTATTTCTACCTGACTGGATCCATCACCTTTATTTCACTTACCAAATGTCTTCTTTTCCACATCCTTATTTCTCTGCACCCCGCATGTCGTAAGAGGCGACTAACGGATTCTGTTTCTCCTTTTACCCTTGTTAAGTGGTTCTTGTATAGAATATAGTCAATGTTTGTAAAGATTTTAGTCAAGCAGTATGTAAGAAATGTTTAGTCCTTTGTACTGGAAACTTGCATTCTCCCAGTAAGGTCATATATTGTACTACGTTGCAAGCCCCTGGAGCAATTTTTTGATTAGTGCTTTTGTGAACAAGAAACACTTAACAAGTGGCTCTATCCCATCTCCCCCCTTTCCCCTATCCCATCTCCCCCCTTTCCTTTGTCGCGATATAACCTTCGTGGTTGAAAACGACGTTAAACACCAAATAAAGAAAGATTGTCTGTCTTCTTGTACTAGTCTAATGTGTGTTCATGCTTTTACCAAATGCATTGGAATCCTGAGTTTTCTCGACAAACACAGTACTAACAACTCGCGTAAGCGATGATATCAAAGCATTTGGTCATCTGTTCACTTAAACATAAACAAATGAACAGAAGAATGTTCACAGAAAATGTCTTGGGTGACCCAAACCTGTTGACTGAGACAGCGCAATGTATCATGTGCACAGGTTAGTTTTCGGTCTTTGTATCGTCTCTTCAGCAGATATTGCTATTCGAGACCGATGCAAGTTTTGTTTTACCTTTCGCAGTTCACATGGCAAGCCTTATACCTACAAATGTTTACATGTAGGTATAGCAATGTCAAAAGAAGGTTCTGAACAGTTCATAACTTTCACATTTGTTATTTTAAATATTGTTAACAACTCTTGATCTCTTTTAAAAAGTTAAAATTATTGTCCGTGTGGACATCCCGGATATGCACAGGTAATCACATTTGCATAAAACAAGAGTTGAATTGTTTTTGAGCTCAACATCAATTTAAACATAAAATAGAAAACCTGGGTTTGAAATTCAAAATGTCAATTAATTTAATGGAAAAATGCGTTGGCCACAGTGCTGCTTGAACTGTTATTAAAATCAGGGTTTAAGGCATCTATCAAAAATCGAGAAATGCTTTTCAGTATACCATCTGGAAGAATTCACATGTGAAGTTTCATGTGACATTTCTCCATAGTTCTAGGAATTGTTCGCTTTACACACACACACATACACACATACACACACACACACACACATATATATATATATATATATATATATATATATATATAAACAACACAATAAAAAGTCCAAAACCAAGCCAGAATGTCGCATCTTTTTAAATCCAAATTTTCGGCCAGCAGGCCTTCTTCAAGGTGCACAGACCTCCGATCGTACGTCACATACAGACGTAAAGTTACATTCTTCAAAAATATGATTAGTATTTAGTCTCTACCAGCCCGCATGCCTTTTTGAATGTATCATAAATGAAGGGTCTATGGTTACAATTAAACACATTTATCAATAGAACATACATGTAGTATGTCACATGAAGACGTAATATTACTGTCTTCCAGAAAATCATTATCTCGAGTTTACAGTCTTTGCTAGCACGCAAGCCTTCTTCAAAGTGTCTATGGTTACAAATAAAAGCATATAATAGTATGTCATACGAAGACGTAATATTATCTTCTTCCAGGAAATCAATATGACACTTTTTTAGTCTCTATCAACCTTAATTACAAAACTACGGACAACACACAAACACTCTCACTCAAACACACACTCACACACACACACACACACACACACCCGCACACACACACACACACACACACGCACGCACACACACGCACACACACGCACACACGCACACATAATTCTAGATCTAATTCTTACCCCCTCCCCCCACCTCTTCCATTACCTCTAGTGTGCTCCCTGCTTTCAAAATTCCACGTTGGAACGTAGGCGGCGGAGACACACACAGAGTAAAGGATGATCTCCCTTGCTCATGACGTAATTTCTATGCATTCTCGCTCTTGACGTCATTCTATATTTAACTTTTCTTTAAAAGTACAAGCGATCGAGTGCACATTTTGGCATTTTTAGCAGCGCTCTAATTATAAATTTCTAAATTTATATATATACAGAATTCAAGAAACTCTTTTTCCTCTGCACCACTCCACACAATGAAGGCTGGAAAACCTTTTAAAACTTAAAAAAGCTTATTTAAACAACACAATAAAAAGTCCAAAACCAAGCCAGAATGTCGCATCTTTTTAAATCCAAATTTTCGGCCCGCAGGCCTTCTTCAAGGTGCACAGACCAAGCGTCTATAGTTACAACACAACAATGGAACATATATATATATACATGCACCGTCACTCTTGTCTTGATTCACAATTTACTGGAAAACATTTAGTAAAACAATTGACTCAATGTCAAAAACAAATAACTGCTTATTCTCATTTACTCGTATTCTCTCTCTCTCTCTCTCTCTCTCTCTCTCTCTCTCTCTCTCTCTCTCTCTCTCTCTCTCTCTCTCTCTCTCTCTCTCTCTCTCTCTCTCTCTCTCTCTCTCTTTCTCTCTCTCTCTCTGTGATCAATTTTCTGTCAGTGTTTGATACTAAGCAACTCTTCCCGATCTAGGTGCATGTGGAGCTGGCCAAACCACAGACAGTCCGAAAGGTGAGTAGAAGTCAGTGCCCTATTATTAACAAGCAGTTTTTGATAGCCTATGTAACGATAGTTCTAATGTAGTAGTCGTACCAGCATGACTCTTAAACCAGGGGACATTTCATTCCAATTCAGAAAAGACTTCTCCTACCCACGTGAATATGTTACTTTCTTAATCTACGATGTTGGCCTCATTTGGTGACCCGTCTGTTTGAACTGTAGACGTTAATTGTATTACATAATGCTGTTCGACATTTAAGCTCAGATATACTATACAGCAACACGCATTTTATATGTTGAATGTGTGTGCCAGTAGAAATGCCCCGTAATCGATTGCTAGTCAATTGGACAGTACATTGCAGAAAATAAAACAATATATTTATATTTAGCCTCAACATGCCAGGACGTTTACGTCAAGGAATAGAAGAACGCGCATGCGCAAGCTCACTGAATACGCACGCAGTGCTTCACTACCAGACATATATTTTTTCTCTTGGATTATCGCTTACATCCTTCTTGTGTGTGTAATTATTTGTGGAAAGCTGCACTTCAATGTGTTGCTAGGACTGTTTTGTGTATTGTGACAGTTTTTTGGATTGTATTTCTCAATGGTTTAGGTGAGTGAACAGTTTTTCTTTCATCGGTATTTGCGTCCACGCATACAGCGGAAAGACAATGGCGGCCCTTCATGATGATTCACTGATAGCGAACGAAAGGAATGCGCAGATTTGTCGCGTAGTGGCGCTAACTCTGGAGTGCAAGAGCTGTTTTTCGGAGTTGATGCGACGATTTGATAGTATGGAGAAAAGGATGCATCATTTAGAAGAGAGTGACAGCCGAGTGTTGAACACGAGAATGAAGCCAGTTCCGACAGGGTCGGAAACTTCTCTGGCATTGTCGCTGACAGGGTCAGCGAAGAAGACACAAATGAGCTCGCCAGGGGCGAGGGAGAAGATGAGAAAAGCGTTTTTCAAGTGGTGGTGAAAAACGCTAACAGTAGCACTAGTAAACCTGATATTATGGTCACTCTGGAATTTAAGCCAGTTCCGACAGGGTCGGAAACTTCTCTGGCACGGTCGCTGACAGTGTCAGCGAAGAAGACACAAATGAGCTCGCCAGGGGCGAGGAGGAAGAGGAGGAAAGCGGTTTTTCAAGTGGTGGTGAAAAACGCTAACAGTAGCACTAGTAAACCTAATATTCTGGACACTCTGGAATTAGACCTAGAGCTGGCAGAAAAAGATGGGGCCCCAGTTGCTGAGAAATTGGCTAAAATCTTTGAAAACAGATTCACTGTCCGCATGTCAGACCAGAAATTGCAAGAAAAACTAGACAAGCACTTGGTGTCAGATAATTGCAAGCAAATTAAAGCTCCTCATTTAAACGAGGAGCTAATGGACAAAGGGAGTGTGGACAGGAATGCAAGGAAAAATGACATGCGCCTGTACAACATTTAAAAAAACTGCTGTCTAAAGCCTCCGCTGCACTAATAAATGCATCAGACAAGCTTCATTCAGACATGCTTGAAATTTCAAACCAGACGATCGGCGATCTTGACAAATAAGTAGTGCTAAAAATGGCAAACGAGGGTCTCCAGCAAATGGTGACGACATTGCTCTTTTGCCGGGGTACAGCACAGTTAGAATTCTCTCAGATTAATTGCTGAAAAAATCGTGACTAACTTCGTCAGCAAATCGCGACTCACTTCGTCAGCAAAACGTGAACTACATTTCCGTAGCCAAAACAAATAACGATCCCGCCTGACCTTAGGTCACACGCTGACTCAAATATAGTAGGTCACACGTACAGAAACAATTAACGAGCCGACTGACACCATTAACATTTCCGTCAATGATCTGAAAGACAAATTTAAAGCAGGACAAATTTGGAAAAAATATAGAACAGTGGGAGAAATTAACTTCAGACAAGGTTGTACTTAGTATGGTGCAAGGGTTGATTGATTTTACAGAAGTGCCTGTGCATAGTCGTGAGATTTTTCAACCTAAGTTTTCACAAGAACAGACAATGGCCATTGAAGCAGAAGTAGAGGAGCTGATAAGGAAAGGAGTATTTGTTGAATGCAGTCGTAGTATGGGTGAATACATCGCACCTATTTTTGTGAGACCGAAGAAAGACAATAAGCTTAAACTTATCCTTAATCTCAAGAACTTGAATAAGACAGTTGAGTATCATCATTTAAAAATGAAAACATTACGTCATGCTTTAGCACTGGTGACAGAGTGCTGTTGGTTTGCTTCTTTGGATTTAAAAGAGGCTTATTTCTCAGTTCATGTGAATGAAAAATCACAAGAGTACCTGAAGTTTTTTCTGGAAGGGGAAGTTGTATAAGTTTAGGGTTTTTTCCTAATGGATTGGCGTGTTGCCCACGTCTGTTTACCAAGATTCTCAAACCTGTGATGGCCCACCTTCATAGCTTAGAGTTTATCTCTACCATCTTTATAGACGACACTTTGTTGATCGGTGATTCTGAGATAGAGTGCATCAGAAATGTTAAAACATCAATTGATTTGTTTCAAAAACTGGGGTTTGTCATCCATCCCACCAAATCAGTTCCCACCTTCCCACCAAATTATGTATCTAGGGTTTGAAATCAAATCAGAGACAATGACAGTGAGGCTGACTCAAAAAAGGAAGGACAGGATCGTGGTATTAGCCAATAGTCTACTGGACAAAGGGAGATCAAAGATTAGAGAGCTTGCTAAATTGATTGGCATGGCAGTGGCTAGTTTTCAAGGAGTGAAATATGGGGCTCTGTGGTACAGAAACATGGAAAATGACAAAATTGTGGCATTAAAACAGAACCATGGAAACTATGATGCTGAAATGATTTTCTCAGAGGAAGCCAAACGGGACATGGTATGGTGGAGAGATAACATTCTAGTAGCTGATAGCCCGGTTGATGTTTCACCAGGAGAGCCAGAATTTGTTATCCATTCAGATGCGTCTCTAACAGGATGGGGTTGTTCTTGTACTGAGGGCAGAACATGTGGGCACTGGACACAGACAGAAAAACAGATGCACATTAATGTGTTAGAAATGCAAGCTGCATTGTTTGCTCTAAAGGCCTTCGCGAGTGACAAGACTGAGGGGTATTCACATTCGACTTATGCTCGATAATACCACAGATGTGGCATGCATAGCTAACATGGAAACTAATCACTCAGCTCAGGGACGGTAATGCTGTGACGAAGGAAATCTAGAACTTCTGTGTAGATAGAGACATTTGGGTGACAACTGCGTACATACCTGGAGTAGAGAATGTCGAAGCTAATGAAGAATCTAGAAAACTGAATTTAGATGCTGAGTGGAAGTTAAATTCAAATTTACTCTACCACGCTCTTCAAATACTTGAGTTTGAGCCAGAGATATATTTGTTTGCTTCCCGAATTAATCGTCAGTACCCCAGATACGTAGCATATTGGCCGGATCCAGAAGCGGTTAGTGTCAATGCACTTAGTATGTCGTGGTATGGTTTGCCATTGTATGCTTTTTCACCGTTTTGTTTACTGCCCAGGGTACTACAAAAGATAAACAAGGACAAAGCACAAGGTGTGATAGTGGTTTCAAGCCAGCCCTGGTTCCCTCGGTTAGGGAGTCTGTTGATAGAGAAGCCAGTTCTTGTGTCAGTAAGGGACAATCTACTTCACATGCCTGCAAACCCAAACATGGAGCATCGGCTCAGAAAAACACTGCAAATTCTTATTTGCAAAGTATCAGGGGTAGGCTCAGAAGCAGAGGACTTTTGCAGCAAGCAGCCTCAGTGGTCTGCGCATCCTGGAGAACAGGGATAGCTAAACTGTACGCCGTATACATCAAAAAGTGGAAAACGTATGCGAAAAAAAGAGGCGTTGATCCGGTTCACCCTTCTGTAATCGATACAGTAAATTTCCTGGGAACATTGTTTGCTGCTGGACAGAGTTATAGTAGTATCTGTGTTGCGAGATCAGCGCTTTCAGGCTACCTTGAAATAGCAGACTGTGGCATTTTTGGTGAACACAGATTGGTTACGCGGTTTGTAAAGGGGATTTTTGAATTGAGACCATCTTTCCCTAAGTACCCTGCTACGTGGGACGTAGACACTGTTCTCTCTTATCTAGAGAATATTACCCCATTTGGAAAATTGACTTTAACAGAATTATCAAGCAAGTTAGCTACATTGATCGCTATCCTATCCGGACAAAGGTGTCAGACAATTCACTCCCTTTATTTGCCGTCGATGAAACTTACAGGCTACAAGTGTGTGTTTCATATAAACTCAGTGATGAAACAATCAAAGAAAGGAAAACATGTAGCTCCAATTGAGTTATTGTTGTTTGACAAAAATCCTAACCTGCGTGTAATTGCAACGCTCATAGAATATTTACGTCGTACAAAGGACTTGAGAGACACAGATAAACTGTTCGTAAGTTATCAAAAGCCTCATGGACCTATTTCCAAAGATACACTGGCTCGGTGGATTAGAGACACTCTGAGTCTGAGTAGAGCAGGTGTGTGGATACCTCTTTGTTCACGGCTCACAGCACATGATCTGCAAGTACGTAGGCAGCGGCTGCCAGGGGCACGCCAATTGATGTCATAATGAAAGCTGCCGGATGGTCGTCGGAGTCCAACTTTGCCCGTTTTTATAAAAAGACACCTTCGGTTAACATGGGTCAAGTCTTACTGGACTTTTTTCTCAAAAGAGATTGAGGTGAGTGCTTTAGTCAAAGAATATAACTTGACAGTTTGGAAGGTTACAGTGGTGATAAACATGTCCACATATCTCTAAACATTCCTTGACGTAAACGTCCTGGCATGTTGAGGCTAAATTACCACAAACATGCGAGTACTTACCTTGTGTAAGTTGAAGCTTGTTTCGGATTTGGCCGATACATGTTACAGGAACGTTTATGTCAAGTCCCACCCTAATCCTGTAGAATCATAATCCCAGCCCTTGGGTTACGTTATAGTCTAGTTCTCATGACGGAGAATAATTAATTAGTGTACATGTTGTCTGTATTATAAATGTTCTGAAGAGTGAGCTTGCGCATGCGCGTTCTT
Organism: Littorina saxatilis; assembly: GCF_037325665.1. Classification (NCBI taxonomy): domain Eukaryota; kingdom Metazoa; phylum Mollusca; class Gastropoda; order Littorinimorpha; family Littorinidae; genus Littorina; species Littorina saxatilis. The sequence continues at coordinate 33,125,419 of NC_090252.1, read as the reverse complement.
CTTTGACTTGACATAAACGTTCCTGTAACATGTATCGGCCAAATCCGAAACAAGCTTCAACTTACACAAGGTAAGTACTCGCATGTTTGTGGTAATTTACCGTGGCAATGCTTAAATTGACTGACCCTATGGATAGCTATTACCATGAATAAGAAAACTGTTAATGTTTTTGTTTGAACACATTATGCTGGTGTCAATAAGTAGACTGTTTCACACCATGTCAAAAAGGTTTTTAGGCGACGGTCGATCGGTACATTTGTCAGCGACAGCAACAACAAAAACGTTTGAAATAAAAATCAAGGTCAACTTACATTTGCCATAACCATAGTGTAACAAATGTCACAACCGTAAGTCTGTAAATGTAACAAACTCCTACTTTTGCTGGCATTTCGTATGATAAATAATAAGTTTTCTTGTACAGACGAATGGATGGAAAGTATGAAGTAATCATGATTAGTATGTGTGTAAAATACTACATATAGGCTTGTTGGTATCGTGCAATAAAAAACAAATGTTAGTGGTAAAAGCGGATCATATCATTACCAAAATTAAGGCGTCCGCCCCGTGATCGGGAGGTCGTGGGTTCGAACCCCGGCCGGGTCATACCTAAGACTTTAAAATTGGCAATCTAGTGGCTGCTCCGCCTGGCGTCTGGCATTATGGGGTTAGTGCTAGGACTGGTTGGTCCGGTGTCAGAATAATGTGACTGGGTGAGACACGAAGCCTGTGCTGCGACTTCTGTCTTGTGTGTGGCGCACGTTATATGTCACGTCAAAGCAGCACCGCCCTGATATGGCCCTTCGTGGTCGGCTGGGCGTTAAGCAAACAAACAAACAAACAAACAAAATTACTAAAATTGAAAGCAGTATCAACAAGTCGCGTAAGGCGAAATTACTACATTTAGTCAAGCTGTGGAACTCACAGAATGAAACTGAACGTAGTCCGCCGCTAGTGCAAAAGGCAGTGAAAGTGACGAGCCTGTTTGGCGCGGTTGCGATTGCGCTGTGCTTCATAGCACGCTTTACTGTACCTCTCTTCGTTTTAACTTTCTGAGCGTGTTTTTAATCCAAACATATCATATCTATATGTTTTTGGAATCAGGAACCGACAAGGTATAAGATGAAATAGTTTTTAAAACGATTTCGGAAATTTAATTTTGATCATAATTTGTATATTTTTAATTTTCAGAGCTTGTTTTTAATCCAAATATAACATATGTATATGTTTTAGGAATCAGAAAATGACGAAGAATAAGATGAAATTGTTTTTGGATCGTTTAATAAAAAAATATTTTTAATTACAAGTTTCCGATTTTTAATGACCAAACTCACTCATTAGTTTTTTAGCCACCAAGCTGAAATGCAATACCAAACCCTGGCCTTCGTCGAAGATTGCTTTGCCAAAATTTCAATCAATTTAATTGAAAAATGAGGGTGTGACAGTGCCGCCTCAACTTTTACAAAAAGCCGGATATGACGTCATCAAAGGTATTTATCGCACAAAAGAAAAAAACGTCCGGGGATATCATACCCAGGAACTCTCATGTCAAATTTCATAAAGATCGGCCCAGTAGTTTAGTCTGAATCGCTCTACACACACACACACAGACAGACAGACAGACAGACACACACACACACACACACACACACACACACACACACACACACACACACACACATACACCACGACCCTCGTCTCGATTCCCCCCTCTATGTTAAATCATTTAGTCAAAACTTGACTAAATGTAAAAACACAAAAGAATATACGGTGTTACCACACTGATTACTCGACATTTGTCTCCGCCCAAATGCAACAGCACACTCATGTCCTGAGTGACGAATAATTATGAGAAAAAAACCCGATTAGATTCTCATTTCATTGAGGGGTTCATTTAAAATTGTGTGCAAATGTTGTCCTCAGCAATGCTAACAAATTGGAATAAGAACAAATGGGAGTCAATCAATCAATTTCACCTATACTCTGTGTTAAAACTGTGTGCAACATGAGCTAATGGAAGAGCTAAGAAGGAACCAGTTTATTGGTATTCACAGTCAGAACGTTAGAATGACTGCATGAGTGGTTCGCATGTCCATATTACTAAATGAAAAATTAAATACACTGGGCATTCAGATAGGTTTTAGAACATTTGACGACATAAATCACGTGTTCAGGTCTAGAGCAAATATCGGGCATTTGTCTTTTATTTGCATAAACTAATAAGAAAAGTAACTTCTTACATAAATGAATTTAAAAAAAAAAGCAAGGAAAGTAACTTGAACTCACTAGTCAGCTTTTAAGTGCTAACCAGCATTGCAGAATTCTGTTTGATATTGAAGTCGAAACAGAGCAGCAAACAGAGTGACCCCAATAAGACCAGCATAGTAGAAAATAATAATAATAATAATTGTCAGTAAGTACTGGTGTCACATGACTGATGTGAACCAGTTGATTGGCTAATGGCGATGCGCTAAATCTGTTAGCGCACTCTTGGAGTGCGCTAACTTTTTCACAGAGCGTATTCTTACACCCTTTGCCGAAGCGAGACTGTACTCTCATCCTCAGAATTAATTAATGACATGTAGCTTATATTCTCCACAATACCAATGATTATGACCATAAATTTCCTGCTTTTTAATTAAAAGCAGAAGTGGGTTTTTTCTGACAGATTGCATGCGCCTGTGCCGCCTACAGTTGCCACTAATCTAAAAATAGAACCTGCTGTGTCTAATTTTTCAGTTTCGACTTGCGAAGATTCCTCTCATAATTATGCCATGTTAGTGGCATGTAGCTTATTATCCACATTACCAAATGATGAGTTAGTATACAAATCCCAGCAACTAACAGAAAACACAAGTGTTATTTCGATAACGTAGACTAGCAGCTAGATCAGCACCGGCCGGCGTAGCAGACTACACTGATATACGACTGCATCTGTTCAGTTAATGAATGGTTTCCGAATTATTATTTCAAGGCAAGAAGAATCGGAATCGAAAACGTGTAGGGTTTAGAACGTTCTTACCATATATAAGACCAGTCTGCCTCGTGCTTGCAGACTCAGTGCAACGAGACGAGCAATTTTTGTTTTTGAAATGAGACTCAGTGCAGTAGTGCGTAGCACTAGCAGACGACATAAATCCCGTTCAGCAAATTAACATGTTGGGCAAATGTGAACGATAAAACGATGGGTATATAATACGTGTAGGGTTCAGAGCATTCTTACCGTTCATAATTAGTACCAGACTCCCCGATGAGTGAAGATACCACACGAGAATCACTGTTTATTTTGAAAATGTGCTTTCCGTCGACCTTGGCAAGGGGAAAAACTCTGCACAGTCAAGTCTGTCGAAGCTCGATGAAGGTTTCGAATCGCAAATAATTAAGAGCATAGTCCTTTCTCCGAGTTAACATGAGGTCTCTATGAAAGATCATCACTTTTTAGCTTAACGCTACACTGGAATTTACCAACAGAAATTAAAACAAGAGTTTGCGTGTGACGAACGCACGACACACTTAAAAGTAGATCCTACTGTATACGACCTGACCACACAGTTACGCCTATCCAAATGCGCGTAGCAAAGTGTGCGTTTTGAATCTTCTTTTTTCTCTGGCGGTACTGACAATATCGTTATTGAAACAATCCCAGTAGTGCACTAAGGGATTTATAGAGCAAATCTCGAAAATAATTATTGAACTCAGCGCTATGCGCTTCGTTCAATAATGGATTTTCTCGATTTGCTCTATAAATCCCTTAGTGCACTGGGATGTCTCAATAACTTAAATAATAATAATAATAAATGAGCATTTATATAGCGCAACATCATAACTTTACAATTATGCTCTTTGCGCTTGACACATTTAAAATTAAAAACACAGTTATACAAGCATTTACATCTACATTCATTGTCAACAACGCTTAATTAAAAGCATACACCATCAAACATACATTACAAAAGATTCTTCCACTAACTAAGTAATAAAAACATGAATAAAATAGGAAGTAAAAACCAAGGAAATACCAGCTGAATACCCTTAATCAAACAGAACATGTTATCAACAATGCTGAAAACAGTCCTAGATGTTTATATACATTATCACTAAAACAACAAATACACTACATGCAGCCTACTGATGGACTGAGAAAACAAAATCAGGGGTTATATTTCTTGAAGAGGTGCGTTTTAAGTGCTCGTTTGAATGCTTGGGGTGACTGATGTGAAAGGGGAGAGAATTCCATTGTGTGGGTGCGCAGAAAGTAAAAGTGCGTTGTCCGTATGTTTTGGTTTTGGTGTGTGGAATGGTAAGGATGCGACAGTCAGAAGAGGCACGGAGTTGTCTTGCTGGAGAATAGACGGTGAGGAGTTCAGAGAAGTAAGCAGGAGACGAGCCAGAAAAGAAGTTAAAGCAGAGGGTGGACAGTTTGTAGTCAATGCGGGCTTGAATAGGTAACCAGTGCAGTGTGTGAAGGCGTGATCTCGTTTGTATACCTTATAAAAGCAAAACAACGCGACGCTTTTTGTACCGCAACTCAAATCATCATGCCTGAGTTGTTATGTGGAAAGAGGTAATTAACTCAGCTATTGGACACATTTTTGGGATCAGAGATTTCTTTCACAGGAATCACGTGACCGCCGCTCAAATTAAGGATAGTCTTACACTCCCCGACAAAAATTCAGAACAGAAAAAACTTGGAAATGACAACATTGGAAAAGGAAGTCGAATGAGTTATCTATCAAGAACAGGTTATTGTGTATGGCTATCTTGCACAGCGACAATATGCGTAACAGTTGGTGAAAAGTAACGCGCGCGAAGCGAAGGTGTCACGAGGCCGTACGCATCCCTGCATGAAAAACGCAGAAATAACGCATGCGTCACGCAGAATCATGCTGGCTGGGTGTGTGTGGGTGTGGTGTGTGTGTGTGTGTGTGTGTGTGTGTGTGTGTGTGTGTGTGTTACTCGGTGAGATCCAAAATAATTCAGTTCTTAAGTTATGTTTTAGTTAGCACAGACGTTGAAACCGGCAACAGCAACGGAGGGCCGAACACAGACGTTGAACGAGGCGCCATACTAAGATTCTTGGATGGAATGAGGGGTACTGAGGCATTTGTTTCATAATGTTAGCTGTTTGTTTGATGTTGAGCAGTTGTTGTTTTCCAAATCAAAACCTGTTCTAAAGTTAAGATCATATAGATGAAAGATTCCCTTGCACATGCCGAATTTCTTGTTTTGGCAAGTCTAGATTACTGCAGATCCAGTTTAGAAATATTGTCCAAGGAAAGTTGTTCCGGTTGGGAGGATTGCTGAGGTGCAAGCCTCTCTGACAGGTGTGGGAATTCCGGTTTCTGTTGGTTGAGGATTTTAGTCATCTTATTTAGGAACATCAATATTATATTACACACTCGCAAAAGGTGCTTGCTTCGCACTTCTGTTTCAACCAAATCCACAAGTAGGTTATTTGGGATACGAATTGATTGGTTTTTTTTTATCAACATAGTAGCATATCAAAAATGTTTTGTCAAAAGTATGGAACAAATAATGATGCTGTAGTATTTTTAAAATACATTTTGACAGTCCAACAATTTCCAAATGTTCAATGTCTGTATATAGCAAATTTGTTTTGGGTGTAATCAGTTAGTCTTGCGATGTGTGATCAGATGATCGAGATGGGCCTTTTTGTTTGGCATTTGTCTTCCGTGTAAAATTAAGAGTTTCCCATCGTGTGCGCTGTGGTTTGCTCTGAAACAACTTTTAGTGGCTGAGTATTCAACGTTTCTCCTTACAATGTTACGTCACGCTTAACCACATGCTTTTTTTCCCCTTATTCCACACTGCGAACAAAATAAGACTTCCCAAAATGAGTCAAAACAAGTGCTGGTCGATACAAGGAAACGTCTGATAGTCAAAACCACAGTCGTTTTTCTTTGATGTTCCAAATGTTGCGCCAAAGAAACGATGAACCCCACGCACTGTACATCAATTCAGTAATGAAGTGCAACTGCCGTCGCCTTGGGCTATTTCTAAAACACGAATAAAGTTCTATCATTTTAAACTTTCATGTTTTACACTGGTACGTGGCGATTTTTTCACAGTAAATAGCTCGGACCTCCGAATGATGCAAGCACTACAATTTTGCTGAGAATGCATCAACGCGATACATCGTCACTGTAGACTGGCGAGGTTGATATAAGTTATGCGACATTCTCATCGGTTTATCATCGACACATACGGCTGAGCTGTAATGAACACAACTATGTAACTGAGAAGGAAAAGAAGACAACAATTTAAAGCTATACAAATAAATTAATGTCTATGAATTTGGGGATGTTACCTTTGTCGCCGTCTTCGAGGATAAATACATATAAGCAGGCAAACATTAAAGGGATGTTGCAAACATAGCCTGAATGTTTATAGACTTTCATCTGGGTTCCACAGTTTCTAAAAAAAAGTGTACTTTAACACATTTATACACTGAAAAGGCAAGCCTGCTTAATTCACAGATCCGACTTTATTGTCAAAACATGTAATTTGTTTGTTTTTGTTTTACCTGCAGGAAGATGCGCACGTACACGCTATATAGAGGGAAACATAATTATGCGTGTTTTAATCGTCACCAAGCCACTCTGTACCGTCAATCAAAATAGACGACAAGCCATACATACATAACCGCTCCATAGGCAAACAATTACATTATGAAAGTAAATTCAAAGAAATATGAAAGGAAGGTAAAAGCTAAGTCAAATCTTACACAGAAAAGTACACAGGAAGAGCAGTTCTTGTGAAAAACGATTTATGGTCGATGCTAGTTCATTTTGTTTTTAAAGTTATGACGTCATGCTAAGATCCAGAACATTACTTCAAGATTACAGTACTCTATCAATCACAAGCTGAAAGCAATCCGGGTGTGATCGCATGCATTTGTTTGCAGTTATTGGCCGAGTCCATACGGAAAGGGGATGTTTTTACATTTAGTCAAGTTTTGATGTTGGTCAAGTAATTTTCGACAAAGCCCGGACTTCGGTATTGCATTTCAGCTTGGTGGCTTAAAAATTAATTAATGACTTTGGTCATTAAAAATCTGAAAATTGTAAAAAAATAATATTTTTATAAAACGATCCAAATGTACGTTCATCTTATTCTCCATCATTTTCTGATTCCAAAAACATATAAATATGTTATATTTGGATTAAAAACAAGCTCTGAAAATTAAAAATATAAAAATTATGATCAAAATTAAATTGTCGAAATCAATTTAAAAACACTTTCATCTTATTCCTTGTCGGTTCCTGATTCCAAAAACATATAGATATGATATGTTTGGATTGAAAACACGCTCAGAAAGTTAAAACGAACAGAGGTACAGAAAAGCGTGCTATCCTTCTCAGCGCAACTACTACCCCGCTCTTCTTGTCAATTTCACTGCCTTTGCCATGAGCGGTGGACTGACGATGCTACGAGTATACGGTCTTGCTGCGTTGCATTGCGTTCAGTTTCATTCTGTGAGTTCGACAGCTACTTGACTAAATGTTGTATTTTCGCCTTACGCGACTTGTTGTAATGTATTATTGACTAGAATGAATACCCGCTTCGCCGGGTAGCCGGCTTCGCCGGGAAGAAGTACTTAGAGCCGTACGCCGGCTTCGCCGGGTCCGAACAATGGACCCGCCAAGCTTAGGTCCCTCCCAGATTCGTGGAATGGGAACAGCACGAAAATGATTCAGTGGCCATAATGCCATTCCTGACCATATCGAGTCCCATCCTTGTCGACGAATGTAACCGTGTTAATCACCTTTGGAGGCGAACTCCACTCAAACAGGACTGAGCAAGTTATGGCTTCTAAAAGGAAGGCCAGTACATAAATTTACACAAAAGCCGCCAGACCACATCACAAACAGAACTGAACAATGCACAGGTGTTGCTCACATAGAGACACACACACACACACACACACACACACACACACACACACACACACACACACACAAACACAGAGAAGCCGTATCTATAGAGAGATAGATGACAGTGTATTTTTCGCGTGGCTATAAATTGATTCGACCTTTGCACTTTTACAGTGAGGATAATTTACGGGTCCAATTTACGTTCTGGACACTGCGTTGACCTTCTAAAAATAGTAACAGTAACAGAACGCCGGGAATATCCGAAGACGCTCCACTCACACTATAGTGCACCATTACGAAGGAAGGGAGGTAAACGCTGAAAACCTGGAGAATATGAGAAGATAAGGAAGAGTTACTTATAATGGTGAAATGAACACAAAAACCAAAATCGATTCAGCGCTGCGCGCTGAGAGCACGTGTTGAAATATCTCATCGATGATATTGTGTCCGGGGTGTAGCTGAATACGGTGTCCAAATTTGAAAAAGATCCACCGAGAACTTTGGCGTTGTGATGTGGTGTAGCGGCTATGGTGTGTCGGTATGGGGGCCCGGGTAGCTGAGGTGGAACCAAAATCGGTTCAGCGCTGCGCGCTGAGAGCACGTGTTGAAATATCGACCAGGTTGTGTCCTGTACCGGGTCAACCTGAATATGCCCACCAAATTTGAAGCAGATCCATCGAGAACTTTGGCCGTGCATGGCGAATACACAAATACACAAACACACAAATACACAGACACACAGACACAAGTCGTATATATATAGAGATATAAGCAGATTCGCGATCGTCGATAATGATTTTTCATGGTGTTTTGTAATTTTTAAATTACAAAGGAATTGATATGTAAGACAGTTTTAAGCGAGCTTTTTTTCGCGGCTGTATTTACTGTGCAAACAACTCTAAATATGGCAAAAGTGTCACGTGATAATCAACCGTTTGGTTTTGGCGTTCGCTGGAGCAGACGATTTTTTCTGTAACCAGTTGACAGTGATAAAACCATATATTTCGGTCTCCTTCCGGCAGCAGTCCCAAAATGTCGACTTGTTTTGACCTTATAACGATGTCTTTATCATAACTGTGAAGAACAGAACGGAGATCATTGTCGAAGACGGCCGAATCTGCAATCAGTTTCGTCTCGCGAACACTGATCTCAAATTTAGATCAGTGCTCGCGAAAACCATATAGGAGATAACTCTGTATTTTTGTTTTGATAGATTCGCGTAGGACTGTAGCGTCCGGTCAGGGAGAGAATGAGCCGAACTCATTTTGACCTGAGTTCAGGATGTGTAACGATAAGCACCTTGCGCTTAGAATTGTCACCAGAAACAGGGAAAACTGGTCTTTTAATCAAACATTAATTAAGATAATGACAAAGACCATTTCTGTATGCGTGTCAAAATCTAAGAGCTAACAGGACACACACACGTTATAAGGCTTTTCGTTTAAATGTTGTTAAGGTAAGTTAAGTAAACGTTTATAAGTGTGACATGCATACAACTTCTAGTCATTGTGTCGCTACATCTGTGGCAAGTGTAAAGATGAATGCAGCTTTGTGTTCCTGCAGGTTAAGTCAGTTTTGACTATGGAGTAATTCTGGGCTAGCCCTCCCCCCCCCCCCCCCTTAAATCTATAGGAATACACAAGGTTGTGCATACATATACGTATACAACTTGTCTTTAATGATCTGTGTGTACTTACTCTTGAAATTTGAAGGGGGGTCAAAACTGACTAGCCCAGAATGACCTCTCGGTCAAAAGTAGCTAGCGGTCAAAATGGACTGATACAGTGGTTCACTTGCATAAATGATTGGCGTTTTCTGAGTGATATGCGGTTCATGGTGAAATTCTGTATCTGTTTTTTAAATGATACGTATGCGTAGTTTGGTAATCGTTTAAAAACCGGTACGGTTGGCCTAGTGGTAAGGCGTCCGCCCCGTGATCGGGAGATCGTGGGTTCGAACCCCGGCCGGGTCATACCTAAGACTTTCAAATTGGCAATCTAGTGGCTGCTCCGCCTGGCGTCTGGCATTATGGGGTTAGTGCTAAGACTGGTTGGTCCGGTGTCAGAATAATGTGACTGGGTGAGATATGAAGCCTGTGCTGCGACTTCTGTCTTGTGTGTGGCACACGTTAAATGTCAAAGCAGCACCGCCCTGATATGGCCCTTCGTGGTCGGCTGGGCGTTAAGCAAACAAACAAGCAAACAAACAAATCGTTTAAAATAGTCACTTATTTTGAACTGGGCAGGAAATGAAATCTGTATACACGGTCAAGCAATTTAGCGACCCCCTCCGGTTTGTTGAGGATTGGAGAAAGCTTGGGAATGGGAGGCCTGTTGTATTTTTCTACTCTATTCGTTCCCCCTTTGAGTGAAACAAAGCTTCTTTGTTTGGTTCGATATTTACTTGTTTGTGTGCTTGTGAAACCTAGTGCGCGAAAACTTACTAAACGCAGCACCAAAGTGAACCAACAAAACAAAAATGTATGGGTGTCATGCAGTGTGTGTCTGTGTCTGTGTCTGTGTCTGTGTGTGATTCGTACATGTGGTGGCGCGCGTGAGTGAGCATATGCTTGTTTATGCATAGGTATGTGTGTATGATTGACATGGGTGCATTCCACGGGTGTCCGTTCATGCGTGCTCGTGTGTCCATGTGTTTGTGTGTGCACGGCCGTTTAAGTTGTGTGTTTTTACTTGCTTCTGCAGGTCAGGCATGTCTACTGGTCTTAGTGGCGATTGTGATGTGCGCGCTGCTATCTTCATAGTGAGTACGATTTTACGGTTTTATGTTTAATTTAGCGTGCATTTGTAGCACGCGTAGTGTTTTTAAGACGGAAAATCCAAGATCGATTAATGTATAGGTCAGTTATATTGTTCTGTCCGGTTCCAAAGAATCATCATCTCTCAATTACCTGTTCAAAGTTATAAGTAGTCATCCATCAGCCTTCTGCGCAGAATCATTGTACAGTCATTATTTGTTTTTTTGCCGGAGGGGTAGGGGTTTTGAGCAATGTTGGTAAATTCGAGCAGAGTAGAAAATACAGGGTTCGCAATCACAAAAGCATGTCAAGAATGACATTTTGTGCGTCAATCAGATAACCACGCTGGTGATTTTGCAATATTTGCATTTACTATCATTTTAGTGCAGCATGTGACTAATCAAACTTATTTGACCATGCAAAACTGATTTTAGGTGACCCTCTAAATGTTATAGTGGCCAGGCCGGGACCGTTTTAGGCCTTTTAGATTGTCAAGCTAAAAATAAACAAGACAAACGTTTGGAACTAAAACAAATTCGCGTAAGGCGAAATTACAACATTTAGTCAATCTGTTGAACTCACAAAATGAAACTGAAGGCACTGCATTTTTTTCACCAAGACAATACAGCTTAGTCTATCCCCACGGCAAGGAAATAGCTCACTTTTCCCGAACAAAACGAAGTAAAATTGACAAGCCATTATAGCAAAGTAGCGTAATTAGCTAAGTGCGCTTTTCTGTATTCCTTTTAGCTTTCTGAGCTTGTTTTTAATACAAACATATTATTTCTATAAGTTTTTGGAATCAGGAAATGATAAAGAATAAGATGAAATCATTTTTTGGGTCGATTTCAAACATTTTAATTATGGTACCTAATTAACCTATTTTCGTTAATTGTGATCACATTTTTAGAGTAAACATGACATATGTATTATATTTTTAGATTCAGAATTTGACGAAAATTATAATGCTATCAATTTTAAATCTGTTTGCGAAAAAAGCGATTGTAATGACAACTTTAATGAGCAAACTCATTACTTAATTGTTAAGCTTCCGAGCTGCAATGCAATCCTATAGTCAGGACTTCATCAAAGATTGCTTGACCAAAATGTCAACCAATTTGGTTGAAAAATGAGAGCATGACAGTGCCGCCTCATCTTTCTCAAAAAGCCGGATATGACGTCATGAAAGATATTTATCAAAAATCGAGAACAAGTCGCGTGAGGCGAAATTACAACATTTAGTCAAGCTGTCGAACTAACAGAATGAAACTGAACTCACTGCATTTTTACAGCAAGAGCGTATACTCGTAGCATCGTCAGTCCACCGCTCGATGCAAAGGCAGTGAAATTGACAAGAAGAGCGGGGTAGTAGTTGCGCTGAGAAGGATAGCACGCTTTTCTTTATCTCTATTCTTTTTAACTTTCTGAGCGTGTTTTTAATCCAAACATATCACATCTATATGTTTTTGGAATCAGGAACACACAAGGAATAAGATGAAATTGTTTTTAAATCGATTTCAGAAATTTTATTTTAATAATAATTTTTATATTTTTAATTTTCAGAGCTTGTTTCTAATCCAAATATAACATATTTATATGTTTTTGGAATCAGAAAATGATGAAGAATAAGATGAACGTAAATTTGGATCGTTTTAAAAAAAAATTTGTTCACAATTTTCAGATTTTTAATGACCAAAGTCAATAATTAATTTTTAAGCCACCAAGCAATGTAATACCGAAGGCCGGCCTTTGTCGAAAATTGCTTGGCAAAAATTTCAATCAATTTGATTGAAAAATGAAGGTGTGACAGTGCCGCCTCAACTTTTACAAAAAGCCGGATATGACGTCATCAAAGGTATTTATCGAAAAAAAAGAAAAGCAGGTCCGGGGATATCATTCCCAGGAACTCTCATGTCAAATTTCATAAAGATCGGTCCAGTAGTTTGGTCTGAATCGCTCTACACACACACACGCACAGACAGACAGACACACACACACACACACACACACACACACACACACACACACACACACACACACACACACATACACATACACCGCGACCCTCATCTCGATTCCCCCTCTATGTTAAAACATTTAGTCAAAACTTGACTAAATGTAAAAAAAAACGTCTGGGGATATACCCAGTAACTCTTATGTTAAGTTTCATGAAGATCGGTCCAGCAGTTTTCTCTGAATCGCTCTACACACACATACCCATACACACACACACACACACACACACACACACACACACACACACACACACACACACACACACACACACACATTCATACATACATACATACATACACACATACATACACCACGACCTCGTTTCGATTCCCCGTCTATGTTAAAACATTTAGTCAAAACTTGACTAAATGTAAAAACCAGAGTGACTTGTTCTAATGACACGTTTAATGGTGTGAAATAAGACAATTTATCCTGTAAACATAATGAACAAGTCGCGTAAGGCGAAAATACAACAGTTAGTGTCGAACTCACAGAAAAAAACTGAACGCACTGCATTTTTTTTTTACCAAGACCGTATACTCGTAGCATCGTCCGTCCGCCGCTCGTGGCAAAGGCAGTGAAATTGACAATCCAGAATAGTGCGGTAGTGGTTGCGCTGAGCAGGATAGCACGCTTTTTTTGTATCTCTATTCTTTTTAACTTTCTGAGCTTTTTTTTAATCCAAACTTATCATACTTATATGTTTTTGGAATCAGGAACCGACAAGGAATAAGATATAGTTGTTTTTAAATCGATTTCGGAAATTAAATTTTGATCATAATTTTTATATACATACCTTGTAAGCGCCCAGTATCGAGTAAGCGCCCACCCCCTACTTTTAGTCCAAAACCGTGCATAGGGTATAGTACCTTGTAAGCGCCCACCCCCCACTTTACACCATTGAAATCAGGGGAAATAAAAATTCCGCACTTGATCTGCTAGTTTTGTGAATGATTTCCCTTTCTTGCAAACCCTATCACGTGTGTCTGCACGCCTTGGATCTAAACGCCTGCAAGTCAATGATTACAAGATGCCGCGGATCAAATCGTACACCGTTGCATTTAAGCTGTCAGCTCTTGACTATTTGGATAATAACGCCAATGGAAATGTGTCGCAAACAGCAAGTGAGTTTGGGGTAGATAGAACAAGTCGCGTAAGGCGAAAATACAATATTTAGTCAAGTAGCTGTCGAACTCACAGAATGAAACTGAACGCAACGCAACGCAGCAAGACCGTATACTCGTAGCATCGTCACTCCACCGCCCGTGGCAAAGGCAGTGCCCGTGGAATTGACAAGAAGAGCGGGATATTATTTGCGCTGTGAAGGATAGCACGCTTTTCTGTACCTCTCTTCGTTTTAACTTTCTGAGCGTGTTTTTAATCCAGACATATCATATCTATATATTTTTGGAATCAGGAACCGACAAGAAATAAGATGAAAGTGTTTTTAAATTGATTTCGAAAAAAAAAATTTGATCATAATGTTTATATATTTAATTTTCAGAGCTTGTTTTTAATCCGAATATAACATATTTATATGTTTTTGGAATCAGCAAATAATGGAGAATAAGATAAACGTAAATTTGGATCGTTTTATAAATTTTTATTTTTTTTTACAATTTTCAGATTTTTAATGACCAAAGTCATTAATTAATTTTTAAGCCACCAAGCTGAAATGCAATACCGAAGTCCGGGCTTCGTCGAAGATTACTTGACCAAAATTTCAACCAATTTGGTTGAAAAATGAGGGCGTGACAGTGCCGCCTCAACTTTCACGAAAAGCCGGATATGACGTCATCAAAGACATTAATAAAAAAAAAATGAAAAAAACGTTCGGGGATATCATACCCAGGAACTCTCATGTCAAATTTCATAAAGATCGGTCCAGTAGATTGGTCTGAATCGCTCTACACGCACGCACAAACGCACACACGCACACACATACACCACGACCCTCGTTTCGATTCCCCCTCGATGTTAAAATATTTAGTCAAAACTTGACTAAATATAACAAGTCGCGTAAGGCGAAAATACAATATTTAGTCAAGTAGCTGTCGAACTCACAGAATGAAACTGAACGCAATGCCATTTTTCAGCAAGACCGTATACTCGTAGCATCGTCAGTCCACCGCTCATGGCAAAGGCAGTGAAATTGACAAGAAGAGCGGGGTAGTAGTTGCCCTAAGACGGATAGCACGCTTTTCTGTACCTCTCTTTGTTTTAACTTTCTGAGCGTGTTTTTAATCCAAACATATCATATCTATATGTTTTTGGAATCAGGAACCGACAAGGAATAAGATGAAAGTGTTTTTAAATTGATTTGGACAATTTAATTTTGATAATAATTTTTATATATTTAATTTTCAGAGCTTGTTTTTAATCCGAATATAACATATTTATATGTTTTTGGAATCAGCAAATGATGGAGAATAAGATAAACGTAAATTTGGATCGTTTTATAAATGTTTATTTTTTTTTACAATTTTCAGATTTTTAATGACCAAAGTCATTAATTAATTTTTAAGCCACCAAGCTGAAATGCAATACCTAAGTCCGGGCTTCGTCGAAGATTACTTGACCAAAATTTCAACCAATTTGGTTGAAAAATGAGGGCGTGACAGTGCCGCCTCAACTTTCACGAAAAGCCTGATATGACGTCATCAAAGACATTTATCAAAAAAATGAAAAAAAACGTTCGGGGATTTCATACCCAGGAACTCTCATGTCAAATTTCATAAAGATCGGTCCAGTAGTTTAGTCTGAATCGCTCTACACACACACACAGACACACAGACACACGCACATACACCACGACCCTCGTTTCGATTCCCCCTCGATGTTAAAATATTTAGTCAAAACTTGACTAAATATAACAAGTCGCGTAAGGCGAAAATACAATATTTAGTCAAGTTGCTGTCGAACTCACAGAATGAAACTGAACGCAATGCCATTTTACTCGTAGCATCGTCAGGCCACCGCTCATGGCAAAGGCAGTGAAATTGACAAGAAGAGCGGGGTAGTAGTTGCGCTAAGAAGGATAGCACGCTTTTCTGTACCTCTCTTTGTTGGCTCACGTAAGTGTAGCCTATGCGATCGTAACTTTGTCTGTCTGTGCGTGCGTGCGTGCGTGCGTGCGTCTGTGCGTGTGTATGTCTGTGGTAGAAACTCTAACATTTGAAGACGTCACATTACATTGACGTCACATTATGACGTAAGAGGGTTAGACGTCACGCGAAGGAAGTACTGAAAGTCTCGGTCATTATTATTTTGAGCGCGCCGAGACTAGTTGGCAGTCGTGTCCTTGTAAGTAGGCTACATGCAGACAGACAGATCTAGATCTAGTGTCTCGCTTTCTTGCACAGTTTCACCTATGCTCTTTCTGTGTGTGTGTGTGTGTGTGTGTGTGTGTGTGTGTGTGTGTGTGTGTGTGTGTGTGTGTGTGTGTGTGTGACGGAGTGATTGAGTTTGTGTTACTGTTTGTCGATTTCTTACGTGAGCCTTGATGGCTTCGCCTCTTGTTTTAACTTTCGGAGCGTGTTTTTAATCCAAACATATCATATCTATATGTTTTTGGAATCAGGAACCGACAAGGAATAAGATGAAAGTGTTTTTAAATTGATTTGGACAATTTAATTTTGATCATAATTTTTATATATTTAATTTTCAGAGCTTGTTTTTAATCCGAATATAACATATTTATATGTTTTTGGAATCAGCAAATGATGGAGAATAAGATAAACGTAAATTTGGATCGTTTTATAAATTTTTATTTTTTTTTACAATTTTCAGATTTTTAATGACCAAAGTCATTAATTAATTTTTAAGCCACCAAGCTGAAATGCAATACCTAAGTCCGGGCTTCGTCGAAGATTACTTGACCAAACTTTGAACCAATTTGGTTGAAAAATGAGGGCGTGACAGTGCCGCCTCAACTTTCACGAAAAGCCGGATATGACGTCATCAAAGACATTTATCAAAAAAATGAAAAAAACGTTCGGGGATTTCATACCCAGGAACTCTCATGTCAAATTTCATAAAGATCGGTCCAGTAGTTTAGTCTGAATCGCTCTACACACACACACACACACACGCACACACGCACATACACCACGACCCTCGTTTCGATTCCCCCTCGATGTTAAAATATTTAGTCAAAACTTGACTAAATATAACAAGTCGCGTAAGGCGAAAATACAATATTTAGTCAAGTAGCTGTCGAACTCACAGAATGAAACTGAACGCAATGCCATTTTTCAGCAAGACCGTATACTCGTAGCATCGTCAGTCCACCGCTCATGGCAAAGGCAGTGAAATTGACAAGAAGAGCGGGGTAGTAGTTGCGCTAAGAAGGATAGCACGCTTTTCTGTACCTCTCTTTGTTTTAACTTTCTGAGCGTGTTTTTAATCCAAACATATCATATCTATATGTTTTTGGAATCAGGAACCGACAAGGAATAAGATGAAAGTGTTTTTAAATTGATTTGGAAAATTTAATTTTGATAATAATTTTTATATATTTAATTTTCAGAGCTTGTTTTTAATCCGAATACATATTTATATGTTTTTGGAATCAGCAAATGATGGAGAATAAGATAAACGTAAATTTGGATCGTTTTATAAATGTTTATTTTTTTTTACAATTTTCAGATTTTTAATGACCAAAGTCATTAATTAATTTTTAAGCCACCAAGCTGAAATGCAACACCGAACCCCGGGCTTCGTCGAAGAATACTTGACCAAAATTTGAACCAATTTGGTTGAAAAATGAGGGCGTGACAGTGCCGCCTCAAATTTCACGAAAAGCCGGATATGACGTCATCAAAGACATTTATCAAAAAAATGAAAAAAACGTTCGGGGATGTCATACCCAGGAACTCTCATGTCAAATTTCATAAAGATCGGTCCAGTAGTTTAGTCTGAATCGCTCTACACACACACACACACACACACACACACACGCACGCACGCACACACGCACGCACATACACCACGACCCTCGTTTCGATTCCCCCTCGATGTTAAAATATTTAGTCAAAACTTGACTAAATATAACAAGTCGCGTAAGGCGAAAATACAATATTTAGTCAAGTAGCTGCCATTTTTTAGCAAGACCGTATACTCGTAGCATCGTCAGTCCACCGCTCATGGCAAAGGCAGTGAAATTGACAAGAAGAGCGGGGTAGTAGTTGCGCTAAGAAGTATAGCACGCTTTTCTGTACCTCTCTTTGTTTTAACTTTCTGAGCGTGTTTTTAATCCAAACATATCATATCTATATGTTTTTGGAATCAGGAACCGACAAGGAATAAGATGAAAGTGTTTTTAAATTGATTTGGACAATTTAATTTTGATAATAATTTTTATATATTTAATTTTCAGAGCTTGATTTTAATCCGAATATAACATATTTATATGTTTTTGGAATCAGCAAATGATGGAGAATAAGATAAACGTAAATTTGGATCGTTTTATAATTTATTTTTTTTTACAATTTTCCGATTTTTAATGACCAAAGTCATTAATTAATTTTTAAGCCACCAAGCTGAAATGCAATACCGAACCCCGGGCTTCGTCGAAGATTAGTTGACCAAAATTTCAACCAATTTGGTTGAAAAATGAGGGCGTGACAGTGCCGCCTCAACTTTCACGAAAAGCCGGATATGACGTCATCAAAGACATTTATCAAAAAAATGAAAAAAACGTTCGGGGATTTCATACCCAGGAACTCTCATGTCAAATTTCATAAAGATCGGTCCAGTAGTTTAGTCTGAATCGCTCTACACACACACACACACACACACGCACGCACGCACACACACACGCACATACACCACGACCCTCGTTTCGATTCCCCCTCGATGTTAAAATATTTAGTCAAAACTTGACTAAATATAACAAGTCGCGTAAGGCGAAAATACAATATTTAGTCAAGTAGCTGTCGAACTCACAGAATGAAACTGAACGCAATGCCATTTTACTCGTAGCATCGTCAGGCCACCGCTCATGGCAAAGGCAGTGAAATTGACAAGAAGAGCGGGGTAGTAGTTGCGCTAAGAAGGATAGCACGCTTTTCTGTACCTCTCTTTGTTTTAACTTTCTGAGCGTGTTTTTAATCCAAACATATCATATCTATATGTTTTTGGAATCAGGAACCGACAAGGAATAAGATGAAAGTGTTTTTAAATTGATTTGGACAATTTAATTTTGATAATAATTTTTATATATTTAATTTTCAGAGCTTGTTTTTAATCCAAATATAACATATTTATATGTTTTTGGAATCAGCAAATGATGGAGAATAAGATAAACGTAAATTTGGATCGTTTTATAAATTTTTATTTTTTTTACAATTTTCCGATTTTTAATGACGAAAGTCATTAATTAATTTTTAAGCCACCACGCTGAAATGCAATACCGAAGTCCGGGCTTCGTCAAAGATTATTTGACCAAAATTTGAACCAATTTGGTTGAAAAATGAGGGCGTGACAGTGCCGCCTCAACTTTCACGAAAAGCCGGATATGACGTCATCAAAGACATTTATCAAAAAAATGAAAAAAACGTTCGGGGATTTTATACCCAGGAACTCTCATGTCAAATTTCATAAAGATCGGTCCAGTAGTTTAGTCTGAATCGCTCTACACACACACACACGCACACACGCACACACGCACACACGCA
Source organism: Littorina saxatilis (assembly GCF_037325665.1). Classification (NCBI taxonomy): domain Eukaryota; kingdom Metazoa; phylum Mollusca; class Gastropoda; order Littorinimorpha; family Littorinidae; genus Littorina; species Littorina saxatilis. The sequence goes on along the minus strand of NC_090252.1, from coordinate 33,106,079 downwards.
CATACACCACGACCCTCGTTTCGATTCCCCCTCGATGTTAAAATATTTAGTCAAAACTTGACTAAATATAAAAAGGATACGAGAATGGCGAGAGAATCGCGATACCCTGTTACGTCACCAGGCCGGAAAGGAAAAGAAGAAGCGAAAGTTACATGGCGGTCGAGACGTCAGATCAGAAGATCAGAAGATCTCTCTCTGATCTCTCTCTCTCTCTCTCTCTCTCTCTCTCTCTGATCTCTCTCTCTCTCTGATCTCTCTCTCTGATCTCTCTCTCTCTCTCTGATCTCTCTCTCTCTGATCTCTCTCTCTCTCTCTGATCTCTCTCTCTCTGATCTCTCTCTCTCTCTCTCTGATCTCTCTCTCTCTGATCTCTCTCTCTCTCTCTGATCTCTCTCTCTCTGATCTCTCTCTCTCTGATCTCTCTCTCTCTGATCTCTCTCTCTCTGATCTCTCTCTCTCTCTCTCTCTCTCTCTCTCTCTCTCTCTCTCTCTCTCTCTCTCTCTCTCTCTCTCTCTCTCTCTCTCTCTCTCTCTCTGCCGAAAACAGTCTTTGGCCAAGTAAAATAGACTGCTGCCCATATCCAGAAGACGTACCCCTTGTTCAAGGGAAACAGAGACGCAGTGCGGCCGACAGCGGCACGTACCTCTGCAGACAAGAAAAAGATGCGACGACATTTGTCTCCCCAAGCTCTTCTAATGACAATACGAACAAGAAAAACAATGGAAGATGAAAAAATAAAGAAGATATGATTACGAAGTGATCAAAGATCACATTTCTTACTGAAAACTGCTCGTGCATAGGGTGTAGTACCTTGTAAGCGCCCACCCCCTACTTTGGGTCGGAATTGGTGCACAGGGGGGGTGGGCGCTTACAAGGTACTTTACTGTATTTAATTTTCAGAGCTTGCGTTGAATTACGAATAGAACATATTTATATGTTTTTGGAATAAGAAAATGATGAAGAATAAGATGAAATTGCTTTTGGATCGTTTTATAAAATATTGTAACTCCCCTAAGTTTTGGGAGAGGTATAGGAATACCTTTTAACGTACAAAACACTCAGACACAGTCAACCACTCTTACTCTAATCACTGACTCCACAACCAGGCAACATTCAAACCAAAGTTTATTATTTACACACACTACAACACCGCATTCACATTCACATCCAATCACAATCGCTCAAAATCAAAGATAGATGAAGAAGGAAGAATTATCTTAAAGTTTAACAAAACAAACTGGCTATGAGAATTTATAACTTGATACTAAAAGAACTGTAAATATCCCTAAATATTACCACCTATCACCTTAATTCCCTGATCCCGAAAAATCAAGAAGTCTCTTTATAAATCTATCTCAACTCAAAATCCGCTTATCTTCACCTACAGTAATCAATTAACCCCGTTATTTATTAACTAACTATTATTTCTAACTTACATTTTACACTAATACCTCGTGATAGGGACTACCAACGTTTCTGCTACACTGCCTTCAACCTTGATGCAAAAGATCAACGCCAAACGCAGCTACACATGAAACCAGTAGGCCCAGCCACCAGTAATACTAATTAACTTAACTTTAAATAACAAAACCCTCAATTCTCTTCCACTTATTTCAACACAATAAATGGTACGAACATTAATTCATCAATAACACATTCACATTAATCCACCACGTAACAACCTTACTTCATAACAACAAATTACCATATCACTACATACTTTTCTCTTCGTGCGTAATGATCACGACGTTTCACAACCAAGTCCAGTTCACATCTCGCCGATCCACAAAATCAACGTCGCTCAAAGAAACCAATAAAGACACTCCAGATTAGTCCCGTTGAAATGTAAATAACCAGGCCTGGTACTAGGTTAATAACCTAATATTTAATTAATAGTCAATTTCTACCTAGTTTCCTCTACCACTTGCAAAATCTCTATGTCTTTAATGTGTTTAAACTCACTTATAGGTCACAATGCTTATTGAAGCCACAGCTGCATAACTCAAGGCACACAGATGCCATAATATACTCTTGTGCACAGACTGCTCGTGGCAATAGAATGCCAGCACCTTCCACCACTTTACCCACTGACGGTGGGCCACCTCACCTCCACAGCTCACACTTGCAACACACCGGTGGTCAAACACCCCACCAACTAACACGCCTTCCTCCAGGGTATAGAGCCGGAAGCTTCTTGCACCCGGAAACTCATGCTGTTCCCTGTGTCGTTCGTCTCTCCTGGCTTGGACTCTCCCACAGCCCCGCTTCTATGCTTGAACGCTGTCGTAGGAACAAAAGCCAAGTATAACTACTTGTTCCTCCAACAATACTTAATTATCTCCCCTTATCCACCAAGTCCATAAATTGACTCTAACAACAATATTTCCCTCGTTTGACTTCCCATAATTTCCATAATTACCTACTTAATTAACCACCCTGGCCATCTCATCAAAGTTACTATTTAACTTTAACCAACATCATTATCAAAATACCAGAGTCCCAACATGACCAATTATGTAATACTTCTTACACTTTCCACTCACTTAAATACCTAATTACAGCCTTTACTTTTATACAATTGTAAATACACCATCATCAATATAAATGTTCAAAGTATTTACAACTCCCATTTCACCAAATCAAAACAACATGGCTGCCCCCATAATAACCAATTCCTATTCCATTATTTGACCCAACCATTTACAAGCAGCCCCTTCACAACAACGCCACTTCCCTCACCCTTTATGAATTTAAGTCATATTACATAGTGGCACCTCGTTCTTCCCTCTTTCTCTACCCGTGCTGACGTCACATATTTACAACCAACCCCCCCGTCTTCTGTCTTGACGGTGAACTCCCGTTTACACCTCCCGTACCTCGTGTTCACTTTTCCGTACTTGCACCTACTACACGACTCATTCTCTGGAGTTAACGCTCTCTACCTTAAATTCACCCTCCATAAAATAAATCCTTCCCACACATAAGTTCACTCGCAGCAACTGCTGACACCTCTTTTCTTCTCTCCACCAGCCTACTCGCTCTCCACACTTCTTGCACAATAAAAACCTGTCCACCCCCTTTCCCTCGTTTCCCATTCCCCCTCTCCCCTTTCTACCCCCGACACCCAACACATAAAATGACACCAACCAAGGAAACTAAAAAACTAAACCTCTCTCATACACAAACACTACCGAACCAACAAATTTTGACCCTGAGCACGGAAGGAGAGAAAAACTACAGAATTTCAACACACCTTGCCGTTCGAGGATTTACCACCCGTAGAACCCTTGAAGCCACACCAAGACAGCTGGAACACAACTTGTCTCCGGGGTTGTATAAAACAACAACACGCCGGTCGGCCGGATAGAGCATTCACATCAACCATCCGTTCTCTTCACCGTTTTACACAGCAGTGACCTTCGAGCCTGTGACTCGTTCACGCACCACGCAACCCCACGTGCGTGAATACACTCCCGCGATTGGCTGTCCATATCCACGGACACACACCGAGTCACTGTATAGGCACCCATCTGAGCCAAAACCGCACGAAACCCAGCTCATGCACGAATTACCAAATAAGTCATGGCTGGACTTGGGCAGAGTTTGTGACAATATTTTAATTACAATTTTCAGATTTGTAATGACCAAAGTCATTAATTAATTGTTCATCTTCCAAGCTGAAATGCAATACTAAAGTCCGGCCTTCGTCGAAGATTGCCTTGCCAAAATGTCAATCAATTTCATTGAAAAATGAGGGTGTGACAGTGCCTCCTCAACTTTTACAGATCGGCGTTAGAAGGTTCGTTGTAGTAATAAAAGAGAATAGGTTTTGTGAAGCAGAGTTTCCAAAAAATAAGCCATTGATATCAAAACCATTACCGAAGTATGATTTTTCTCAAGCATAAACATTTGTATTCAGCTTGTTGGTGATTGTAAGAATAAAAGGCACGCCACAAGCAAAACTGCCAAAGTGAATTGCTAATAGAACTGATATCTGTATGTGTTCATGTTTATACAGCATGTTGCAGTTTTGTTGATACCACAACACTGGATTTACAGTCCATATCCTTAAAGGGTACATTCTTATTCTGAACCTTAGAGCCTGACAAAGTTGCATGGAACCAAGTACAAAGTTACTCTTTCGCCTTGGTGGTTTGCTTTTTCCTCTCTCGTTATTTTTTTTCTTTTTAGCTTGGAAACCTTTTATATGGATAATGTCCTGATTTTCTTTGATTACAGGGCTGCCATCATCAACAACAACAACATCGAACAAAGTGCACTTCAAGACACCTAGTCGTGAGCTATTAGTCTACCAACTTTGTTATGATTTCTGCGCAAGTCTCCGGTGCTTTCTACTTTTGTAACATCTTGCCATCACCCCTTTTGTACACATTCTGATTAAGCTGCCAAGTTAAGTCATTGTCCCGGCCAGGAATATTATCAAGAGACATGTATTTACTGCACTTTTGTGTTGACAAATCTATGTACCGATGTATTTTGCTTCTGCTGTTTGACGTGTTGAGTTCCTGTTCGAGTCAAAGATAATAATCTGCTTATGATACTATTTCAGTGTTACGTGCCTGCTTTTTAATTGTGAATGAACTATTGTCATGCTATATATCTCCAGCAGTGCTTCTTGATCTGAATCTTCTATTTTCCAGTCTTTCTAATTCCGCATGTGCAAATGAGGTGTGTGTGTGTGCGTGTGCGTGTTTTGTGCCCCAAATAGTATTACCAGAGGCTCTGTAATACCTGAAAATCGACCCTAGGGAATATATGCACGATATTTAGAACTCAGATAGAGAGAGAGAGAGAGAGAGAGAGAGAGAGAGAGAGAGAGAGAGAGTTAGAATGAGAGCGCCTTATCTGTTTGTATATAAGGTCATACAAGTGTATATGACCTTTCAGCCCTGATGTTTGAGCGTCTGAGAGTGTGTTTGACCATGTGTAATTTATCATCTGTGATGTGAGGCTACTTCAGTGTGTTGTGAATAAGAAAGACAATTATGTCGTATTTATATGCACAGGGGCATTTGTCAAAGTTTTAGGATAGCATTTTTTATACGCTTATCATGTCTTCCATATCCAAGCCAAGCAAACAAAGTAGCTTTTTTACCCGGTGTCTTAACGAACGCGGAACAGTTTTGTTCTTCATATGTTGTGATTGACTTTTTCTGGTTGTGGATAGTCGTTATTTTCCAGTTCTGGGTCGTGCGCAAAGGCACGCTGGATAAATAGATCCAGCGTGGTTTGCTCTCATAACACAACAGATACGTTCCGCATAGCATGAAAACGGGTAGTAGGTCTAAATATAGGCCTATCACTTAAACAGCTTCCCAAATTGCATATTGTAACTAAAGTTGGTGTCTAACATGTACCTCTTATGTTCCTCTTTTTGCTGCATGAAAGTGATCATTACAAAATAACTCAAAGTGCCCGTATTCTAAAACTTCTTGAAAAACACAAGGATATGACACGCATAACTCGCATGTTACAGCTCTCATGAAAACCAAAACAAGTCGCGTAAGGCGAAAATACCACATTTAGTCAAGTATCTGTCGAACTCACAGAATGAAACTGAACGCAATGCCATTTTTCAGCAAGACCGTATACTCGTAGCATCGTCAGTCCACCGCCCGTGGCAAAGGCAGTGCAATTGACAAGAAGAGCGGGGTAGTAGTTGCGCTAAGAAGGATAGCACGCTTTTCTGTACCTCTCTTTGTTTTAACTTTCTGAGCGTGTTTTTAATCCAAACATATCATATATGGCCAGGAATCTGTCAGTGTGTCCAAAAAGTGTTACACAAACACCATTTTTTAGACTTGCTTTATCTTATTAATGTTGTTGTGGGTAAGAAAGGAGATGTGGTTTTTAGCAGAATAAAACTGTTTTTATTGGTATGGGCCACCTGGGGCAGTTAAAAACCCGTTCTAAACCGTTATTTTCTAATTTTTCACCGATCTTTATGAAATGTTGTGGTTAGGTTGGTTGTCCCTAACTGAATTTCAACAAGAATAAAAAGTTGATTTTTGGCAGTTAAAAACCCGTTAAATCCCGCTCCTTGTTTCTTGGTCCCTAATTGTCGGATTTACACCAACATTGGCACAGTGATCCATTGTCCCTAACTAATCTCCAATACAAACTTTTCAAGAAGAAAAAGTTAATTATTGGCAGTTAAAAAAACCTTTATAAACCGTTATTTTCTAATTTTTCACCGATCTTTATGAAATGTTGTGGTTAGGTTGGTTGTCGCTAACTGAATTTCAACAAGAATAAAAAGTTGATTTTTGGCAGTTAAAAAACCTTTAAATCCCATTTTTTCACCAATCTTTATGAAATTTTGTGAGTAGGTCCGTTGTCCATAACTGAGTTTCAATACGTACTTTTCAGAAGAAAACCAAGCTTTTGTCAGTTATAAACCGTTATTTTCTAATTTTTCACCGATCTTTATGAAATGTTGTGAATTTCAACAAGAATAAAAAGTAAAATTTTGGCAGTTAAAAAAACGTTAAATCCCGTAAGATCTACTTTATTCATAGGTTTGTGTGTGTTCGTTTGTAAGAGCAGTGAGTGATAATAGCATGACGTTAGGCTTTTTGAGCTAGCATCGTGGCTTACGCGCTTAGGACGAGGATGTTAATGACAAAACCAGGAAATCCCAACAAAGTGTCTGTGCATCAGTCATTCCTGTCCCTTTTCTAAGTTACACACACACACACACACACACACACACACACACACACACACACACACACACACACACACACACACACACGCACGCACGCACGCACGCACACACACACACACTGAAAAAAACATATGCAAGCATCAACATTTCAACGAGACAAACCCAATGCTGGTGTGTCGAAGGAGACAGCCACAGCGGGCTTGTTCGAATCAAAGTATCACACCATATCTTCAGCGTATTACCAATACCTGTCCCAATATAGACCAGTTGGTCTAAGAGGACGTTAAACCCTAATAGTCAGTCAGTCTCTCTCTCTCTCTCTCTCTATTCCTGTCACCGCCCTCAATCTGTGCCTTGTACAATGATCTGGTAATTTTATTTAAGTTTATTTTATTTAATTAATTTTATTTAAGTTTTTACCTTGTGTTTTGTGTTGAAAAATAAATACATACTCCAGAATTGACAAAAAGTGTCTTGTACATTTTACGTGTTCTTTGTAAAATATTGCCCCAGCCCCTCCACCTGTGAAGAAAGGACACCTGTCTAATAGGGACACCATTACCATACCCCAAGGGTGTCCTTTAGAGACAGGTTTTACTGTACTGCCGAACAACACTTTTCTTCCAAGTTCCATTGTAACGAAACACTTGCCTGGAATTGTAATGTCTTTTATACACTTAAATACCTGCCCACAGATAAAATGGAGCCACAACCCCAAACCAAATATAATATCCCATCTAAAAAAAAAAGTCACATCCCCAAACGCAAGATAATTAACCCTAACTGCCGGATGCAAATTGAAACACATTTTTTTCATTAGTTTTAATTATATTTTGCCTGAGGAAAACAAAACAGCCTGAAATGGACTGGGTGGTCGAGTGGTAACGCACTTGCGCTCGGAAGCGAGAGGTTGCGAGTTCGAACCTGGGTCAGGGCGTTAGCAATTTTCTCCCCCCTTTCCTAACCTAGGTGGTGGGTTCAAGTGCTAGTCTTTCGGATGAGACGAAAAACCGAGGTCCCTTCGTGTACACTACATTGGGGTGTGCACGTTAAAGATCCCATGATTGACAAAAGGGTCTTTCCTGGCAAAATTGTATAGGCATAGATAAAAAAAATGTCCACCAAATACCCGTTTGACTTGGAATAATAGGCCGCGAAAAGTAAATATTCGCCGTAATGGCTTGAGGTTTACTGGCCGATGTGAATGCGTTATATATTGTGCGTAAAAAATGTCTGTTTGTCTGTAAAAAAAATTCAATTTCAAACGGCAGAAATTAATATGTAAAGCGCGGAGAGCAACGGTTAATTGTGGTTCGCGCTATATAAGCTCTCATGATAATAATAATAATAATAACAAGTCGCGTAAGGCGAAAATACAACATTTAGTCAAGTAGCTGTCGAACTTACAGAATGAAACTGAACGCAATGCAATTTTTCAGCAAGACCGTATACTCGTAGCATCGTCAGTCCACCGCTCATGCTCGTGGCAAAGGCAGTGAATTTGACAAGAAGAGCGGTTTAGTAGTTGCGCTGAGAAAGATTATGATAGCACGCTTTTCTATACCTCTCTTCGTTTAAACTTTCTGAGCGTGTTTTAATCGAAACATATCATATCTATATGTTTTTGGAATCAGGAACCGACAAGGAATAAGATGAAAGTGTTTTTAAATTGATTTCGAAAATTTAATTTTGATAATAATTTTTATATATTTAATTTTCAGAGCTTGTTTTTAATCCAAATATAACATATTTATATGTTTTTGGAATCAGAAAATGATGGAGAATAAGATAAACGTAAATTTGGATCGTTTTATAATTTTTTTTGTTTTGTTACAATTTTCAGATTTTTAATGACCAACGTCATTAATTAATTTGTAAGCCACCACGCTGAAATGCAATACCGAAGTCCGGGCTTCGTCGAAGACTATTTGACCAAAATTTCAACCAATTTGGTTGAAAAATGAGAGCGTGACAGTGCCGCCTCAACTTTCACGAAAAGCCGGATATGACGTCATCAAAGACATTTATCGAAAAAACGAAAAAAAAACTTCGGGGATATCAATCCAAGGAACTCTCATGTAAAATGTCATAAAGATCGGTCCAGTAGTTTGGTCTGAATCGCTCTACACGCACGCACGCACGCACACACACACACACACACACACACACACACACACACACACACACACACACATACACCACGACCCTCTTTTCGATTCCCCCTCTATGTTAAAACATTTAGTCAAAACTTGACTAAATGTAAAAATTAGATAGCATGACTAACCTACCTCCCTAAGAATATTTGCAATTGCCAATGAGCTTTGATCATATAAACTAAGAATGTCACAGACCTATGGGTAACCAAGCACCACTAACACCTACACAAAACCACCCCCCCCCCCCCCCCCCCCAAAAAAAAAATTCAACAACATTCGATTTTCGACTGAATCATTCAGGTACGAATACTTTTTCCTTTCAAACATTGTTTTTATCATGTTTCGTAAGAAATCACTCGATTTATAGCAGTTTCATTCTCAAAAGTGATGTACGTTACTATTTGGATGACGACCATGCACACTTTACCCGTGGGGCTGGGCTCGTCCATCTCGCACGTAGGTGTGAAAGTCCTGTTGTCATTGATAGATCATATGCAAATGACCAAGGGAGACTAGTTAGGTCACGCTTGTCACAACATCTCAGCAAAACGAGAACGTTTTATTTTGGTTATAAGTAATTTTTCTTTACACAAAATCAACAAATCGTGTCGATTTTCACGAATCACAGACAAAGCATGCATTGCAAGCAATTTTTTAAATATTATTTTAGACTTAGTAGACTGTGTGAACCTCGAAATCGATCTTTGGCGGCCATCTTACATTTACCGCGGACTGTACGACCGTTTGACTGACCGATACCGAATTTACACAAGGATAATAACGTACATCTCGCATCACTTTTCCAAGCGAAATGAACGAAGTTGGCAGCTCCGTCGAGCTCATTTTTGGTCTCATTAAACACTGCATTCATTTCCTGTCTGGTTTGTATGAAGGATTTACCGGTCGCGCACGTGTTCGGAGTACAGTTCTTACAAAACTGAAAGCACCCAAAATCGCGTAACGCTTTTTTCTCCAGAATGACTAGGTAAGGTTGGAATCACAAGTCCGTTATTCATTGCTACGGCATAAATTTGCCACCATGTTATACCAAAACGTTCGTCCATTCATCCTCTTTCATCCAACACAAAAATGTTCTTTGCAAAAAAAGTTTATTAGAAGCAGGAGCCTGCCAAATAATTCAAGCGGGCTCTTTCCTTCTTTCGACGCCATGACAGATTCTTGGCCATATATATGTTTTTGGAATCAGGAACCGACAAGGAATAAGATGAAAGTGTTTTTAAATTGATTTCGACAATTTAATTTTGATCATAATTTTTATATATTTAATTTTCAGAGCTTGTTTTTAATCCAAATATAACATATTTATATGTTTTTGGAATCAGAAAATGATGGAGAATACGATGAACGTAAATTTGGATCGTTTTATAAATTTTTATTTTTTTTTACAATTTTCAGATTTTTAATGACCAAAGTCATAAATTAATTTTTAAGCCACCAAGCTGAAATACAATACCGAAGTCCGGGCTTCGTCGAAGATTGCTTGACCAAAATTTCAATCAATTTGGTTGAAAAATGAGGGCGTGACAGTGCCGCCTCAACTTTCACGAAAAGCCGGATTTGACGTCATCAAAGACATTTATCAAAAAAATGAAAAAAACGTTCGGGGATTTCATACCCAGGAACTCTCATGTCAAATTTCATAAAGATCGGTCCAGTAGTTTAGTCTGAATCGCTCTACACACACACACACACAGACACACACACATACACCACGACCCTCGTCTCGATTCCCCCCTCGATGTTAAAACATTTAGTCATAACTTGACTAAATGTAAAAAGCTGTAACGTGGTATATATAATCTGTAAATCTCAAATAAATATAGTGATGGTTAATTGCTTGCGCCCGGGCAATTGTAAAACGTCTCTTACTAACTATTTTAAGAATTTCAACGGTATTTTAAAGGGATAATATCTAACAAGAAAACTGAAATCGCCCCAAGAGCTATGGAGTTCAGGTTGTGGGTTGTAATTATGTGACCACACACCAGGAATACCTTAAAATATTCGTTTGAGCGCCGAGTTACTCAAATTGAAAACGGCTGTGTTTTGAGTAGGAATCTCAGACTGTAATTCTCATTGTGACGCCTTTTGCGCGAGTCCTAATTGTTGTCCTACCTTTCGACCCTGAGTATTCCATGCGTTATTCCTAGCGATACAGATTTGAATTTGAGCCGAGAGCTGTAAAGTTCGTTTTGGGAGTAGAATAGATGACAACACACACGAGGGAGGTCTTAGAATTAGTGTTTGAGTGTTCTTTCAAATCTGAATGATGTGTTTGGTAGTCATTGACAGGAGAGCTGGGCGAAGCAAGCCACTCACTGATTGAAATTCATTTAATTATTTAGAATAGTTTCGGAGCAGTTTTGAGCAAATCATTGCAGATGTTTCTCAATTACAGTACAACGAATGTCCCTTGAAACCTTTTAAGGTCCAAATCGTCAGAAAACTTTCCAAAATGGCGCCTTCGGTATACTATCTTTAAAGACCAATATCCTACATATCTTACGATTGTTGTTTTATTTTTGTTCTTTCGATTCCGCGAGGGAAGTATTTGCTGTCTTGGAAAGTAATGCAGATTTACAATGTTTGCATAATTATGTGATCTCGTTAAAACATGACTTACGCTGTTATTGTCTTAATAATATTTACCGGTACAGTCATGAATTATTATGCAAAAGATACATATCAATGACTTGTTAATCTGTGATGTCCTTGTTATACGTATCACTACAAACAAATCAAGTGAGCGTTTGCTGAAACACATCCGATGCAAAATACACATAAACTGAGCAAAAATATTATTGCACCCATTTTCGTACCCCAACTAAAACATTCATTCCCGTGTCATTTTATTTAAACTTTATATGCCATTAAAGGCCTTTCACTTGGCTATTTGGCACACTTTTCGGATCAAAGATTTCTGTTTTAAGTATCACGTGACCGCCGCCGACGTAAGGGTACCCCCCAAATCGACCTGACAATAACTTCAGGTACCAATTACAAAATCGACACAAATTTAGAATTGGCGCAGCTTGGTAATTTTTACATACGAGAAGAGCGAAAATTCGTTATCTATCCAGAACAGGTTGTTTTGTTTTGCTATCTTGCGTATTTCTTGTGTTATGTCATTTCTACTTATGCAGGTGTGTCTGTACGCATGCAAAGTCATAATTGTTTTTGATGTAAACCTTCAAACTTATGAAACGTGTTAAAACATTTCCCGGGATATTGCTTATCATCTAACAAAATATATGTAACGATGCGAAAATTTACGAGACGTACGTCTCGCATGTAGACTTCAGATCCTGAAAGTTTCTAATCAATCTATTTTGGCATTGATGAAATATAGCGCTTTCTGTCATGGTACCCCTCAAAATAGACGCAAACACGTCTCGTTTTCTACTGCTCAAGCGCTCAACAACTGCATCAGTAGAACCGACATAAGACAAGAGATACGCAAGACAGCAAAACAAAACAACCTATTCTGGATAGATAAATGATTTGGCTTTCTCCTCGTTTGTCAACGTTGTCAAGTTAAGCCTATTCTGAATTGTTGTCGATTTTGTAATTGGTACCTGACGATTTTGAGGGTTCCCTAACTTCGTCGGCGGTCACGTGATACCAACAACAGAAATCTTTAATCCGAAAAGTGTCCCAGATAGTCCAGTAAAGGGCCTTTAATGGCATATAACGTTTGTATGAAATAATACGGCATTGAATATTTTAGTTGGGGTACGAAAATGGGTGCAATAATTTGTTTGCTCAGTTTAGATAAAACAGCAATGTCCATCCAGGGTGCTATAACATGTCCATCAGGAACCAATAAATGCTTCTGTTTCTTTTTTGTTGATAAATTGTCATTCACGTATATTTTCCGCATGTGTCACCGTGAAAATGTTTTTTCTGCCTGTGCATTTCTCTCTCTCTCTCTCTCTCTCTCTCTCTCTCTCTCTCTCTCTCTCTCTCTCTCTCTCTCTCTCTCTCTCTCTCTCTCTCTCTCTCTCTCTCTCTCTCTCTCTCTCTCTCTCTCTCCTCTCTCTCTCTCTCTCTCTCTCTCTCTCTCTCTCTCTCTCTCTCTCTCTCTCTCTCTCTCTCTCTCTCTCTCTCTCTCTCTCTCTCTCTCTCTCTCTCTCTCTCTCTCTCTCTCTCTCTCTCTCTCTCTCTCTCTCTCTCTCTCTCTCTCTCTCTCTCTCTCTCTCTCTCTCTCTCTCTCTCTCTCTCTCTCTCTCTCTCTCTCTCTCTCTCTCTCTCTCTCTCTCTCTCTCTCTCTCTCTCTGGATGTACGGAACAGTTGGGAATGAGAAGTGTTTCTTACAAGAGTTTAAAAGACGTTTACAAGATTGTTTTTGTCAAGAATGGTTCTCCTTTTTAGAATGCAGTGAACGTTTTGACATTTATAATTGTTACAAAACATGCTTGGAAAAAGAGAAATACATTGAATTAATCGAAGATATTAAGTACAGAGTTGCTCTTACTCGTTTCCGCGCAGGAGTATCCGAAATCAACGCTCACAAGTTTCGGTACGCACCAAACCAAACGACAAGAAACTGTCCTCTCTGTACAGCTGATAAAGAAGATGAACACCATGTTGTATTTTTATGTCCTTTTTATCAAGACCTTCGAGCAAAGTATTTGAAAATCTCGAACTCTAAGACGCTGCAACAACAACTTGTGTATTTCTGTGGCAATAATGAGGAAAATGTGATGAACAGCTTCAGCAGATTTGTGTTCTTCATGCTACAGAAGAGACGAACCCTTATAAATGAGGTTCAGTGATATGTCATCAGGGTTTTAATGTATTTGTTGAATTTTATGCGTGACTATAATTTATAACTGTGCAGATACTATTGCTGTTATTTTAACCACTATTGTAAGGGGCTGTGGCCTTAGACAATTAAAGATTTGTTCTTGTTCTTGTTCTTGCTGTTTTTATATGTTATACTCTTACTTTTTCCCAAGGGCAAGACAAATTCTTCTATGAAAATTGAAGCCAATAAAATTTGAGTTGAGTTGAGTTGAGTTGAGTTGTTCTTGTTCTCTCTCAGGTATGTGCGCAGTCTTTGCTTTTGTTTACAATTATTCTCTGTATATGTTCCAAGGACATGTTGGAAGATTAGGCTAAGCCTAAAACCTTTATCCTTATGTAATAAAGTTCTGAGTTCTCTCTGTCTCTGTCTCTCTCTCTCTGTCTCTCTCTCTCTCTCTCTCTCTCTCTCTCTCTCTAATTTGAGTCACAGAACAACGCAAATATTTAGTACTGATCAAAAAGAACCAGGTCAAACAATCAACATTTTAAAGATATCATGTCAGGCAAAAGATACTCTCTGAGATACTGGACCGTTCGGTGAGTTATAGAAACACGAATATACCCAGCATGCTTCCTCCGAAAGCGACGTTTAGCAGCCTAAATGACAGGGTAAAAACGGTCATTCACGTAAAAGCCCAGAGTGTACATGGGAGTTTCAGCCCATGAACGCAGAAGAAGAAGCAGAAAGAAGTATGAAGCAAAATGTTGGACAACACCAAAGACTTCAGCATCCAGATTTCAAAGTGATCTGTGTCTGCTGACAGCGATTTTCTGTTCGAGATAGTGCATGCTGCGTAATATCCTTAACCAGTAGAATTTAGTGTCACACATGTACTAACAAAAGGCCTGTACTGATGACCATGACAAGCGCAACAAGCAATAAATACAAACTTACCTGTACTGGCAGGCCATATTAAACAGCTGCAAATGCAGAGGCTACACGAAGGTGTGACCCATATGCACGAGTCAATAGTTATATATATGTAAGAAAGGCTAAGGGAAGCGGGACAGACATGGCAGCATACAAAACAAGTCGCGTAAGGCGAAAATACAATATTTAGTCAAGTAGCTGTCGAACTCACAGAATGAAACTGAACGCAATGCCATTTTACTCGTAGCATCGTCAGTCCACCGGTCATGGCAAAAGCAGTGAAATTGACAAGAAGAGCGGGGTAGTAGTTGCGCTAAGAAGGATAGCACGTTTTTCTGTACCGATCTTTGTTTTAACTTTCTGAGCGTGTTTTTAATCCAAACATATCATATCTATATGTTTTTGGAATCACGAACCGACAAGGAATAAGATGAAAGTGTTTTTAAATTGATTTGGACAATTTAATTTTGATAATAATTTTTATATATTTAATTTTCAGAGCTTATTTTTAATCCGAATATAACATATTTATATGTTTTTGGAATCAGCAAATGATGGAGAATAAGATAAAGGTAAATTTGGATCGTTTTATAATTTTTTTTTTTTTTTACCATTTTCAGATTTTTAATGAACAAAGTCATTAATTAATTTTTAAGCCACCAAGCTGAAATGCAATACCGAACCCCGGGCTTCGTCGAAGATTACTTGACCAAAATTTCAACCAATTTGGTTGAAAAATGAGGGCGTGACAGTGCCGCCTCAACTTTCACGAAAAGCCGGATATGACGTCATCAAAGACATTTATCAAAAAAATGAAAAAAACGTTCGGGGATTTCATACCCAGGAACTCTCATGTCAAATTTCATAAAGATCGGTCCAGTAGTTTAGTCTGAATCGCTCTACACACACACACACACACGCACACACACACGCACATACACCACGACCCTCGTTTCGATTCCCCCTCGATGTTAAAATATTTAGTCAAAACTTGACTAAATATAAACAAGTCGCGTAAGGCGAAAATACAATATTTAGTCAAGTAGCTGTCGAACTCACAGAATGAAACTGAACGCAACGCAACGCAGCAAGACCGTATACTCGTAGCATCGTCACTCCACCGCCCGTGGCAAAGGCAGTGCCCGTGGAATTGACAAGAAGAGCGGGGTATTCGTTGCGCTGAGAAGGATAGCACGCTTTTCTGTACCTCTCTTCGTTTTAACTTTCTGAGCGTGTTTTTAATCCAAACATATCATATCTATATGTTTTTGGAATCAGGAACCGACAAGGAATAAGATGAAAGTGTTTTTAAATTGATTTCGAAAACAAAATTTTGATAATAATTTTTATATATTTAATTTTCAGAGCTTGATTTTAATCCAAATATATCATATTTATATGTTTTTGGAATCATCAAATGATGGAAAATAAGATAAACGTAAATTTGGATCGTTTTATAAATTTTTTATTTTTTTTTACAATTTTCAGATTTTTAATGACCAAAGTCATTAATTAATTTTTAAGCCACCACACTGAAATGCAATACCGAAGTCCGGGCTTCGTCGAAGATTACTTGACCAAAATTTCAACCAATTTGGTTGAAAAATGAGGGCGTGACAGTGCCGCCTCAACTTTCACGAAAAGCCGGATATGACGTCATCAAAGACATTTATCCAAAAAATGAAAAAAACGTTCGGGGATTTCATACCCAGGAACTCTCATGTCAAATTTCATAAAGATCGGTCCAGTAGTTTAGTCTGAATCGCTCTACACACACACACACACACGCACACACACACGCACATACACCACGACCCTCGTTTCGATTCCCCCTCGATGTTAAAATATTTAGTCAAAACTTGACTAAATATAAACAAGTCGCGTAAGGCGAAAATACAATATTTAGTCAAGTAGCTGTCGAACTCACAGAATGAAACTGAACGCAACGCAACGCAGCAAGACCGTATACTCGTAGCATCGTCACTCCACCGCCCGTGGCAAAGGCAGTGCCCGTGGAATTGACAAGAAGAGCGGGGTATTCGTTGCGCTGAGAAGGATAGCACGCTTTTCTGTACCTCTCTTCGTTTTAACTTTCTGAGCGTGTTTTTAATCCAAACATATCATATCTATATGTTTTTGGAATCAGGAACCGACAAGGAATAAGATGAAAGTGTTTTTAAATTGATTTCGAAAACAAAATTTTGATAATAATTTTTATATATTTAATTTTCAGAGCTTGATTTTAATCCAAATATATCATATTTATATGTTTTTGGAATCATCAAATGATGGAGAATAAGATAAACGTAAATTTGGATCGTTTTATAATTTTTTTATTTTTTTTTACAATTTTCAGATTTTTAATGACCAAAGTCATTAATTAATTTTTAAGCCACCACACTGCAATGCAATACCGAAGTCCGGGCTTCGTCGAAGATTACTTGACCAAAATTTCAACCAATTTGGTTGAAAAATGAGGGCGTGACAGTGCCGCCTCAACTTTCACGAAAAGCCGGATATGACGTCATCAAAGACATTTATCCAAAAAATGAAAAAAACGTTCGGGGATTTCATACCCAGGAACTCTCATGTCAAATTTCATAAAAATCGGTCCAGTAGTTTAGTCTGAATCGCTCTACACACACACACACACAGACAGACAGACAGACAGACACACGCACATACACCACGACCCTCGTTTCGATTCCCCCTCGATGTTAAAATATTTAGTCAAAACTTGACTAAATATAAAAAAGGAAAACGGTGTAAATAATGCAAAACGGACAGAGAGAAAATTAATATGAGAGGAAAAAAACATAAAGATAAATTCAGAAGTAAGAAGAAGGGGGAATGCCACCAAGTGAAAAAGTGAATTCAGCCCGAGGGGTGCAAGACCAAGCAAAAGAAGGATAACTTAGTTCAAACGCGTACAGCATTGCGCATATCAGAGTAGGCAACGTGCTTACATGACAGTAAAAATACTGTGGTAATAGACAATGTTCGGAAATACCTCGGTCGGGTCTGTATGGGTTGTGAAAGATGGAATACTCTTGCTATTATTGAGTCAAATTTTCCCACGTGACATAATAGACCAGTCACTAGCGGGGTGTGTGTCTGCAACACGCTGACAAAGTTTGCCTCAATAAAAGCAAGAGTATATTCACTCATTCACAACCCATACAATCCGTTTCACTGTCAAACCAAGTGCTTTCCGGAGTTCGTCTATTCCCTTTGCCCATTTTCTTGAAAATAGTCACACATGGCACAGAAGACTGAACTATCTCAATGCAGTACTCACTGTTTGTTGATCAGCATTCCTCAGCTTGAAGAAGGAAGTAGTGGATGTTATCTGCCGGTTATTCATCAAGCGTTGATGCCAACATTTCCACCCGCAACATTCAAACAGATGACTGCATACTTAGACAAATACTCCACAGATATGGCACACACTGACGAACGGAGAAATCCGTCACAGACATTGAACACAATGACGACCATGCAGATAACTCTCATGCCGACACCGTTGCTCCATTCACACAATGATGATCAAATACGTTGCGTGCTGATTCTGTTGAATACACCGACGAACAGATGACTTCCATGCTAAAAGCCCAGCTTCATGTATATATATTGCACACACTGACGAAGAGATATGTTTCATGCTGAAACCATTGCTTCACAAATACTACGGACATTGACGTACAGATACGTCGCCGGCTGAAACCATTGATTCTTACATATAACACACACCAATGAACACATAACTCAAGCTGAGACCATTGCACCACAGATATTCCACACACTGACGAGCTGATAACTTTCATGCTTAGATCGTTGCTCCATAGATATTCCACACACTGACGAGCTGATAACTTTCATGCTTAGATCGTTGCTCCATAGATATTCCACACACTGACGAGCTGAGAACTTTCATGCTTAGATCGTTGCTCCATAGATATTCCACACACTGACGAGCTGATAACTTTCATGCTTAGATCGTTGCTCCATAGATATTCCACACACTGACGAGCTGATAACTTTCATGCTTAGATCGTTGCTCCATAGCTATTCCACACACTGACGAGCTGATAACTCTCATGGTGAGACTGTTGTGCCATATATATCACACACACTGGCGAACAGATAACTCAAGCTGAGACCGTTGCGCCATAGATGTTGCACACACTGACGAACAGATACATCTCATGCTGAACCGTTGCTACATATACACAAAGAAAAAAGCCAAGCACCCCCCGAATGAATTTGTGATAATAATTGAGTCAACTTTGTTTTACCATTTTTTTTCTTCGTAATGACATACATGGGTTTCCATAATAAGGTTGGGAAGTTCACGCGTCAAGATTGTGTCGCCACTGCCGGTGAGAAGCACGTGCAGTATGCAACCCATGAATGTTAAAAAAGGCAGTATGCTCACGCTGCAAATTTCTGTATTTAACACTGGGCGACGACAATTTGCAAACATTCTCTGTGAACATGGCGAGAAGACGATCATCAGAGGCGATCCGATGGCAGATTATAAAAATGCATCATTGCTACAGGAGCATCCTTCAAAGCGATTGGTCGTCAACTTGGCTACCACTACACCGTCATCAGCCGTTTGGTACGCAAACATCGTTGTTACGCATTATAGTAACATTGGATTTTATTTCCATGGGTGACACCCTTAAGTCATTTCCTTGCGAGACGGAACGCCGTAAAGAGAGATGACGTCAAAAGCGTGACGTCAAAAAGGAAGAATGACACAGAGGAAAACACGAGGTTGGAAATGGTTATGATAGATCTCTACGCCTACACCGTATGAAAGATTATTAGATTTGCAAATTCATACGATGATTTCTATCAATAAAGACTTGAGATATTTGTCTTTTGTACTTCGCGTTAAAAGATGTATGGAAGAGTTGTTTTATTGAATTGTTTTGAGACACGTGCGAAGGCCTATATTCGTAGCGTAGAGTTTTACTTTGAGTCCATTCACCAAGATCAGTTGATTCTCGTTCCATTTTGGAGAACAATTCAAGTTTTTTTTTCGGGAGTTATATTTCATCACAAACCTGAATTATGCAGGTAAGAAACTGCTAAAGTAGGAAAAAGGGAAGTAATAATATCGTTCTTCATTTCAGAAGTAGAGCGGCACATTTTCATCCCTACGTTCATCTGTTTTGTGTGTTTCAAAGGCGAAGCAGTTGGACGAAATCCAAAATTCCATTGGTTGTAAGTAACGGTCAGAATGATTAGATAGATGTTAGGCTCATAAAGCTGATGATAACATGTTGTTTTCACTTTGATCGACAGGTTTAGATGCTGTTTAGATGCTGGTTAGATGCTCGTGTAGATGCAAACTGGAGGTGAATCGGACGCCAACTGAGAGAGATGGAACCGTGATAAAGAACTGATATCACCGTTCACCCCATCGCCGAGATATCCAGGGCATCATCATCGTCATTCACCTCATCGTCGAAGACATCAAGGGCATCCTCAACATCGTTCGTCTCATCATCAAGGACATCATCATCACAGTTGAACTCATCGTCAAGACATTAAACTTTAAAGACATCATCTTCATCACCGACGCCGTGTATAAACACTCCGAGAGCTTACAGTCGCTCATTTCGGCAAGATCAAACCCCTCACACCTGATCCTTGACCTGTAGTACCGAGTACGTCGATGCATGAAGATGAGTAACCAAAATTAAAGCCGGTTTTCACTCATTGTAGTTGTGTTCGTCCAGTTGCTTCCAGTGTTTATTCTTTCTGTCGATACCTTTGAGTTTGTCTATCGTTCAATTAAGTAAAAGGAACCACGCATATCACTAACTATAAAAGCGAACAGCCGCCAAATAATCATACCCTAGACAACATTAACAAAATTCGAGATTCAATCTTGAAAGAGCCGGACACGTGAAAATCCTCCCATCGGATTGTGACAATCGTCAGACTGGTGCTGTGAAGGACCGTCCACAGTCAGGGCGACTTCGTGTGACGTCAGAACGTGAAGACCGAGCACTTCTCCGAATAATTCGGCGTGAGCCATTTTCAACGAGTACCGTCCTGAAACGAGCATGGCTTCCAAATCGACATCTGTCAACCAGGACCGTACGAAACCGCTTGAAAGCTGCAGGAATGGCAGCCCGAAGAGTCATTTAGCGTCCCCGACTGACAGATGACCACAAGAGAAGACGCTTGGCATGGTGTCTGGCACAGCAAAGATGGAACCTGAGAACGTGGAGGAGGATCCACTGGTCGGAGGAAAGTAGATTCCTTCTCCATGTCACTGACGGCCGACTGAGGGTATGGAGGCACAGGAACACGGCCTATACACCCAGGAACATCAGACAAACTGTTCCATTCGGTGGCGGGTCAGTCATGGTTTGGGGTTGCATTTCCCATGACTGCAAGCTAGACCTTGTCACCATACGTGGCAACCTCACGGGTGATCAGTATATGCGACATGTCCTGGAACCTGTTGTCGTTACTCATTTTGACAACCACCCACTTGCCACAAGACCCTTGTACATGGATGATAACGCCAGGCCTCATCGATCCAGGGCAGTAGTGGACTACCTCCAGAACAACGCTGTAACAACACTCCCATGTCCGGCAATGAGTCCAGATCTTAATCCGTTGGAGCATGTTTGGGACATCCTGGGGCGTCGTATACAAGCTCTGCAGCCTCCTGTGCAGACATTACGTGAATTGGAGGCAGCTTTGCATCGTGAGTGGTTGCAAGTGACCCGTGAACAGATCCGACGTTTGACTGGAGGGATGAGACGCAGGGTTGACGCCGTCATCCGGGCACGCGGGGGTTTCACTCGATATTGAACTTGTGAATCGCGTATGCCATCTGAGCACTCTCAATTACATTTTTTTCATGACACATTTACCTAAACCTGTCTTTTTCAGCTTGCAGCTCCATACTTATCAGGGGTACTGTTTTAGGGTTAAAACGTCACTTTTTGGCAAGGTACCAAATCACGATTAAAACCAATCAAAACTGGAGTTTTCTTGTGTGATGTTATTTCCAAAGAGTTGCTCTTGTCGATAACATTTGTCAAACCGAGCTCCTAAACTTACTGTTTCCATACCAGAACTTTAAAAATCAGTCATTGCGAAATTGAAGGGGGGTGCTTGGCTTTTTTCTTTGTGTATATATACTGCACATACTGCCGAACAGATACATCTCATGCTGCGATCCCTGCACTACAGATATGATCCACTCATGCAAAAACAGGAGTGAACGTGGGAGTTTCAGCCCATGAACAAAGAAGAAGAAGAAAAAGAAGAAGAAGAACACATTGTATACAAAAAAGAAGCCATCCAGATGTCGAGTGGATATGCAGTGACCTTCACATTCTCCAGGACACATGTCTCGGGAAGACAGGTACCGCAGTAACCCTTCCAAATCCATTTGTGTCTCTGTAACATTACATGTGCAACGTTTAACCCTTGACTGCCGGAAGATTTAGATTAAAACTCAGTTTAAATGCATAACACACAAGATATAACAATTAAACCAAAACACAGAAAATGATATTTAGGGGAGGCAATCATATTGCTGCAATTTAAACGGCAATTAACAGTGGTTGTTTCCCTTGTCTGAGTGTTCATGTTTTTATGATAGCTAAAGAAACACACCACAAAAACAGAAAACAACAACACACACACATACACACAAGCACAAACACACACAAATTACGTATCTGATTGGGCAGCCAAAGGGTTTAAATGAAAAGATGCTCTTGTCACGTGTAAACGTCTTCGACGATATTTAGTGTTGGACATAATAATAATAATAATACGAATATTTATAACGCGCACATATCTCACCAACAGGCGACTCAAGGCGCACATACACTCGTTCACACACACGGAGACTTAAAGTCACTAGCACACACACACACCATCAAACATTAAAATATGTACAGTTATTCAGGGTGGGATGGGGTGGGCAGTGTAGAATGCATGGATTATTTGGAAAAAAGGAATGTCTTGAGTGCAGATTTGAATGATTCGAGGGACTGTTGTTGGCGGAGGGGGAGAGGTAGTGTGTTCCATTGGCTAGGTGCTTGGAAAGAAAATGAGCGTTGACCTGCTGTTTTGAGTTTGGTGTGGGGGATGTTGAGCTTGAGGGAGTCGGCAGATGATCTGAGTGTTCGTGAAGGGACATAGAGAGATAGAGAGTCGGAGAGATAGGCAGGGGCGAGACCATGGAGGCATTTGTAGGTGAGAGTGTTGATTTTGTAGGTGATACGGGCAGGAACGGGCAACCAGTGGAGCTGATTTAGGAGGGGGGGTGATATGATCTCTCTTTTTCTTTCGTAGGACAAGACGGGCAGAGCTATTTTGAATGCGTTGGAGACGAGAGATAGAAGAAGAGGGAAGACCCGCCAAGAGAGAGTTACAATAGTCAAGACGTGAGAGAATGGTGGAAGTGACCAGTTTGGCGGTAGCATCTGTGGTGAGGTACTTGCGGATAGTGGCGATTTTGAATGCGTTGGAGACGAGAGATAGAAGAAGAGGGAAGACCAGTCAAGAGAGAGTTACAATAGTCAAGACGTGAGAGAATGGTGGAAGTGACCAGTTTGGCGGTAGCATCTGTGGTGAGGTACTTGCGGATAGTGGCGATGCGGCGGAGTTGGAAGTAGCAGGTGCGAGAGACAGAAGAGCTGTGTTGTTTCATGGAAAGGGTGTTGTCTAGAGTGACTCCGAGGTTTTTGACAGCAGAAGACAGAGGGACAGAAGAGTCAGAGAGTTGAAGAGAGTCGGAGGTGGCTTTGGAGAGTTTGGATGTAGTGCCTATTAGGATAGCTTCAGTTTTGTTGCTATTGAGCTGAAGTTTGTTTTCTGTCATCCAATTCTGCACGTCAGTGATAGTGTCAGAGATAGAGGAAAGAAGAGATTCAGACTGGTCAGGGGAAGAGCTGTTGTGAAGTTGAGAGTCGTCGGCAAAAGAGTGGTGGAGAACGTTGTGTCGGTCAAGGATGTGGTCAAGAGGTTGAGTGTAGAGAGTAAATAGTACAGGCCCAAGGACTGAGCCCTGAGGGACTCCGCACTCAAGCCTGATGGGGTCAGAGTTCAGTTTGTCAATCGAAACAGTCGAAACATAAGAACCAGCAATTCATTGGAAACCACATATTAACAAGGGACAAAACTCTTCCTGATTGCGGAAGACCATAGCCAGATTTGCGTCCCTTTCAGAACTTACTTTTCCGTCGCAGCGATAGAATAGGCTATTCGTCTAAAGACTGAACACTGTTGTTGCTATTACGAGTACACTTAATTATAACAGATTTCCTGAATAAATAACAAATCACCTGAAATATTATGACTTATCGTCCAAAACTACAAAAAGAGTACATCATTCAAGGAACAATAAAAGAAATTATTCCCCCCTCTGCTTCTTTACCTCTGTAAACTTGTAGAGCTAGTTATTTTTCGATAATGACCCAGCAACCAAACAAATAACGAGCCAGCAACAGCCTGAATCCTCGATAGTGCAATGGGTTGAGAAGCTGTTCTGTTTTGGTACTACTTTTGCGACTGAAAAGTTCCGAACGCTCTATACGTACGAAATATACATCTCTGGAGCAAACAATACACACATACCGCATTTAAATTAACAACTACAGGCCTGAACACATGAATCTCCATATAAAATCCATGAGTTAGGTTGTTTTCTGAATCTAGATCTGCTGTGCACACACCGTTCATCACAAGCAAATTCCCAAGGCAAGTAACTCATACTCTTGCCGACAAGAGTAGTTCCCCTTCTTTTAACGCAGTTTCTTCGACAACACTGATTGCAATCCGACGGTCAGTTTTCAACAATATTTCATTTTATAAACAGATCACACACAACCAAATGCACACATCTCATCAATTTAAACAACATAAAGCGGTTTCATACACTATTTTCCCCAGAAAACTGAACTTCATACAGTAATTAACGTTGGAACACGGGTGCAAAAGTTCGTCTGCTAGTCCCATTTGACGAAAGAACATTATCCTAAACTATACTAAAACATAAACAGAACACACAATATCTGCCTTTACCGCCACAGCAGAATAACAGCATATCTGTGTACTTGATTTTAGTCTAAAACAGGGAAACTGACAAGAAGTGTTAACAGAATGGAATGATTTGCACGGAACTATACAACCGCGCATTAATCGATCGCCTGCGCAGGTTGACTGGTTGAGTGATTCGGATTCGATCAAACTTTCGCACAAAAACTCCTGTTTTCTTTGAATAACTGAAGAAAGGAGGAATAAAGAGGTTACACACCTCGTCTCAGTGATTATTAAAAATAATGGTCTCAGTTCGCGGTCATGAAAAAGCTCGCTGAAGCTCGCATTTTTCATGATCCGCCAACTTCGACCATTATTTTTAATAATCACTGAGACTCGGCATGTAACCTCTACATATGGTTAATTTTGTTTTATGTGATATCTCTTGAAAAATATAAAGGGAAAACGTAAAGCACAGCCTGCCCTTTATTGGTTTTATTCCGGGCTCAAATAAGATTTTCCACCTCTGAAGAAAAATGTTACAATCAAATAAAATGAGGTGTACGAAACTCTATTTTTACATTCAGTCAAGTTTTGACTAAATGTTTTAACATAGAGGGGGGAATCGAGACGAGGGTCGTGGTGTATGTGTATGTGTGTGTGTATGTGTGTGTGTGTGTGTGTGTGTGTGTGTGTGTGTGTGTGTGCGCGTGCGTGCGTATGTGCGTGCGTGTGTGCGTGTGTGTGTGTCTGTGTGTCTGTGTGTGTCTGTGTTTGTGTGTGTGTGTGTGTGTGTCTGTGTGTGTGTGTGTGCCTCCGTGTGTGAGTGTGTGTGTGTGTCTGTGAGTATGTCTGTCTACCCGTCTGGCTATGTCTATGTCAGTGTGTATGTGTCTCTCCATGTCTCTGTTGACATCGTTATTTGAAATACATCTCTGGCAATACTATGTGTCCTTGTCTGTCGACGTCTGCGCTAACATTCAGGAACCTTCCGGGAAATTATTCTGAGTAACAATTTAAATTTCCAAATTAAGCTTCAGATTTAATCACCCGGGCCCGAGATCTCACTTTTATCGAGGGAATGTGATCCTTGAAATACACCTTTGCGGACATTTCTAGCATACGTTCACTTCCTCAAATACCCCTCCACCACTACATTTCATATGAGAAACATTAACACACTTACTCAGCAAACCAAAGCCGTAGCAGTTTAGACATTTTTAAATGTCAACGTTTGCTGCTTTGAAAAAAACGCGTCGTAATAAACACCACACCGACAGAGACGATGATATTTGACAACATAGTCCCTTACCTTATTCGACAGTCCGACATTGTGCAAGACAAAGGTGAAGCGGTTATGTACATGGATGAGACTGGGCTGCGTTGAGTTTTGAAAGTTCGGGGCTGATCCGCCTTTCTTGGAGGACAATCTTGAACACGCTTTCTTCCAGTTGGAACTGCCTGGGGTTTGATTGCAGATTACGTCTTTGGCGTCTTTACCTGCACAAAGTTACCACGTAATGTAACAACACGGAAAACACAGAATAAGTGTCGATATTATAAACTTATTTTATGAGCTTAAGCAACTCCCATGAATTACCCCTCAAAAACCTGGTAAAAAACATCAACACATTGGCCCAAATCACAACGATTGTCCTGCAGTGGATCCCTGCACACACGGGGATTGTGGGCAACGACGTGGCGGATCGGCTGGCAAAGTACGGGCAGCAAAACTGAGCAGCAACCCTCTAATCTCACTTACAGTGAAGCCAGGACCCTAATCCGAAACAGGCAAAAATACACATTCCAAAAGAAAAACAATGGATACAATCCACATGAAGATGCCCTCCATCAGCTCACTCGTCACGAGCAGCTAGACCATTGTCTTCCGCCTCCAATCAGTCCACTGCGGACTGAACAGCCACCTAAACAGGATCGGCATCAGACAATCGGCTCTATGTGAATGCGGACAGGCGGACCAGACACCGCAGCACTTCCTGCAGACCTTGGCACCAAGCAAGCTGTGGGGCAGCACCCAGGACCTCGAACTGACAGTCCACTGTGTGTACCTCACGGGGCAACGGATATAGACACAACCATCATCGAATGCTAAAGAAGAAGAAGAAAAAAAACACCTCTAAAAACATATCTCTCCTTTCAAACAAGACACTCGAAGTAAAAAATCAAACGCTTAGAGAAGTGACAGAAATAAAACAAAATCGCAAATCAACATATTATTGCAGTACGCTCTTAAAAGTAATCGAACGTAGTCATCAGTAAACTCTTCTATCCGAAACAAAATGCAGAACTCAACCAGTGACAACGGCAAAAATAAATTACCAACACCATCTCTCCAAACGGAACCTGTTTACCTATTTCAAACGCTGCACATAGCAGCAAAACCGCGTCAGCTCAAACGACGCACGTGCGTCGGTCGTATTACAATAATGAGGATGAAATCATAATCAAAACTTCCTTCAATGGGACGAATGCATCTAATGGTTGGCTGCTAACGATTTGAAGCAGCTTGCCTCCCGTAAACCAACACAGATACTGTCAGGCTTCCATTTGAACGCTCACCAAACGGGAACATCCTGGGTGCCCTACGTAAAGAGCGAGCAATTTTTAAAGAATTAATTTTGAGGGTTGTCTCAGAGACAATCGGACCGCGGTGTGTTTTGGCGCTAGACCTAACTTTTAAAATCTAAATAATAAATTGACAGCTTGTTACACAACCATTCTTAAATCATAAAAGATTTCTTTTTTCATCAAGACAAGATCAGTACAATTCGAAGGTTTGAAAATTGGAAAAAAGAAAAGCCCGGAAGCAGGGTCACGCAAGGTCGGGGTTCTCGTAGCAGACGACGGTTTATCGCCAGTTCCTCTGAACAGTCAAACGCCATCGCTAGAGTTCTTGTGAACCACAGCCGTTTGTTTCGTGCATAGTCAGAGGTACATAATAACGTGCTATTGCAGATAAGCTCACATCGAGTCGCATTCAAATTACTAACTGACGACTACATTGTGAAAAAGGGAAACTGGATCACACGGGTTCACGATGGCTCAGGGGTAAGATAAACCACGCAAACATAAATTCTTTGAAAGTTGCTCGCTCTTTACGGAGGGCACCTAGGATGATCTCAAGCGGTGAGTGTTCAAATGGAAGGGTGTTTGTACTGTGTGTAAAAGCCTGACAGTATCTGTGATGGTTTACAGGAGGCTTACTGTGCCTTTAATCTGCAAGCAACTCCTTGCCGGGGTGTATTATCTGTGTAATCGTAGTTGGCGATATCGTACAGGATGCAACAGGCTTAAAATATAAACACACAAAAAAGAACCAGTAGTATTGAGTGCACAGACATGTTACACATTACTTTTTGTAATGCTTGCTTGCGAAACATGATGCATCAGGTTGTGTATAGAATTACTGCAGAATTTTAAACAAGGTCGTAGTAGCCAGGTCTCCTATTTCAGCGAAAAATGTCACATCAAACATAATGTTTCATTTTATGGTTGCTCGAGTGCGCGCACGTAGTGTGTGTTCGTGGGCTCGGAATCGCCCGCACACACACACACACACACATACACACACACATACACACACATACACACACACACACAAACACACACACACACACACACACGCACGCACGCACGCACACACACACACACACGCACACACGCACGCACACACGCACGCACACACACACACACACACACACACACACACACACACACACACACACACACAGACGAAGGTAGTCACGAAATGTTCAAATGGTTCCTTACCTTAATCTCCAGTTCACAGTTTCGCAGAAGCGGCGGTTAACTCCAGTCAGATTGTACTGCACTGCTTGGTGGGAAATTTTAGAACTGGTCCTGGGTGAATCCACCTCTCTGGAAATACCATCGTGCACAACTTGCATCCAGTTAGAAAATCACGTCTCGGCGAGTTTGACAAGCAGTCAACGACGTCTTCACCTGCAACCATTTTACAACACTATAGAGTTAGGCAACACTATAGAGTTAGGCAACACTATAGAGTTAGGCAACACTATAGAGTTAGGCAACACTATAGTTAGGCAACACTATAGAGTTAGGCAACACTATAGAGTTAGGCAACACTATAGAGTTAGGCAACACTATAGAGTTAGAGTTAGGCAACACTATAGAGTTAGAGTTAGGCAACACTATAGAGTTAGGCAACATTATAGAGTTTGGCAACACTGTAGAGTTAGGCAACACTATAGAGTTAGGCAACACTATAGAGTTAGAGTTAGGCAACACTATAGAGTTAGAGTTAGGCAACACTATAGAGTTAGGCGGGTTTACAGCGCATGCGGTTATTACTGTAATTTTCTGAAGCTCACAAACACTGAAGCGCAGTTGAAAATTACAGTAATAATTACCGCTGCGGAGGGTATTCCTGAGTCAGTAAGGCGACAATGCAACATTCGTCTGTTAAAGTTGGGCAAATAATTGTGCTGCCACAAATAAATAGAATGTACTGCACCAACCCCCCTTATGCACTAATGTTTCTCAAAAATAGGGAGTTGGCGTCGTCACATAATAGTTACATACCTTGATCAACAAACAAGTTGCGCAAGGCAACCCCGAAGAAGCAATTCTCCTGAGTGTGATTGTGTTGGGGAAATTATAGAGCTGGTCCTGGGAAAATCCATATTCCTTGCAACACCCTCGGCCTCGTGCACACACATGGTTCCATTGGGGAAAACTGGCCTGCGCTGTGACAAGCACCCGACTATATGTCTCAACCTGAAACCAGTTTGGCAACACCATTTTAGGGTTTTAGTTTGCTCTTTTACCATGATTATAAATCAATCAACTGCGGTCATTACTGTAATTTTCAACTGAGCTTCAGTGTGCTTGCATGGTTTACTTGTTTTGGGTGTCAAAATCTAACAGTGACGTTTGACTAGAACAATAAAGCCTGACTAGCTCTAACCGAAATCAGTTAGCGTGTCGTAATAGTGCAGTCAGAAGTTCTCTCTTTATATTTGTGACCCTCCACCACGAAATAAGTCGCATGTCACCTCGCGCGGTTCTGCGCTAGGCTAAGTCCGGGGAGTGTCTGGTAACAGTGTGAGGGTGCCCTTAGTCACAGGCTTATAACTCAAACAGTTTTTGCTCTTTTCTAAAACGGTTTTCACCACTGAATAGAGCATAAAAAACTCTTTAGGTAAATGTAAAAAATATGAAAATCATGCAAAGGTGACATGCGACTCATCCCGTGGTTGAGGGTCACATTTTTGTTTGTGCCTATAAGCGTAGTTTTGGCTTCGGGATACAGAAACAAGTCGCGTAAGGCGAAAATACAACATTTAGTCAAGTAGCTGTCGAACTCACAGAATGAAACTGAACGCAATGCAATTTTTCAGCAAGGCCGTATACTCGTAGCATCGTCAGTGAAATTGACAAGAAGAGCGGTTTAGTAGTTGCGCTGAGAAGGATAGCACGCTTTTCTGTACCTCTCTTCGTTTTAACTTTCTGAGCGTGTTTTTAATCCAAACATATCATATCTATAAGTTTTTGGAATCAGGAACCGACAAGGAATAAGATGAAAGTGTTTTGAAATTGATTTCGAAAATTTAATTTTGATAATAATTTTTATATTTTTAATTTTCAGAGCTTGTTTTTAATCCAAATATAACATATTTATATGTTTTTGGAATCAAAAAATAATGGAGAATAAGATAAACGTAAATTTGGATCGTTTTATAAAAATTTTTTTTTTTACAATTTTCAGATTTTTAATTATCAAAGTCATCAATAAATTTTTAAGCCACCAAGCTGAAATGCAATACCGAAGTCCGGGCTTTGTCGAAGATTACTTGACCAAAATTTCAACCAATTTGGTTAAAAAATGAGAGCGTGACAGTGCCGCCTCAACTTTCACGAAAAGCCGGATATGACGTCATCAAAGATATTTATCAAAAAAATGAAAAAAACGTCTGGGGATATCATACCCAGGAACTCGCATGTAAAATTTCATAAAGATCGGTCCAGTAGTTTAGTCTGAATCGCTTTACACACACACACACACACACAAACACGTACGCACGCACACACACACACACACACACACACACACACACACATACACACACATACACCACGACCCTCGTCTCGATTCCCCCCTCTACGTTAAAACATTTAGTCAAAACTTGACTAAATGTAAAAAGGTGGACACATCACAGATACCGACACAACTAATTTGTACAAGGGAAACAAAGCAGGAACTGTGTGTAACTTCTCAATCTGTTTGGTTATATCTGTCAATTTACGGGCAACGAGTGTGATGTCATACATTGACATAGTTGTGTCATCTTTCAGAAATCGATCGCATATGTCTGCTACTTCTATTGAATGTCATTCAGCTACAGCATAGAAGCGAGGAATTTACTTTTGAGACCCTATACTTGTACATTGACCGTGAAATGCGTTCCCAAACAAAACGATGGGGGAATTTCCGGATGTTTTATCGGTCAAAACTCAATTCTCTTGTGAAATAAATGATGGAAAAAGCTTCTTTTGTTAAAACTTACTGGTGCTTGTATCGGATCACACTTTCGCTACTCCCGTACAAAGAGCGCTTCATGCGTTCTGTTTACCCTCGACAGCAAACACGTGCGCGTTGTGTTTACGAGCATTTTGAATGAATAGACATCGATTGTTAGACTATGGCTGACAGGCTTTCACAAAAACAGGAAAAGTTTGCTTGGCTAAATCTTTTCATTTCATTTTT
>NC_090252.1:33067243-33069743 GCF_037325665.1 Littorina saxatilis | reverse complement strand
CCCGTTCCTAGTTCTTGGTTAAAAAAATGAAAGGACGCAATCGATGTAAGTGCATACGGCATGACTGTGTAACAAGAGTAAGTGAGAGCTCTGGGGAACCAGTCTCCTGGCACCGGAGAGAATTATCGAGCACACGACTTTCATCTTAAAAAAATGATGATATTGATTGAC
The DNA here is from genome assembly GCF_037325665.1 of Littorina saxatilis. Lineage (NCBI taxonomy): Eukaryota > Metazoa > Mollusca > Gastropoda > Littorinimorpha > Littorinidae > Littorina > Littorina saxatilis. The sequence goes on along the minus strand of NC_090252.1, from coordinate 33,069,572 downwards.
ATGATTCTGGCATGACGGGTGATTCGTCCAAAACCTCACCGTTTGAACTCATGTACGTACTGCATACAAAAGTAACAATAGTCACATTACCATTTTCTGGTCGTAGGGGAGCGAGGTGTTAGATATCTCAACTTCACTAGGGCCAGCTTTGAAAAGGGTCAGGTACCCATTTCTAGTTGGGTGGACTGGAGAGCGCTGGGAAAAATCAGGTATTTATATTCGTACCGAGCGGAGGTCAAACCACAGCGTGAGGGACAACTAACCACTCTGCCATTCCGACTCTCTCCGGCTACCCTAAAACTTGTTATTTTTGGGTGTGTGTGTTGCTTTTGCTGCTGCTGCTGTTTTTGGTTTGTTGTTGTTGTTGTTGTTATTGTTGTTGTTGTTGTTGTTGTTGTTTTTGTTGTTGTTTTTGTTGTTGTTGTTGTTGTTGTTGTTGTTGTTGTTGTTATTGTTGTTGTTGTTGTTTTTGTTGTTGTTTTTGTTGTTGTTGTTGTTGTTGTTGTTGTTCCTGTGAGTTTGCTACATCCTGTCGCAGCATTATGTTTTTGTACAGTGGACGCCGTGCCCGGGCCAATGAAGCTTCTGCTGCCGATGGAATTTGGTAAAGGTAGTCATCTGGCTGTGATAAACTCCGTTCGCGTACCAACACGGTGTCTATTACTGATGGTGTGGGATGATGATAATCGTCACGTTTCGACGAAGCCCCATGTCTGCACCAATGCCGCTTCCGTTACTGAAGACGTGGGTCTGATGAATCACTCTTTTCTGCTGTTGATGGAGTAGGATGAAGGTAGTCATGATGGTCCGACGAACCCCGTTCACGTGTCGTTGCAGATTCTGCTGCTAAAAGTATGGGATAGAGATAATCGTCTGATTGCGATGAAGCCTGGCCCCTTACTGATGCTGATTCGCTAGATGACGGCGTGGGATGGAGATAATCGTCTGATTGCAATGACGCCTGGTCCCTTACTGATGCTGATTCGCTAGCTGACGGCGTGGGATGGAGATAATCGTCTGATTGCAATGACGCCTGGCCCCTTACTGATGCTGATTCGCAAGCTGACGGCGTGGGATGGAGATAATCGTCTGATTGCAATGACGCCTGGCCCCTTACTGATGCTGATTCGCTAGCTGACGGCGTGGGATGGAGATAATCGTCTGATTGCGATGAAGCCTGGGCTTGCACTGTTGCGGCTTCGCTTGCTGACGGTAAAGGATGAAGATAGTCATCTGATTGTGATGAAGCCCCTTCCCGTACAGAAGTAGCTTCACTTTCTGAAGGTTTAGGACGCAGATACTTGTCTGCGTTCAATGGATTCGTTTCTGTTACTGTCGCGTCATCGGCTGGTGTGGGATGATGATAGTCGTCCGGGCCAGATGGAAGCTTTTCACGTACTGCTGCGTGTTTTGCTGCTGACGGTGTAGGGTGGAGGTAACCATCTGGGTGTGATGAAGACACTTCTTGTACCAATGCAGCGTCTGTTACTGACGGTGTAGGGTGAAGATAGTCATCTGACTGATCTGTTGTACGGACGTCGGGCGCTGAAACACTGATATGTACACCTGAAAAAAGATAAGATAAGATAACATCAGATGTGATCAGATCAAATCAGATGAGATCAAATAAGATCAGAAAAGATAAGAAATTATTAAGTAAGATACGATAAATTGTTTCTAACGACGGTAGTGAGATACGCATAACGATATGTGTGTGTGTGTGTGTGTGTGTGTGTGTGTGTGTGTGTGTGTGTGTGTGTGTGTGTGTGTGTGTGTGTGTGTGTTTTGGTTCTGCGTCTGGTAGCGATAAACACATTATTTCTCATCAACAATACTGGTAATAACGCACACTACTTCGGAGACTCAAACACGCAGTTACAACTTTTCCCTTGTTTGGTTTCTTGGACATGTTATGGTGACACCACTCCACAGATAGCATATTAGTTAGATGTTATATGTAGCATATATGTTATACACTAGACATAATGATACATTATCAATATGTTGATAATGACCTTCCGCAGTGTCCTCCTCATCGTCATTGATACGATCGTAAATGCTTGACCCTTCGCTTCGATAGTGTCGTCGGTCACCCCTCGTCTCAACCAAAGCAATTGGTGGTTGCAGGTGAAAATAATGTTGCCTTGAAACACTCGGCAGCTGTCGTTGTTGCTGTTGTAGCGATGTGGGGAGATGCTTAGAAAGGAGACCTGGCCGTCTCCCTGTGTGATATTTGCAGAGGATGGGACAGACAAACAGACATACCTTCCGTGGTCAAGGACGTCTACATGAAGGCAGAGAGAGAGAGAGAGAGAGAGAGAGAGAGAGA
>NC_090252.1:32930620-33067043 GCF_037325665.1 Littorina saxatilis | reverse complement strand
TAGAGTTAGGCAACACTATAGAGTTAGGCAACACTATAGAGTTAGAGTTAGGCAACACTATAGAGTTAGAGTTAGGCAACACTATAGAGTTAGGCGGGTTTACAGCGCATGCGGTTATTACTGTAATTTTCTGAAGCTCACAAACACTGAAGCGCAGTTGAAAATTACAGTAATAATTACCGCTGCGGAGGTTATTCCTGAGTCAGTAAGGCGACAATGCAACATTCGTCTGTTAAAGTTGGGCAAATAATTGTGCTGCCACAAATAAATAGAATGTACTGCACCAACCCCCCTTATGCACTAATGTTTCTCAAAAATAGGGAGTTGGCGTCGTCACATAATAGTCACATACCTTGATCAACAAACAAGTTGCGCAAGGCAACCCCGAAGAAGCAATTCTCCTGAGTGTGATTGTGTTGGGGAAATTATAGAGCTGGTCCTGGGAAAATCCATATTCCTTGCAACACCCTCGGCCTCGTGCACACACATGGTTCCATTGGGGAAAACTGACCTGCGCTGTGACAAGCACCCGACTATATGTCTCAACCTGAAACCAGTTTGGCAACACCATTTTACGGTTTTAGTTTGCTCTTTTACCATGATTATAAATCAATCAACTGCGGTCATTACTGTAATTTTCAACTGAGCTTCAGTGTGCTTGCATGGTTTACTTGTTTTGGGTGTCACAATCTAACAGTGACGTTTGACTAGAACAATAAAGCCTGACTAGCTCTAACCGAAATCAGTTAGCGTGTCGTAATAGTGCAGTCAGAAGTTCTCTCTTTATATTTGTGACCCTCCACCACGAAATAAGTCGCATGTCACCTCGCGCGGTTCTGCGCTAGGCTAAGTCCGGGGAGTGTCTGGTAACAGTGTGAGGGTGCCCTTAGTCACAGGCTTATAACTCAAACAGTTTTCGCTCTTTTCTAAAACGGGTTTCACCACTGTATAGAGCATAAAAAACTCTTTAGGTAAATGTAAAAAATATGAAAATCATGCAAAGGTGACATGCGACTCATCCCGTGGTTGAGGGTCACATTTTTGTTTGTGCCTATAAGCGTAGTTTTGGCTTCGGGATACAGAAACAAGTTGCGTAAGGCGAAAATACAACATTTAGTCAAGTAGCTGTCGAACTCACAGAATGAAACTGAACGCAATGCAATTTTTCAGCAAGACCGTATACTCGTAGCATCGTCAGTGAAATTGACAAGAAGAGCGGTTTAGTAGTTGCGCTGAGAAGGATAGCACGCTTTTCTGTACCTCTCTTCGTTTTAACTTTCTGAGCGTGTTTTTAATCCAAACATATCATATCTATATGTTTTTGGAATCAGGAACCGACAAGGAATAAGATGAAAGTGTTTTGAAATTGATTTCGAAAATTTAATTTTGATAATAATTTTTATATTTTTAATTTTCAGAGCTTGTTTTTAATCCAAATATAACATATTTATATGTTTTTGGAATCAAAAAATAATGGAGAATAAGATAAACGTAAATTTGGATCGTTTTATAAAAATTTTTTTTTTTACAATTTTCAGATTTTTAATTATCAAAGTCATCAATAAATTTTTAAGCCACCAAGCTGAAATGCAATACCGAAGTCCGGGCTTCGTCGGAGATTACTTGACCAAAATTTCAACCAATTTGGTTAAAAAAATGAGAACGTGACAGTGCCGCCTCAACTTTCACGAAAAGCCGGATATGACGTCATCAAAGACATTAATAAAAAAAATGAAAAAAAACGTTCGGGGGATATCATACCCAGGAACTCGCATGTAAAATTTCATAAAGATCGGTCCAGTAGTTTAGTCTGAATCGCTTTACACACACACACACACACACACACACACACACACACACACACACACACACACACCACACACACACACCACATACACACACATACACCACGACCCTCGTCTCGATTCCCCCCCTCTACGTTAAAACATTTAGTCAAAACTTGACTAAATGTAAAAAGGTGGACACATCACAGATACCGACACAACTAATTTTTACAAGGGAAACAAAGCAGGAACTGTGTGTAACTTCTTAATCTGTTTGGTTATATCTGTCAATTTACGGGCAACGAGTGTGATGTCATACATTGACATAGTTGTGTCATCTTTCAGAAATCGATCGCATATGTCTGCTACTTCTATTGAATGTCATTCAGCTACAGCATAGAGGCGAGGAATTCACTTTCGAGACCCTGTACTTGTACATTGACCGTGAAATGCGTTCCCAAACAAAACGATGGGGGAATTTCCGGATGTTTTATCGGTCAAAACTCAATTCTCTTGTGAAATAAATGATGGAAAAAGCTTCTTTTGTTAAAACTTACTGGTGCTTGTATCGGATCACACTTTCGCTACTCCCGTACAAAGAGCGCTTCATGCGTTCTGTTTACCCTCGACAGCAAACACGTGCGCGTTGTGTTTACGAGCATTTTGAATGAATAGACATCGATTGTTAGACTATGGCTGACAGGCTTTCACAAAAACAGGAAAAGTTTGCTTGGCTAAATCTTTTCATTTCATTTTTTTCTCAATATATGTGTCTGCTTCATTTTGCTTTGTTCTTGACTGTTGGTTGTTGCTGAAAGTGGTGGTTGTGGCGATGGCATTGTTGTTGTTGTTGTTGTTGTTGTTGTTATAGTGATGGTGGTGGTGGTGGTCGTTGTCGTCGTCGTCGTAATCGTAATCGTAGTGGTGGTGGTGGTTGTTGTGGTTGTTCTTCCTTTTGTTTCATAATTGCTTATGCTCCATTGCAGATCTAGGATAATTATTCTCTCTTCTCACGTTTGACACGCATGAGATGATCTTTTTTGTGCTTTTGTACAGTTGATCCGCAATACGACATGACAGTATCTGCAACACACACACACACACACACACACACACACACACACACACACACACACACACACACACACACACACACACACACACACTCACACACACACACACACACACTCACACACACACACTTACACACACACACACACACACACACACACACACACACACACACACACACACACACACGTGGTTACAAACAACATCGAGATGGAGATTAAGAGCAATAAGGAAAACCCATGTTCTTGCTAAAATCAAAATGCGCATCTCACGGTCGGGTGTCCTTGAAATATCAACGTGAAGTTGAGTTGTCTAATGTTCATAAAGGTGTTTCTCTGTGTAACCTGAGCCATTTTAAAGCAGCAGTATCAGTTACACGCATTGCACACTCACATGTGAATGTCATGAAAAATGAGAGGCGACCCTTTCTTAAAAAAATACTTTATCGTTGTCATTGCTTTTTCCCTGTCATGCAATGTGCGCGACCGCACTAACGTAATTCTGTAAAGAACTTCCCGGTGGCTTAAACTTGTGTGAGCCGACGTTAAGGTGCATTTGATTCGTTTCAACACGACCTGTAACTTGAAACGCAAGACGCCCTTGACTCAAAGCTGAAGATATATGACACTGTTTGTACGGTTAGGGGGGACTGTGGCTCAGTCAGTAGTGCACTGGCTTTGCAACCAGTTCGTCGCTATCGGCGTTGGTTCGAACTCAAGCACGGTATTTACGGAGGTTTTTGTTTCCGTATTTCTCAGAATCTTCTTCTTCTTCTTCTTCTTCTTCTGCTTCTTCTTCTTCTTTAGCGTTCCAGAAATTCTGGTGACGTGTGAGCTCGTTTGCCCATTTGGGTTCCCACATTATACTCTGAGAGCATAGTCAGCTTCACTCCGCTTTCTTTGAGAAGGCATGCTGGGTATTTTCGTGTTTCCATAACCCACCGAACTCCGACATGGATTACAGGATCTGTTCCGTGCGCACTTGGTCTTGTGCTTGCGTGTACACACGAAGGGGGTTAAGTCACTAGCAGGTCTGCACATAAGTTGACCTGGGAGATCGGAAAAATCTTCACTCTTAACCCAATCTTCACCCCAACGTACCTCCACTCCAAAGCATAAGTGAGGGCCCCAAAGGGTTAAAATCGTGATCGTGATTGGCGTTTTTTGACCTTTCTGTGACCGTGATTGCCGAAATTTCCATTTCTGTGATCGTGATGGGACTTTGCCCGTGATCCGTGATGACAAAAAAATCAAGTCTCGTGATCGTGATCGTCATTTGTTTTCGTGATCGTGATGGGCATTATTACAAAGCATTTTATTTTCAACGTACATTTTTCACAGCTGTATCACTCTATGATCCTCTATTCGTCAAGGTGTTTGTGATCGTGAAAACAAAAATCAAGGTAACTGTGATCGTGAAAGCTAACATTTTCCTTCCCGTGATCGTGATGATACCCCCCCTTTGGGGCCCTCATGTGTCTTGTGCCTTTGTGACGAAGGGGAGCACATTGTCACCTATTGTATGCAAGATTTAGGTCGTGAATCTTGACATATGGAAATTTGTATTTACACTTGCGAGTATCATTTTCTAACACGCACAGCAAGTAACAACGAGGGGAAAAGTTAGCATGCGCGTGTGTAAGTATGTGTGTGTGTTTGTGTGTGTGTGTGTGTGTGTGTGTGTGAGTGTGTGTGTGTGAGTGTGTGCAAGTGTATGTGTGTGTGTGTTTGTGTGTGTGTGTGTGTGTGTGTGTGTGTACCCCCGTGAGAGAGATATTCATATTCATAACATATGCACCTACGCAATTTTATCATGTACACATTCTGTTATACATTTATATAACACTATTTTAAAATACGATGAAGAATTCATTATATTAGGTGGTGACTTTGACTTGCTGTTGTTGTTGTTGTTGTTGTTCTTGCTGTTGTTGTTGTTGTTGCTGCTGTTGTTGCTGTTGTTGTTGTTGTTGTTGTTGTTGTTGTTGTTGTTGTTGTTGTCGTCGTTATCAGTAGGCGTATAATGCAATGAGTGTAAGGATGCATGAGTGTTTTTCACACCAGGACAAATTACAATGGTTGTTATGCGATATGGCGGAATAAATTCTTGTTCTTTAAAAAAATAAAAGTAGTGCATGTGCTTTATCCATTCAGACTGTCGAGGAGAACTGTGTCCCAAGGTCGCCTGTCTTCTGTTGAAAAACATTATGTGGGAGATTTGTGCGAAAAGCTTTGGGTGCTTCTGGGGCGTACGGAAAACCACACGCGTTTAACGAACACAAGGACGCTTTGATTTTAACGCTTTCGCACTCTAATGTGCTTGTCAAGTGAGTATAAGAAGTTGTCAATTTTAATCAAAATTCAAAAATTCTTAAACTTACCGGAAAGTTGTCGACAGAGGAAGCAGAGGAGATGTTATGCCCCATCCCTGTATCACCGCCGATAGAGAATGAAATAACATGTATAAAATATTCCGTGAGCGATCATTAGAAATAATAGTTCTGAATGTCATTAAGCACTATCCAATGACAAGCATCTGCTGAAATTAATGCACAGCATAATATTGGCTTATGCATCTCAAACAAACGCGACTAAGAAATGTATGGCTACCACAAACAACGGTTTTCCATATGACCTGTTTTCAAAGGCAATATCACTGTGTTCAGACCAAAGCATACTGAGTGCATCGAACAATATCGGTTGATAATACTGCAAATCGATAAGTGGACATGACACACGGAGAGGAGAAAGCCTAATTCGTGTATGTGTGTGTGTGTGTGTGTGTGTGTGTGTGTGTGTGTGTGTGTGTGTGTGTACGTGTGTGTCCCTGTTTGGATATGTTTAAAAGCCAGTATGTGAAAGGTGATGGAGATTAGATCTCTGCAGCCAAAGGGACAAGACGAGAGTTTACTGTATTAACCCGGCGGTCGGTTTTTACCGTCTTGCCAAAAGCTATTCATGTCTACATGTCTTTATGTCTGATGCCTGATGTCTAGCCGAACGACGAATAAAAACACCACCCTGTACCTTCGTGTTTGAAGTTGGTCTTCCATGAACGCATGTGTGTGAAAGTGTTGCACTATACGCATAAACAATCAAGATCCTGCACTCCTCACATATGCCATCCAAAAATTGTGTCATGTCTTCCTTTCCATTGAAATGACACTTGCAATTTCACATTCGAGTGCTTGCACTGCTATAATTGTTGCAAATTCTGAATGTGCCTTAGCATGCTTTCCCGCTTTAGGGTATCAAGTTATTGCTAGATCACAGGCGCCAGAGAATAACATGTTTTTCTTGGAGCAGAGTCAGTCTTTGCAAAAGTGTGTTTGTTTGTTTGTTTGTCTGTTTGTTTGTTTTTAACGACCTGAAAAAACTGCAATTAAAATGTTTGGCCTGTTAATGAAAGGCGTAATTATAGATAGTTTTTGCTAAGTGGCATTCTGTGTCCAAAAGTAAAATCCGAATTACTCAACAGAAACCCGCTTAGAAAGTGTGCGGGCGGGGATGTAGCTCAGTCGGTAGCGCGCTGGATTTGTATCCAGTTGGCCGCTGTCAGCGTGAGTTCGTCCCCACGTTCGGCGAGAGATTTATTTCTCAGAATCAACTTTGTGTGCAGACTCTCCTCGGTGTCCGAACACCCCCGTGTGTACCCCCCGTGTGTACACGCAAGCACAAGACCAAGTGCGCACGAAAAAGATCCTGTAATCCTGTAATGTCAGAGTTCGGTGGGTTATAGAAACACGAAAATACCCAGCATGCTTCCTCCGAAAACGGCGTATGGCTGCCTAAATGGCGGGGTAAAAAACGGTCATACACGTAACATTCCACTCGTGCAAAAAACACGAGTGTACGTGGGAGTTTCAGCCCACGAACGCAGAAGAAGAAGAAGAAAGTGTGCAGAAATAAAGAAAAGAGAGAATGCGAATCCTTACATGAATCATTAAAATAATCTAAACTATTCAGTTGTTCTTTTGAATTTATACTGTCTGACGCACGGGGATTTTCCAAACACAAAACGTCGAAGTTTTATCAAATTGAGAATATCCAGTTTTGAAATAACTCTTGTTCCATGTCAAGAAAATATAAGTCACCAGATTCAACTTGATATTACGCCGCCGTTCTACAACTTTGCTCCTATCTTTGCAGTGATGGTGTGTGTGTGTGTGTGTGCGTGTGTGTGTGTGTGTGTGTGTGTGTGTGTGTGTGTGTGTGTATGAGGAAAACTCTCTCGCATTCTCTATCGTACCCCCTCTCTCTCTCTCTCTCTCTCTCTCTCTGTCTCTGTCTCTCTCTTTCTCTCTCTCTTGCTCACTCCCTCTCTCTCTCCCTCTCTCTCTCACACACACACACACACACACGCACACACACACACACACACACACACACAAACACACGCACAAACACACTAACGCACTCACTCATATACACAGATTTGACACGCAAAGAATATTTTTTTGATTAATTCAGGACTTTTACTTTATGCCAGTTGCTCAAGAGATTCAAAGGCTGATACAGGCATTCCGTTTTCTATCTCAACACACGCAGCACTGGCACGGTTCAAATGCCCCTCTGGCGGTTTCGCAAGTGCCTGGTCACTTGAAGAGTAGCTGTATAAATCAAAGTGTTTCCGTTTCGCGAGAGATAAGCTAAGCCAACAAATGTAATCAATACTCTGTCTGATCCGGGTAGCGCATATCGGTAAAGTTATTTGTTCCGACCCGTTCCTAGTTCTTGGTTGAAACATGATCCGAGAAATGAAGGGACGCAATCGCTTTAAGTGCATACGGCATGACTGTGTAACAAGAGTAAATGAGAGCTATGGGGAACCAATCTCCTGGCACCAGAGAGAATTATCGAGCACCAAAACCTCACCGTTTGAACTCATGTACGTACTGCATACAAAAGTAAAGATAGTCCCATCACCATTGTCTGGTCGTAGGGGAGCGAGGTGTTAGATATCTCAACTTCACTAGGGCCAGCTTTGGATAGGGTCAGATACCCATTTCTAGCTGGGTGGACTGGAGAGCGCTCGGAAAGATCAGGTATTTATATTCGTACCGAGCGGAGGTCAAGCCACAGCGTGAGAGACAACTAACCACTCTGCCATTCCGGCTCTCTCCGGCTACCCTAAAACTTGTTATTTTTGGGTGTGTGTGTTGCTTTTGCTGCTGCTGCTGTTTTTGGTTTGTTGTTGTTGTTTTTGTTGTTGTTATTGTTGTTGTTGTTGTTGTTGTTGTTGTTGTTGTTGTTGTTGTTGTTGTTGATGATATTGTTCCTGTGAGCTTGCTACATCCTGTCGCAGCATAATGTTTTTGTAAAGTGGACGCCGTGCCCGGAGTGATGAGGCTTCTGCTGCCGATGGTTTTGGGTGAATGTAGTCATCTGGGTGTGAAGAACTCTGTTCGCGTACCAACACGGTGTCTATTACGGATGGTGTGGGATGAAAACAATCGTCACGTTTCGACGAAGCCCCATTTTTGCACCAATGCCGCTTCTGTTACTGAAGACGTGGATGTGATGAATCCCTCTTTTCTGCTGTTGATGGAGTAGGATGAAGGTAGTCATGATGGTCCGATGAACCCCGTTCACGTGTCGTTGCAGATTCTGCTGCTGAAAGTATGGGATGGAGATAATCGTCTGATTGCAATGAAGCCTGGCCCCTTACTGATGCTGATTCGCAAGCTGACGGCGTGGGATGGAGATAATCGTCTGATTGCAATGACGCCTGGCCCCTTACTGATGCTGATTCGCAAGCTGACGGCGTGGGATGGAGATAATCGTCTGATTGCAATGACGCCTGGCCCCTTACTGATGCTGATTGGCTAGCTGACGGCGTGGGATGGAGATAATCGTCTGATTGCGATGAAGCCTGGCCCCTTACTGATGCTGATTCGCAAGCTGACGGCGTGGGATGGAGATAATCGTCTGATTGCGATGAAGCCTGGCCCCTTACTGATGCTGATTCGCTAGCTGACCGCGTGGGATGTAGATAATTGTCTGATTGCGATGACGCCTGGTCCCTTACTGATGCTGATTCGCTAGATGACGGCGTGGGATGGAGATAATCGTCTGATTGCGATGACGCCTGGTCCCTCACTGATGCTGATTCGCTAGATGACGGCATTAAATGGAGATAATCGTCTGACTGCGATGACGCCTGGTCCCTTACTGATGCTGATTCGCTAGCTGACGGCGTGGGATGGAGATAATCGTCTGATTGCGAGGAAGCCTGGTCCCTTCTTAATGCTGATTCGCTAGCTGACGGCGTGGGATGGAGATAATCGTCTGATTGCGATGACGCCTGGTCCCTTCTTAATGCTGATTCGCTAGCTGACGGCATTGGATGGAGATAATCGTCTGATTGCGATGACGCCTGGCCCCTTACTGATGCTAATTCGCTAGCTGACGGCGTTGGATGGAGATAATCGTCTGATTGCGATGAATCTTGGAGTTGCCCATTTGCGGCTTCCCTTGCTGACGGTAAAGGATGAAGATAGTCATCTGATTGTGATGAAGCCCCTTCCCGTACAAAAGTAGCTTCACTTTCTGAAGGTTTAGGACGCAGATACTTGTCTGCGTCCAATGGATTCGTTTCTGATACTATCGCGTCATCGGCTGGTGTGGGATGAAGATAGTCGTCCGGGCCAGATGGAAGCTTTTCCCGTACTGATGCGTGTTTTGTTGCTGAAGGTGTAGGGTGATGATAGTCATCTGACTGATCTAGTGTACGGACGTCGGGCGCTGATACACTGATACGCACACCTGAAAAAAAGATGAAATAACATAAGATTAGGTGAGACCAGATTAGATGAGATCATATAAAATCAGATAAGATCAGAAATTATTAAGTAAGATACGATAAATTGTTTCTAACGACGGTAGTGAGATACGCATAACGATATGTGTGTGTGTGTGTGTGTGTGTGTGTGTGTGTGTGTGTGTGTGTGCATGTGTGTGCGTGCGTGTGTGTGTTTTGGTTCTGCGTCTAGTAACGATAAACACATTATTTCTCATTCACAATACTGCTAATAACGCACACTACTTCGGAGACACTCGACACGAAGTTACAACTTTTCCCTTGCTTGGTTTCTTGGACACTTTATGGTGATACCATTCCATAGATAGAATATTAGGTAGATGCTGTACGTAGTATATATTATACACTAGACATTATGATGCATTATGAATACATGTTTGCTGATAATTACTTTCCGCGCTGTCCTCCTCGTCGTCATTGATACGATCGTAAATGCTTGACCCTTCGCTTCGATAGTGTCGTCCGCCCCTTGTCTCCACCAAAGCAATTGGTTGTTGCAGGTGAAAATGATGTTGCCTTGAAACACTCGGCAGCTGTCGTTGTTGCTGTTGTAGCGATGTGGGGAGATGCTTAGAAAGGAGACCTGACCTTCTCCCTGTGTGATATTTGCAGAGGATGGGACAGACAAACAGACATACCTTCCGTGGTCAAGGACGTCTACATGAAGGCAGAGAGAGAGAGAGAGAGAGAGAGAGAGAGAGAGAGAGAGAGAGAGAGAGAGAGAGAGAGAGAGAGAGAGAGAGACTGAGAGAGAGAGAGACTGGGAGAGAAAGAGAGAGAGAGAGAAAAATAGACAGAGAGAGAGAGAGACTGAGAGAGAAAGAGAATGAGAGAGAGACTGAGAGAGAGAGAGAGACTGAGAGAGAGAGAGAGAGAGAGAGACTGGGAGAGAGACTGAGAGAGAGAGCGACTGAGAGAGAGAGAGCGACTGAGAGAGACTGAGAGAGACTGAGAGAGAGCGACTGAGAGAGAGAGAGAGAGAGAGAGAGAGAGACTCAAATGGTTCACTGGTTAGGCAATCTGCCCATGACCAAGTGGGGATGGGAGGGGGGGGGGGGGGATCGGGCATAATTAATACAACACTTTTCGAAATCGAACGCGTGTCCGCGTACACCCGTTGTTTACTGACTTGGTGTGTCCAATGTCAGACGCGTAGTTTTCCGATACAGTTTGTGTTCACACATGGTTTCATTGCCAATGTTCGTGCGATATATCAAAGTTCAAGTTTGAAGGTAAACCCTGAGAAGATTAACCAGAGCGTGCAAGTCCTTGGTCACATGGTCTATTTCGCGTCGGTAGAGTTTTCGTCGCACATCCGTGGTCTCTTCAATGAATGCCAGTCGCTCTGCTTCATCCGAACTCATGTCTACTTTGTCCCTGTTAAACGCCCAGTAGAGTGTTTCAGCTTTGATGCAGTCGTACGTGAATATAAAGTCTTCAGATTTTGCAAGCAGCTGTTTAGAAGAAACATTGTACACCACTCTTTTCAAAGACTTATTTTTTGTTTTGTCTAGCACACAGGGCAGTTTCTGTCTTGTTCTGGGGTTCATAGTCATTTCTACAGCAAGCTCTTTTATGTCCCCTAGAGTGTACTCCCTTTCCAAAGCATTCTTCTCAGCTTCAGCCAACAGCTTTTCGACAGGTTCCTCTGTGTCACTCCCTGACGTAAAGTTGTCACTGTCAATAGCCACGCACGTGGAGTCAATGGATTGCTGCGAGGCAGGCCCCGTCACCTTGGATGGAATGTGGCTCCGTGGCTCACGTGCTTCAATGTTCTCAACACAGCTCGCCCCACTGTCAACGTGTTCGTCGGCGTGTACTCTCATGTTCTGTGTGTCCCTAATACCTCGTGCTTTGTCGTACGTGTCTCTGGAAATTGTACATGACGTGTTTGCTGGATTTCTCAGGTTATCAGATGTATCAGCAGCAGAATCGCGTACCTTTTTGTTGTAAAATTGTTGGGCTCGCTGTCTGTCACGCCTGAGCTGCGAAGGGTTTTTGTTCACGTTGTGTTGGTTTGCTCTGCAAATGGCGGCTTGTTGATTCTCTTTGCTGTGCAGTCGAAGTATAACTGTGGCTCCTTCTCCTTCTCCGGCGACTTTCCAGTACTTGACGTAGTGGTCAGCTAGCAGGCCTGTCAAGGCAGCTTCCAAGGCAGTTGGTAGTCCAACGACCGGCATTTTCTTCACTTTTTCAAGGAAATTGCTGGAGCAAAATAGTATGTGCTGCTACAAGCTGTAGCCACCGGAAGAGAGAGAGAGAGAGAGAGAGAGAGAGAGAGAGAGAGAGAGAGAGAGAGAGAGAGAGAGAGAGAGAGAGAGAGAGAGAGAGAGAGAGAGAGAGAGAGAAGCAAACATAATATATAAAAGGACAGACAGACACTCACACAATCACGAAAAATAAAGAGCTTAACAAAAGGTTGCAACGGCCACAAGAAGACAATGAAGCGGACATACAGACATGGGGCGGGGATATAGCTCAGTTGGTAGCGCGCTGGATTTGTATTCAGTTGGCCGCTGTCAGCGTGAGTTCTATCCCAGGTTCGGCGGAAATTTATTTCAGAGTCAACTTTGTGTGCAGACTCTCTTCGGTGTCCGAACCCCCCCCCCCCCCCCCCCCCCCCCCGTGTACACTACATTGGGTGTGCACGTTAAAGATCCCACGATTGACAAAAGGGTCTTTCCTGGCAAAATTGCTTAGGCACAGTTAATAATTGTCTACCTATAGCTCTTTCTCACTTCTAGTCAAGTACGAGTTATCTTTCCATGCTCTTCAACGAAGGAGAAACGCTGGGTCAGTTCCGGTATCTTCTACATCATGGCGTCTGCACTGAAAGAAAGCTCGCCCAGAGTGTGTGGTGGTGGAAAGCAGTACTGTGTCATTTGCCATAACTATCGTGGAAAAATTATTGAAGGAAGAGTTGTCAGGCTACATAAACTTCCAACAAACAAGCAACTGAAAAGAGCTTGGGAGCAGCGCCTGCTACGTGTTACTCTTTCTTTTAGAAAATGACAAGATTTTGTGCAACTTGACAGAGTGACTTTCTCGTCTAGTTAATCAGATGGGTATTATTTGTTCTTGTACATAAAAGTGTAAAAGAATGTTGTTGTACAACATACTTCCTTCAATCATTAGTGCATTTTGCTCTTGTCTGTGTGAAACAGTAACAGGCACATGAGCTGTAAGAAGGACTGCCGTGTCTCAGTATGACTGTAGTCTCTAGTGTCACTATAAATCTCAGTCATTGACTCTGTGTATGTCACTCATTGATGCTTACATTCCCAATGCATGGAAGACAGAAATTATAAAACTAGTATGCATGAAAACTGATGCTGGTTTGTACTCCACATTTTTTTATCCAGTTAAAATATCAGGCATGAAAACTGAAAAAAAAACAACAACTGAAAACAAAATTCGAAGGCGCGTAGCGCCAAGTTTCGCAGGCGCGTAGCGCCAAGTTTCGCAGGCGCAAAGCGCCAAGACTTCTAGGGAGGTCCGGGGGCATGCCCCCCCCGGAAATTTTTTTTTCAAGGGTGCAATTTGGTGCAATCTGGGGCTATCTGAGCCTTAAAATTGGATTCAAACATGGCCCCAAAACTATTTTACTATAACTATGACTAGGAAAAAAAAAAGAAGAAAAAAAATACGGAAAATAAAAAAAAAACGGTTTATTTTTTTCAAAAATACGGAAAATACGGAGAATTTTCATGCCTGAATATGTCTGAGAAGTTGAACGCAAACCAACCAGGTGTGAGCGTGTGTTGTAAGGAGTGCACTATTTTGTAACGTGGGATTATGTACATGAAATTATAAATAGGGTTTGTGTGGTGTGTATCTACCCACATAGCACACAATATTGTTACAATAGTTATACAATATTGTATTATTATTGTAATCCAAGATTGATATTGGATTTCGTACGACTCTTTATTGTTTTCCAAGGTTGAACGAGTTGCGCGAACCAGTCTTGGAATCCAATATTGGAATGGTGTTGCTATCCAATAATAAATACAATAATCACGTCATGGTGGAGCTATAGTTACAATACAATATTGGATCGGTGTCGCTATCCAATAATACATGCAATAAAGGGACATAATCAAATCACGAGAAGGCCAGTGTTGTAATCCAATATTGGAATGCTGTTGGTATCCAATAATAAGCCAAGTGTTGTCACCCAATATTGGAATGTTGTTGGTATCCAACAGTAAGGGACGTAATCACTTTTAAATTGTCAGTGATGATGGGGAGATGACCTCCCTTCACCATTTCCGCCGGTGACTCATTTCCGTTTCCACGCACGTTTTCTAAGTTTGTGGCTGTTTAATTTCTGTCAATCTTCATCCTAATCATCCTTTTCGAGAAGAGTACATGTCGAGTAGGTAAAACTATCAGGTTTATAACATCATTTGTAAACAGATACATTACAAGATAGTTAGGTTTAGCATTTGTGAACTTTATTTTCGGCAACCATGTCCTCTTATTCGTCGTTGAGAAGAAAAATTCGAAAGATCGCGAGCGATGATTCAATTAAATGTCTTGTTTATTTGCTACATCATAATTATAATCCTATGTTGCAGAAAATGTAAATCAGAATAGCTGGCATCCAGATCAATACCAGAACTGTTATGTTTGCAATATCAATTCAATGTTGGTATCGTGCTTTCCTGCATGTATGGTCACTAAATTTCTTGATTTTCTGTGAAATTTGCTTTTCGATTTGACATGTCGGAGAAGTAAATCAGTAAAAACTGCCCTTATATGTGGACAAAAATAGCACAACAAAATAATGACCATGCGTGCAGGAAAGCACTATACCAACATTGAATTGATATTGCAAACATCAGTTCTGATATTGGATTTTGCATTGGAATCCAATATTGGTGGGATATTGCAAACATCATCAGTTCCAATATTGGACCAATATTGGATTTTTATTGGATTTTGCATTGGAATCCAATATTGGTGGGATATTCAGTCAACGATCACTTCCAATATTGGTCCAATAATGTCACCCAATATTGCCCAATAAAAAAGGCAATATTGGACCAATATTGGATTTTTATTGGATTTTGCATTGGAATCCAATATTGGTGGGATATTCAGTCAACGATCACTTCCAATATTGGTCCAATAATGTCATCCAATATTGCCCAATAAAAAAGGCAATATTGGACCAATATTGGATTTTTATTGGATTTTGCATTGGAATCCAATATTGGTGGGATATTCAGTCAACGATCACTTCCAATATTGGTCCAATAATGTCATCCAATATTGCCCAATAAAAAAAAGGCAATATTCGACCAATATTGGATTTTTATTGGATTTTGCATTGGAATCCAATATTGGTGGGATATTCAGTCAACGATCACTTCCAATATTGGTCCAATAATGTCATCCAATATTGCCCAATAAAAAAGGCAATATTGGAACAATATTGGACCAATATTGTTGTGCTGACTGGGTATGCTTTATATATGTTTTTAAGGGAAAAATATTTATTACCTGTGTGTGATTACATTTTGTTTTTTATTCACAGTTGGCTGAAATATTTGCCGAGGAACGACAATGCAGTGTATTATATAATTATATATGTATTCAAAGAATAAAGACATGATGAATCTGAAGCTTGATGAATGACTTGTTTTACAGATAATCACACACACTTCAACAGACGCAGTTGATACAGTTTGGGTTTTATTTATCTAAAACATATACAAACAATAGCAGTTTAACAAAGTTGGTAAACAATGTAAAGTAAAACAACTGAAGTAACATTAAAGATCCATGAACTGGTAATGTGAAACTGCTCTTAGGCTAATGTCTGATGGAGCTCGCAAAACACGAAACAAAAGCCGAACAAATGCAAAACATGGTGCTTTTGTGTGTTGTTTTGCTTTTGTTCGGCTTTTGTTTCGTGTTTTGCGAGCTCCGTCTGACATTAGCCTTAGACAACACGCACATCCAGTTAACAACAATAAATGCATGACTACCAAGCATCAAAAGGACTCACTGATTCACGCACAAATTCCGCGTGTGCTCAATAATTATTGATAACATTTAACACATAGGCTACAAGTTCGTGACACTGACAGTCGAAGTGGTCTGTCAAATGCTAACTTGAATCATTTGTTTCCACAGCATTATCGATAGCATCCTTGCCATCTTTTCGCAGCTGAAACGTGCCTCTTGCTCTGCGCACTAATTCTTCTTTTTTTCCACTGACAAGTTGGCCATGTTTCCGAAGAAAATCTTTCAATTCTTTCACGTTCATGCGCTCGACTGCCGCCTCTATCTTAACCGGAACTTACCGAACCAAAGGGACGAAACTCGTGCACACCTCCGGCCTCGCTAGTGAGAAAGAGCTATACCCGTGTGACTTGGAATAATAAGCCGTGAAAGGTAAATATGCGCCGAAATGGCTGCAATTACTGGCCGTATAAAATTTCATCTCACACGGCATCACTGCAGAGCGCCTAGAACTGTACCCACGGAATATGCGCGATATAAGCGTCATTGATTGATTGATTGATTGATGTTTACCTATAGTCACGTATATACAGAAAGACAGAGACTAAGCGAGAGAATCAATGACGGACAGACAGACAGACACACCGACAGCCAGACCGACACACAAAGTACCAACCTCTTCGTATAACAGCTACAAAGATGATGACAAAGACGACGATGACAAGAACCACCACGCCATTGGAGAGCAGCGTGATGAACCCGTAGAAAGGCATCCCAGTCTCGCCTTTCCTTGCACCTTCTGTGGTAACGGTCTCTGGTGTGCTTGTGGAGTCATAAGCAACAACTGTAACTGCTGTCGTTTCTGTCTCAGAAGTGCCAATGGCTTCCCCATCTGTGGAGCCAGTGCTTCCAAGCTCCGACCAGGTGGAGGTTTCTATATAAAAACAAAGTTATTGTGTACAAGATTTCAGTGTTTGAATTACGCTTAAATTACATGAATATGCGACCCAATAGTCGGAACTGTAAGATAATGTTCAAACGGATAATACTCTCTGTGTTACATTTGTTTGCCTTTAATCAGAACACATTGTGGCAGTAGGAAACATGTTCACGTACAAGCCTCATTCACACACACACACACACACACACACACACACACACACACACACACACATATATATATATATATATATATATATATATATATATATATATATATATATATATATATATATATATATATATATATATATATATATATTCATTCTTACATGGAAAGCGTATCACGTGGCAAAAGCAAACTTTATTGTTTTGTTTAATATATCAGCATGCAAAAAAGAAAAGAAAAAGATTGCATGTCCAGGACAATTGAACAGCCATGTTACAATAGAAAAGTTAACATCATTATGTACAGGGACATATTGTTCAACTGGTGTCATTGTATAGGGTACTGCATTACAGCGTCTTTCTCTTTTTATAATTGTTCATCTATAAATCTTTGAATCAAATCGAAATATGCTTCTTCTAAATTGGATGATAGTTTTGGTCGACCCTGTCTATGACAAATATAAAGTAATGCTGAATCTTTTAAGCATATAATAGTCTACTTACAATTAAATACTAACAACAAAACCAACAATGTCTTCAAATACAAACAATATGATTTTACTGTGCACACTTTTCAAATGATGTCTAATTTATCTATAAGTGAATAATGACATTTATTTTACTGCATAAGAAACATATAAACCAAGCATGTACCCTGCATTTAATATATTGTTTGATTACAAAAACAGTGAATAGACAAAATATTTCTTGGTAAAACTAGAACATATTGAGTTTAGTCCAGGCTACACTTTTTCTGTGAGCAAACTGTGGTTTTTGTTGGCGTGTTTGATAAACAACCAAACAAACAAACTTGTAAAGTACATTTGACAGTAATTCGTAAACATGTTTTTTAAATGAAAGTGCTTTAAACAATTTGCCTATCAGGAACAATATCTCTTTAAGTAAGCTGGTCAAGTGAAACAAATATGTACAGGGGCAGTAACTTCATTTTGAAATATGCTGCGTAGGCTAGCTGCATGATATCCTCCCTTGTTCTCATTCTTCCAAACATACCTATATCCACTCGTATATGTGTATGCAAACACTTGTATTTCTTACATTATTAAGTATTTACTTTGCAGTTAGGATCTCATAAAAACACACACACATATGCTGAAAAGGAACCGTAAATATATGTAAAGCACCACGTAATATCAGACCAAAACTGACACAAATGCAATTACTTAACCAGTAATTGTGTTAACGCACAAATAGTGTATTTAAACCATAGAAAACATAACACCAGCAGAAAGTAGGTAACTTATCTATGTGTTCGCCCAAAGAGTTCTTCATGTGCATCCTGTGTATTTCAAAGCATGCCAAGTAGCTGTACAAATCTTGGCTAGAAGCTTAAATGTGAAACGATTTTAGCTGTAAAGTAAGCAACTTATTTTTTAGGAGCAGCAAAAAAGGCAATGTGCCAATTACTCATACAGCGTAATTAACTCCACATATTGACAGTCCACCACACCCTGTATACACCTGTAACCGAACCACTGGCTATATATGCTGTTTACCTTTCTGTGCTACCGTTCATCTTCTAACTGCTGTACTACTGTTTAGAACTGACAGACATTTGAGACAAGTTATCCCTGCGCTGATTTAAACCAAACAAAAAGAGTTATTCACAAAATTGTTGTTTATGTACAAGCAAGAAAAACTTGATGAT
The DNA here is from genome assembly GCF_037325665.1 of Littorina saxatilis. Taxonomy (NCBI): domain Eukaryota; kingdom Metazoa; phylum Mollusca; class Gastropoda; order Littorinimorpha; family Littorinidae; genus Littorina; species Littorina saxatilis. Next base: position 33,048,620 of record NC_090252.1, on the reverse strand, counting down.
TACATGTTTTGTTTTATTTTTAAACAGGGTAAATTGGCATATTGTTTGTTGATGTACACACAACAGACATTTGACAATTTGATGTTTATATACAAAAGATGAGTTTATTGGCTTTGCATCCCACATACTCTTATTTTGCACAAGTGAGGTGTCACGTGTATGACCGTCTTCCCTTAATTTAATGTGTTATAAGGGGATGCTTGTTTTAACAGAAGACTTATTTGGCAAATGATTGTTCATATAAAAACCAAAGAAATGTTATGATTTTGCTGTTTATACATAGAAACAAGATACATTTTACAATTGTTATTTCATATACGAGAACAATGCAATTAATGATCAGTTGATCATATGAAATGGGAGACAGTTGATGGCCGGTTGATTAATTACAAATGGCTGCTTGTTTCCAGGCATGACGAACGTAGCATAGCATGGTATACACACCAATGAATAAATAATAAAGCAATGAGTATGTGCATGCAATCAGATGATACATTAAAACATAAGTAAATACAACTAAATAAATGACAAAGTGAATATTTAAAATGTATAGATAACCAAAAAAACAATCAAATACATTTATACCTTAGTGAATGAGAACATAAATGAATTACCAAATTAATGAGTAAGAAATAAATGAATGCAATATACACAAATAAAGCAGCGAGTAAACATCATATTCATCACTCAATAAAGACTAAAACTAAACCAGTAACACAAGCCAAAAGCACACACAAATGAATACAACATGAAAGTCCCTTACAGACAGACATGTGTTAAGGTAAATAGTGTGGACTAGTTTGAAACACTCAGGTTTTCAGAATGTAGAATACAGATAAACAGATGTAAGTCAAACCACAGAGCTTTTTGTTGTCGAAAATGAAAACAACAACAAAAAAGCCACCTTAATTGGCCTATACTAACAGTGTAAAATGAACAGAAAAACATTATATCTGGACAATGAGGTATTCCCAGTATGATGTGAACGAAAAACAATCTGGATCAGTGAGGCATTCACAATGTGAAATGGACAACACACACACACACACAATCCTATTCAATCTGGACCAATGATCAAGATATTCACAGTGTGAAATGGACAACACACACAATCCTATTCAATCTGGACCAATGATCAAGATATTCACAGTGTGAAATGGACAACACACACACACAATCCTATTCAATCTGGACCAATGATCAAGATATTCACAGTGTGAAATGGACAACACACACACACAATCCTATTCAATCTGGACCAATGATCAAGATATTCACAGTGTGAAATGGACAACACACACACACAATCCTATTCAATCTGGACCAATGATATTCACAGTGTGAAATGGACAACACACACACACAATCCTATTCAATCTGGACCAATGATATTCACAGTGTGAAATGGACAACACACACACACAATCCTATTCAATCTGGACCAATGATATTCACAATGTGAAATGGACAACACACACACACACACAATCCTATTCAATCTGGACCAATGATCAAGATATTCACAGTGTGAAATGGACAACACACACAATCCTATTCAATCTGGACCAATGATCAAGATATTCACAGTGTGAAATGAAAAGACAAACATTTAATATGAACCAATGAGACTTAGACAACAACTGTTTGTATCTGTTTCTTTCACATAAATAATGTTTCATGTCGACTGCTGTGCATGTGCAGACACACTGGTCTGTCATAAATCTATTATTCATTCTGACACTCGCATTGCATTAATCAATTAGGTAAACAAGTATGTCTGCACAGCAGTCGCCACGAAACAGTATATATGTGGTTTTTTTTTAAGAAACTGCGTTGTCATAGCAGTCCCATTGTTTCGTGCAATGAAATAATGAAATCATTAGCAAAGTTCCAAACATTCACCAACAAGCCTTGTGAGCTATACAAGTTGCAGTGAACTTCAAATTACACATTGAAAAACACTCCTTTTATAATATGCATACACAGGGAAGACAAACAGACCTAATATTACACACAGTGTAGGTGATTAAGGAAACGATTTGTACAGAAGCCAATGTCACAATCATATACGAATAAAATATGTCAAACACGTAACAACACGTTGGATCAAACCGTGTATGCCAACGAAATATGATTGCTTATTTGAAAGCAAAGTTCGGAAGCAGCAACCCAAAGATCATTTAAAAAAAGGACCTATATAATTCATCATGCTCTTAAAATATCGTGCTTTACAGATTGCTGACTGTGGCAACTGACGTCTGTTCCAATAATACGTACACTCTCGATCTGTCGTTATCATAATACATTGCATTTTCGTTCGGTTGTTATCATTTGGACTCTCTTATATCCTGTCGTTATGATATACTGTTCAAAAAAAGAAACGCATAGTTGCTACTTGCCAAATTTGTTTTATTTTTCGAAAAAATTAACAGAAAATCCAATATTTAGATTATTTGTTTGAAATTTGGTATGGACACAGTTGAATGCACACACAGTTCATTTGAATCTTCAAATCAATCAGTCAATCAATACGATTGGGTGCCGAGGCTGTCAAGTCAGTAGGGGGTGTGACTGCCTTGAGCAGCAACAACTGCCCGGCACCTTCTGGGCATGGACTGGATCAGATGCCGGATATCTTGCTGTGGGATGGTGTCCCACTCCTCCTGAAGTGCCTGCAATAGATCGCGGTGATTTGCCGGCGCTTCTTCTCGCCTGCGCACACGTCTGTCCAATTCATCCCAGAGGTGTTCTATCGGGTTCATGTCTGGCGACATGGATGGCCAGGGAAGCACCTGGACATGGTGGTCGGTGAGGAACTGGGTGGCGAGTCGTGCTGTGTGCGGGCGAGCGTTGTCCTGCTGGAATATGGCATCCTGGTCAGCCAGAAGAGGAAGGGCGTGTGGGCGCAGCATTTCCTCCACGTATCGCTGGGCAGTTATGCGCCCTTGGACGTGCACCAGGGTGCTCCTTCCAGCGGTATTGATCGCCCCCACACCATGACGCCTCCACCACCATGAACGGGTGCCTCATCCACACAGTTGGGCGCGTAACGTTCGTTTACTCTCCGGTAGACCCTCCTCCGACCATCATGTCGCTGGAGCAGGAAGTAGGACTCGTCGCTGAACCACACGTGTCTCCAGTGATTCCGGACGGTCCAGCGAAGGTGCTGGTTGCCCCACTGCACTCGGTTCTGGCGATGGCGGCGGGTGAGGACAGCTCCTCCGTGAGGTCTGCGAGCTCTCAAACCAGCTTCATGCAGGCGGTTCCGCACGGTCTGGTCCGATAATCGGTGTGGCCCGGGGAGAGCCTGGACAGAAGATGAGGCCGACAGGAAACGATTCCGGAGGTGGCGGAGCCGTATGAAGCGGTCGTGAGCAGCAGTTGTCGCCCTTGGTCTTCCCGCTCGTGGCAAGTCAGCAACGGAGCCAGTGGCTTGAAACCTGACCCACAGTCTACTGATGGTGCTCTGGGACACGTGGAAGCGCCTGGCGATTGCACTTTGACTTTGGCCTGCTTGTAAACGACCCAATGCAATTTGGCGGTCTTCTCTGCTCAATCGGGCCATCTTTCGTCGCTGAATTGTTGTCTGATTTCTTTGTGGCGAACAATCCGCTTTTATGGGTTTTGGAAGACATGGTGAGAGCTCAATATTCCCCGAGTTGCACGAGATTACACTGAAGCATGACGAGTGGTCATGCCAAATGAGCAATTTTGACATTGTAGCCACTGATAACGCATGCGTCACGTGCAGAGCTCACTTGTGGCAATGGACGAAAGGTCGACGACCAGATAAACATTTTCTGCAGTTTGGTGGATATCCTTGTAGCCATATAACTAAATCTATTGCAGGCACTTCAGGAGGAGTGGGACACCATCCCACAGCAAGATATCCGGCATCTGATCCAGTCCATGCCCAGAAGGTGCCGGGCAGTTGTTGCTGCTCAAGGCAGTCACACCCCCTACTGACTTGACAGCCTCGGCACCCAATCGTATTGATTGACTGATTGATTTGAAGATGCAAATGAACTGTGTGTGCATTCAACTGTGTCCATACCAAATTTCAAACAAATAATCTAAATATTGGATTTTCTGTTAATTTTTTCGAAAAATAAAACAAATTTGGCAAGTAGCAACTATGCGTTTCTTTTTTTGAACAGTATATTTCCCATGAGCTGCTTCTTTGTCTCTGTTACTTCAGTATGGGCATATATGTTGTATTTTTATAGCTCAATGGCTGCAAACCAAAACAAAACAACGAGTACTCCCTTGCATCGTAGCAACGACTGTTTGTCTGGCACCAAAGAAACGTCCAAAAAAATGTCAAAACAAATCCTGTCTCTCATTAAGGTGAACGACCTAGTAAAGATCAACGGAGGTGAGGAAGGGGTAGTTAAGAGTGTTTCAAGGCCACTTGGCTTCGCTATACTGGTTGTGGTGACCCCAAACGGCACCAGACGCAAAATCCATAGAATAAATGTACAAAAATTTGCAAGTCTGCCATCAGACCCTGACATTGACCACATTCTGACGCCCCAAAATGTGCTCGAAGAACTTGACATGGACTTTCCAGAAACTGACAACTCCGTAAACACAAAACCAACGCCGAAAGTAAAAAAAACGCTTTGCTGAAACAGAAATACCAGACATACCGACGTTTATTGCTCAAAACACCAGCCAAAACACACTCAAGAAAACTGCCCACGATGTTAAGCTACTAAAAACCTTAATTCAAGAAAAGTTGCCGAACACAGAGCTCGAAATTCACCATCCTCCCTCAATGAAATTCTTTCAAACTACTTCATCGCACTGAAAAAAGCAGACGGGACAGATTATGAAGCAACGTCGATGCGAAGTTTCTGGGGAAGCATTCACCGACACCTTAAAAGCAAATCGTACCCACATGACATCAATCGTTCCCCTTCTTTCCAGCAAGCTCAACAGACCTTAAATGCCAAACTAAAAGCGCTAAAAAATGCAGGCAAGGAGAACATGCAATACAGTGCTGAAGCTCTCACGGAAGAGGAAATAAACACTCTCTACGAAAGTAACCAACTGGGCCAAACTACTGCAGAATCTCTCCTGAACACCCTGTGGTGGAATAACTGCATACACTTTGGTCTAAGGGCAGTTACCGACCACCATCAGATGAAATGGGGAGATGTCACTCTTGAAAAAGATTCATCTGGCAAGGAGTACCTGAGGTAAAACGATTTGTATTATAACAACGAAAGATATTTAGTTATGCAGATCAAAATAACAAGCGCAGCATGAATGAAACTTCCAAGCCCAAACAAATTCTGATCACATAATCACAGCTAACATTATATGGGATATGTATGCCTAAGAAATAAGAGCACAACAGCAGACTTGTATTTTTCCCAAATAATAAATGCCTATAATTATTGATTGTACCTATAGCAAGACCTTAAAAGCAGTTGGCTTTATCAGTTTATGGTATTTCACAATCATACTTCTCCCAATTACTCGCGCAAAATAATGGGTAACTGGATTAAACTATAGTGCAATAATATTTATATATTCAAAAGTACCACACAGAGAAAAATTGATAGCAACTCTGAAATTTCATGCTAACACTAACAGCATCCAACATAAAACATATCAACATTTTCTAAGGTTTAGTAGAAAAGGGAGAAACAATTACTGACTAATGTTTCAGTTACAACGAAAGATCCACAAAGACCAGGACAGGGGAACATGTCACAAACATCAGAGCTGTACGACCAACAGTGTGGGCAACACCCCAAGATCCGACCAGATGCCCAGTGCAGTGGCAACTTACAGGCTGTATGCTGAATATCGCCCAGAAGACTACTCAGGAGAAGACCACCCCTTCTACATCGCGACCACAACTGTCCCCAACCCCAAACCTGGCACAACATGGTTAAAAAACAGAGAGTTGGCGTCAACAAGTTGGCGACTTTAATGAAAAATATGGCAATCAAAGCAGGTCTGACCCAAAACAAAAGAATAACCAACCACAGCGCAAGGAAAACCATGGTGCAAACATTGGTCAACAAGCAATTTGCCCCCACAGAAATAATGCAGTTAACCGGCCATAAGAATGTGCAGTCCATCAACACATACACATACGGTAGCTCAGTTGGTAGGGCACTGGACTTGTGATCGAAAGGTCGCAGGTTCGAATTCGGGCCGGGAAGGACACGGGTCAACTTTATGTGCAGACCCAGAGACGGAAGCCATGTCCCACCCCCGTGTCATCACAATGGCACGTAAAAGACCTTGGTCATTCTGCCATAAGTGCAGGTGGCTGAATACACCTAAACACGCAGACACCTGGGTAGCGCGACTCCGTTGCTGCTAGCTTTCCACTGGGAGGAAGCGACCCGAATTTCCCAGCGATGGGACAATAAAGTAATGAGAAATGAGAAATGAGAAATGAAAAATGTCAGAAGAATGCAAAATTCAGGCAGCCACCAGCCAACCCTTCCATTCCTTTTTTCGGAGGCTCTGTGTCCAACTGCACCATCAACATTAACGTCAACCCACCACAATCAAATTCCACAGCTACAGTCTCACTCTCAGTCACCGACACACAGAGTGAAAGTGTTAAGCAAGCAGCTCCTGCCAAGCGTCCTCGACGCAAATAAACTTAATCAATGTCCATCCGCATGATCTTTAGTTGTAAAACTTGATTCAGTTAGTGCATCAGTCTTTTTCGCAGTAGCGGTTGCCTAGCGTTTAGTAAGTTTTACTCAATTTTAAGCAATAATTCTGCATCTTGTGAAATATTGAACATGCAACAACAAAGAAACCACTTCCATGGCTCAGGCACTAGTACTTTTTCTCAATGTTTATTCAGTTTATTTAGTGTACTACTTTGATAGTAAGTTTATATGTGGTGATGTTCACTTCGCTTCAAACATGTTGCCACTATTTGTTATTTTCAGCAGACATATATATATATGTGCCTCTGTTTTCAGCAAAGTTTGCATTGCTGAGTTGGTTGATTTCTTACCCACAAGTACATTGTTATTTGTTAATGCTATTTTCATTGCAAACTATCACTAGCTGTCAGACTATTGATACAAATTATGCACATTTATGGGCGCAGAGCCACAATGAAATGTGTGAAAATTGCTTCTGTATTGCATTCAAAAAACCTTTAGATTCAAAAAAAAATGTTGCAACAACATGTATCAAAAATTATTTTGTTGTTATTAGTCTAGTTCATCCTGAAAAAAAGAAAACAAGCTTATCTGTCATCTTATCAGACCTTCTTCGAGTTGTGTGTGTGTGTGAGAGAGACTGAGAGTGAGAGTCTGTCAGCAGTGTGTTTGGTGCGCGTCTTCAGTTCCTCTGGCAGTGTCGGTGTGGGAACTGACAGAAGCTAGGGAGCACAGATAATAGAAGCCCTGTCACATAGACTAATCACACAATCAATACACATTTGGCTCATGTTTTAAATGACAGTTTCGAGTTTGTTAGTCAAACTCAAAGCAACAACCCTGGTCTGGTGACATGCGTAGCGGTACTGAGAAGCGTCCTTACCTGGTTTGACTTCGCTTCGTTATCAAACATCGGCTGTTTCACGTATTTTGCGAGCAAGTCTACTCTTTTGCCTGGCTCTGCAGTAAGTCCACATTGGCGATGAAGGTATTCAAGAACTTAACATGTGTGTATTTTTCCGTAATCCAGTCATATTCCTTCAAAATGCAATCAATCGGCGGTGACAGACTTGGTGTCAGCAATTCGCGACTTCACCACTTTGGTCCTGTTTTCCTCACACCCATACCAGTTTAGCCTTTAGGTTCATCCATGCAAACACACTCGCAAAACAGTTTATCACGTAGATACATTTCAAATAGGGAGCAAATGGTTAAATCTAAACCTACATATTTGTTCCCTAAAATTTGCTTCTCTGTCAATAAGCCAAAAACAACGTGGAATCGATTCTGAATCGAGTTAGCCAAATGGGTGCCAAACCGGTTTCGCCCGTTCCGCCGACCTGAAACGCAAAACAAAAGAATTGTGCGCTTCAACTAAATTGATTTCTATACGACTTCATTACTTTCTTGCAACTTATGAACCTTTACTTAAAGCTTTTAAATGGTCTGAAAGTAGTGTTACCGCGTACTTATCGATGCACTCATTCGTTTTATTTTTTTTAGCGACGGTCACTTAGTTTGAGGTTGCAAAAGGGCCAAGTCTCGCTGGCACCACTGTTTTACACTCCACAGATCGCAACAGTGCTGATAGTAGTCTACACTTTGTGTTTGGTGGTAGAATGGGTTATACAGATTACAACACTCGTGGTTTTTTATATGGCTTTTATTTCAGTCAAGACCCAGCGGGAATATCAATCGAGATCCACTCGCGAGAGGCTCGTGTCTCCCGATGATATTCATCCGCTGGGTCTTGACTGAAATACAAGCCATATAAAAAACCACTCGTGTTGTAACCTATACATATTTATATTATTTATATTTTTTGTTCTCGGCCACGAGGCCGAAATATTGGTGAAAACGTGAAGGCTTGTTTTGGTTATTTTTTCCTTATTTGTTTGTATATTTATATATATATATGTATGCTTTTATATAATCTGTATATGTATAATGATAAATACAATTGAGAAACAAAAGTCGATACACAAAAATAAAATTAAACAAATAAAAAAAAGCTTCCTTAATTGTCACAATTAGATGACTAATTCTCAGTCTTTTAACCGATATGCCCCTCTGTTATCGGGTAATAACCGGAGGCTCTACAACACACAACGCGGGGACAAAACAACACAAGCATGTCAAAAGTAAGACTCACGCCTTATCAACTGTCCTGCAATATAAATGATGACGCTCTCTCGCTAACCGTGCAATACAGTCATTAGGACATCTTCCGCAAAGCAAGCAGCGACTGTTCAAAGCTGTTGTGTCAACAAAGGTGATCAAGCGTTCAGCCTACACCTCGTCGTCAGTCAAGGAATCGTCAGGATTGTCAAAGAATGATGTAAAGTGCAGCTCATCATGGATGCTGGGCTCGTCAGTTTTGTCAATCAAAGAAGATATTACCACTTCCCCGTGTGGAGATCTCCCGCCTGTGGGTTAATGGTGCTGGTCAGCATCTGACGCTGAAGCAGTGAGATTTTCAGAGGATGCCGGTAGATTAAGTATGGTATTAGAGGCAGGCAGCGTGGTAGGCAGCACGAAGCAGACCTGATTCATCTTGCTCATCAGGGTGGCCAGAACCGGGAGACGGAGACAACGAAGCTCCTCATTGCCTCTGTGTGGTCTGTGCGGACAGGGTGCAGGTATGACTTATCATCAGAGAGAACATCGCCAAGCTTTCTCAGCATTGTTGATAGACCGGATTCTACTCTAGTGGTGTCTGGAGGTGTATCAGGGCGTAGCTGTGTTTGATCTTCAGACACCACGTCTTCTGATTCTTCGCAGATAGTGGACAAACGCTATGGACTTCCAAAAACTAGTTGTTCGGGATTTACAAAAATAATTGGCTTGTCTGAATCCGTTTTACTGGGCGAGGGCCTAACGTTTTCAGAGCCTGGAAAGATGTAATAGTCTTCCTGACAGATGGAGTGAGGTTTAGTCGGACCTGAACCAGGGTGAAGGTAATCGTCGCTTTGAGGTCGTGAACGGTTAGATTTGGGGAGGAAGGATCCTGAACGTTTAGGGGAAATGTCGTAAATCGGATGAAGATAATTGTCAGCTTTTGGGGGTCGTGGGTAATGAGACAAAGCGTCCGATTTGGGCAGAAGGTAGTCGTCATCATCCTTGGGTAGCAGGCTAGACAACACGTCCGATTTGGGCAGAAGGTAGTCGTCATCATCCTTGGGTAGCAGGATTGGCAAAACGTCTGAAATTGGGTGAAGGTAGTCGTCGTTATTCTGGGTTCGTGAGCGGCTATGCACAACGTCCGAAACTGGATGAAGATAGTAGTCAACATTCTGGGGTCGTGCGAGGTTCCTGGGAATGTCATAGACGGCCTGCTGACAGTTCTCTTGGGAGTGTGAGCTGTCGGGAACATCGTCAGGAATGAGCTCCAGGTAGTAATCCTCCTCGCCACAGTTCTCATCAGGAGATTTCTCCACATCACCAAAGACAGAACGAAGGTGCAAATCCTGCCGTCGATAGAGCAACGCTGTTCCAAGTAATGTGTAGAAATCATCGTCGTCCTCAAGCGTTTCCTTGGCTTGAGCATATAATTCCATCGCTCGTGAGCGTGTCTCGCCCAAAACACTCATTTCGATCTCCTCTGGTCGGTTAGGGTCAGGGTGACGGCGAGCGCTAAGAGAGGCAGCACTCAGGGGGGTGTCAAGGACAGGGTTTCTCAGAGGTGTGCGGTGAGGGTAGATGGAAGGCAGCCACACTCCAGCATCAGGCATTTCGGGGGACAGTGTGTTCGCTGGGGTTTCTGACAGAGAGGGGGGTTGAGGGTTGATAGAGTGGACAACCACAGCAGCATCAGGTATTTCAGGCAGAAGTCTTTCCTGCACATGTACCAGCAGAGGCTGCAGGTCTGCATGGATGGGCACCACGACATCACTCTGGAGAGGCACGAGGTTGTCTTCAACAGGAGCAGCAGGGATCAGTGACGACTGCTGCTGTTGGTCAATGGGAAGTTCTGGGATCTCTTCGTAAAATCCAGAGCTGCAGTCCTCAATAGAACCCGCGTTATTCCTCTGTGACTTGTCTGGAACACAATATCGTGAACATTTAGGATCATATAAGTCAGTACATTAAACAGCAATCTCATGCAAGTAAACTAGTTTACATTGCTGACACCATTACGGGTATAATTTACATTAGATCTAATACAGTTGTCAAGAAACCAAATGAGACACATGTACACATGCACAACTGCAGAAATGCAAGCAAACAGACACAGCCATACAGGCAGAAACACACACGCACGCACGCACACACACACACACACACACACACACACACACACACACACACACACACACACACACACACACACACACCTATGTACACACACCAGGGGCAGATCGGAGGGGGGGGATTCCGGGGTTTTCGGACCCCCCACCCCCACCCCAGCCTACACAAACTAAACAAACAAGAACGCTGAGGCGTGATTAACCATTCAGTCAAGCGATTGCGCGCTACAATACGCTCGTTTTCCTTCGCCTTCTGAAAACACACACACACACACACACACAAACACACACATACACACACAAACACACACACTGACGTACAGAGAGAGAGAGAGAGAGAGAGAGAGAGAGAGAGAGAGAGAGAGAGAGAGAGAGAGAGAGAGAGAGAGGGAGAGAGAGAGAGAGAGAGAGAGAGAGAGAGAGAGAGAGAGAGAGAGAGAGAGAGAGAGAGAGAGAGAGAGAGAGAGGCAGAGACAAAGAGAGAGACAGAGAGAGACTCTAGGCTTGCCGTGACTTGACTGTCTTTGTAACCGAGACCAAGAAACCACGAAGAGACTGGACAATGACGCTACGAACATTTATTACCAATTCAGTGCCCCATATGGCTTGTTGACCAATCAGGACGGATTCTAGGTGACCTGTTAAATGTTATAACGTTCAGGCAGGGACCCTTTTTGTTTATCAAGCTAAAAATTGACAAAACAAAGTAAAAATTTAAATCAACAATATCAGCGTGATTTATTCTAAAGAATGACACTTCAAATACTGTCAGATGATACTCTCTTTATGTAAAAATACCGAAAAGCGAGTTTTGCCGGTGGGTGCTGTACGGAACAGCAAGGCACCGCCCATCGTTTGAGTGTGCAGTGCCGACCTGCTCACTTGAAATCTAAATGATCAAAGTTCGGAAAAATCAAGTGAAACTGCGTCACTCGCTTTACGTCAAATGTATCTTTACGTCATTTCCCATCGGTCTGGAGTCGGTTCTAAATCTGTCCCTCTCCGTTCAACAAGAAAACCCAAAGCAACCGACACGCATGTTCAACATGGCTTATCTTGTGAGATTGTTGTGTGTCAAACGCATTTGACCTGTGAATATTCATCACGTCAGGTGTGTGACTCTGATTGGCTGACCCAGGTCACGAGAATTTTTTGACTGACAGGCATAATCAGGTAGGAGCGCTCAAGTTCCCATTGCGGCTGTCCTGTCTAATTTGCGTGGTCGCTTCGAAATTTCTTTTGGTCGAAATAAACCCGTTATTTCTCACAAACGGTATCAGCATTCGCCTGAAAGGCTCATGCTTGATATCTTTTTTCTCGACATGCCTGTTATCAAGTTTGCTAACAGTCAGCATATTAAAATAACTCATAATGACGAATGACATGATGTGAAGGAAATCACGGAATATACTAACCAGCAATGTTGACAGTGATATCCTCCACGCCCTCGCGCCCCCTAATTGGCGTAGAGGCGCGTCCCCCGGGTGGTGGATGGGGGAGCCTTCTCTACTAACTTCTGAGAGAAGGTCGCATCACTCTCGATGCCGTGAACCTAATTAGGATCTTTTTCTTGTTTCTTCTCTATTTCTGCCTCCCCAAAGTCCTTTTACTTTCCTTTTCTCACCCATACAATTCTTCACTTATTACCCTTGTTAAGTGGTTCTTGTATAGAATATAGTCAATGTTTGTAAAGATTTTAGTCAAGCAGTATGTAAGAAATGTTTAGTCCTTTGTACTGGAAACTTGCATTCTCCCAGTAAGGTCATATATTGTACTACGTTGCAAGCCCCTGGAGCAATTTTTTGATTAGTGCTTTTGTGAACAAGAAACACTTAACAAGTGGCTCTTAGTCTATCCCATCTCCCCCCTTTCCCCTATCCCATCTCCCCCCTTTCCCTCGTCGCGATATAACCTTCGTGGTTGAAAACGACGTTAAACACCAAATAAAGAAAGAAAGATCCTCCACGCTTTTTAGAAGCGCTAACCAGGGAACCTAGTGTGACACAGCAAAGTGACTAGCACGTGCTGTGAAGTCAGCTCACTCACTGACAGAGTTGACTTTGTGAATCGTAACGCAGATAGCTTTACACTTGACCACTGTCCAGCGACAGAGAGGGGTCTGTCACAGGAATCGACCGGGAGGAAGGAGGCCCGCGTAAAGCACTTTTAAGGTAAATGGAATAAGCATTTGAGTATTGTTAATGTTTATCGCATAAGTTGAATCGACTAACACTGTAACTTTAAACATAGCAGGCAGATATCTAAGACAAGATGTCCGCTATTTGTGTTGTGCAGTGCGTCGTATAACCGGTCAGACGGGAAGTTAGCGACCAGATGACATCACCATGGATCTGAGAAGTCGCCGTATTTAACTTACCTATTGACTTGCCAAGCGGAGATTCGACGGGATTTCTAGACGCTAGAGCACGGTTATATTGTGTCCGTATAGTTGGACCCTAGAGGTCACTGGACGATAGTACTGCGTAGACCGAGGTCGCCAGTAAGAGGATTTAGTATTAAATACATTTCCGAGTGTACGGCTATAGAAGCTGTGTGATTCTGTGTAGGACCAGAATTAAAATATGTCCACAAGAACTTGATAACTTAAGATAAGGAATATTTAGTAGCCAGAGCAGACGGTGATTTTTGACTATACAAGAGCCGTGAGTCGTTACACTTAAACTAGATACCGTGCGCCTATGTGGTCACGGACCGTTTGTATTTCTTTACCTGATTGAAGAGTAAAGAGTTTTGCAAGCACAATTGTACGAGATTGTCATCTCTAGGTGTTTTATTGCTACAAAACTGTGAGTACCGGATTTTTGAGTATATAACCTTTATGTTCATGATTGTGTGTATTTGTGTGTATGCTGTCATAACTGATCCCAGCGAAGCTGGAGGTATCCCGTGAACGCTATACTGTAATCGATTTGAGAAATGTGCACACCGAATAATACATGATAAAGAAGGATTCGTTGTGCCCGGCCACGTGCTACAGTTGGAGATGGAAGTTCACCAAAAATGGGGACCATACTAACAAAAATACGGTGGGTAAAATAGGCGCCCCCATTTTTTCAGCAAACGCCACCCCAGGCCGCATTGGACGGGTAGAAATTCCGTAGTTTCCAAGTCTATGGATAAAGCTCGCGTAAGAAGAATACGTCACGGTCGAAAGTCTTTGACGTCAATTAATGCGTCATGCCTCCCCGTAGTCTTTCTCTCTCGTGCAGTGTGTGTGTTTGTGTTCATTTTGTGCACTAGATTGCCAATTTTAAAGTCTTAGGTATGACCCGGCCGGGGTTCGAACCCACGACCTCCCGATCACGGGGCGGACGCCTTACCACTAGGCCAACCGTGCCGGTCTATGTGCGTATAAGTGTGTGTTATGTGTGTATGAGATTTGTGTCAGTCAATGTGTGTGTGTGTGTGTGTGTGTGCGTGCGTATGTACAGTGTGTGGGTGTTTGTTTGTTTGTTTGCTTAACGCCCAGCCGACCACGAAGGGCCATATCAGGGCGGTGCTGCTTTGACATTTAACGTGCGCCACACGCAAGACAGAAGTCGCAGCACAGGCTTCATGTCTCACCCAGTCACATTATTCTGACACCGGACCAACCGGAGTGTGTGTGTGTGTGTGTTTGTGTGGGTGTGTGTGTGAATGTGTGTGTGTGCATGAGTGTGTGTGTATGTTTGTGTGTGTATGAGTGTGTATATGTGTTTGTTTGTAAAGGTGTGTGTGTCCGACTGTCTATGTACGTATTTGTTTGTTTGTTTCCATAATTATCAGGGCGGTGCTGCTTTGAGATATAACGTGCGCCACACAAAAGGCAGAAGTCGCAGCACAGGCTTCATGTCTCACCCAGTCACATTATTCTGACACCGGACCAAACAGTCCTAGCATGCACTAACCCCATGATGCCAGCCGCCAGGCGGAGCACCCACTAGATTGCCAATTTTAAAGTCTTAGGTATGACCCGGCCTGGGTTCTAACCCACGACCTCCCGATCACGGGGCGGACGCCTTACCACTAGGCCAACCGTGTATGTGCGTATGAGTGTGTGTATTGTGTGTATGAGATTTGTGTGAGTCAATGTGTGTGTGTGTGTGTCTGTGGGTGTGCGCGTGCGTACATGCGTGCGTATGTACATGTGTGTGTGTTTGTGTGGGTGTGTGTCTGTTTGTATAAGAGAGAGAGAGTGGGTGGGTTGGTTTGTGTTTGTGCGTGTGCGTAAGTGTATGTGTGTGTGTATGTGTGTTTGTTTGTAAAGGTGTGTATGTCCGTCTGTCTATATGTGCGTATGGGGGTGTGTTTTGTGTGTACAGTGAAGTGTGTGTGAGAGAGTGAGTGAGTGCGTGTGAGTGAGTGTGTATGTGTGTACGTGTGTAACTTGGGTGTGTGTGTGTGTGTGTGTGTGTGTGTGTGTGTGTTTGAGAGAAAGAGAGAGAGAGAGAGAGAGAGAGAGAGAGAGAGAGAGGTTTGTCTTTCGCTGGGGTATGCAGTGCCTTGGCGTTGCACATCTACTTAATTAATACAGTGGAGGGAACTTACAGTTGGAGTTTTGTTTGTTTCCGTATGACAGCGTACTAGCGCATTTGCATTCATTCACACATGACGTCAAAACCAAAGACGTGCTGAGGACAGATGAAGCAAAGTGTCGACAGCCAAGACGGGAAGGGTCATCGATAGCTCAAAGGAAATCTACCCTTTTCCGCTCTTTCAAAAATACCCCATAAAAAGACTCGAGTGGCGAAGAACATACCCTGCAATCCCCGTCTCAGTCGGTGAATCCGTTTTGGAGGCTTTTGGTCATCATACCCACAGACAGACACACAAACACACACACACACACACACACACACACACACACACACACACACACACACACACACACACACACACACACACACACACACACACACACACACAGAGAAAACAGCTTGATAATTAGATACAGGCTTCATGAAGCATAACTACCTTTCAAAGATTTTCTTCATTGTGAGGATATTTTCAGCGACAAACACCATAAACTAAATATTATTGGAATTAGCAAATGATAAGGAACAAAGAAACAATAAAGAAAGTTGCTATTTAACGAGTTTCTTCATGTTAAGCCCATTATTCAAACAGACACAACAAAACTATATATTTGCAGACACCGGAGGCAATGCAGAATACAATGGTGTCACCTTTATGATTTAAATATGGACTTTTAAGAAATCGACACATCTGGCTAACTTTGAGTAATAATTTCATAAACACATTGTTAAGGTACTAAGCTGAAATGCAATCCCATAGTCTGCACTAAGTTAAAGATCATGTAACGAACATTTCAAACAAATTGATGAAAGACTGTAGTCGTGAGAGTGCCGCCTCAACTGTTGCAAACGGTCAAATATGACGTCATCAAATAGCCCAATCAAAATCGGCCCAAAAGTTTCGAGCAAATGCTCTCATAAATGTATGTACCAATTTTTATAGCAATCCGTTCAGTCGTTTTTGAGAAAAGCTTTTCACACACACACACACACACACACACACACACACACACACACACACACACACATACACACATACATCGGGAGACAAACCTCACTCTCCACCAATGTTAAGACATTCAGTCATTACTTGACTGAATGTAAAACAAGTCGCGTAAGGCGAAAATACAACATTTAGTCAAGTAGCTGTCGAACTCACAGAATGAAACGGAACGCAATGCAATTTTTCAGCAAGACCGTATACTCGTAGCATCGTCAGTCCACCGCTCATGGCAAAGGCAGTGAAATTGACAAGAAGAGCGGGGTAGTACTTGCGCTGAGAAGGATAGCACGCTTTTCTGTACCTCTCTTCGTTTTAACTTTCTGAGCGTGTTTTTAATCCAAACATATCATATCTATATGTTTTTGGAATCAGGAACCGACAAGGAATAAGATGAAAGTGTTTTTAAATTGATTTCGACAATTTAATTTTGATAATAATTTTTATATTTTTAATTTTCAGAGCTTGTTTTTAATCCAAATATAACATATTTATATGTTTTTGGAATCAGAAAATGATGGAGAATAAGATGAACGTAAATTTGGATCGTTTTATAAATAAAATTTTTTTTTACAATTTTCAGATTTGTAATGACCAAAGTCATAAATTAATTTTTAAGCCACCAAGCTGAAATGCAATACCGAAGTCCGGGCTTCGTCGAAGATTACTTGACCAAAATTTCAACCAATTTGGTTGAAAAATGAGAGCGTGACAGTGCCGCCTCAACTTTCACGAAAAGCCGGATATGACGTCATCAAAGACATTTATCAAAAAAAAGAAAAAAACATTCGGGGATATCAATCCCAGGAACTCTCATGGAAAATTTCATAAAGATCGGTCCAGTAGTTTGGTCTGAATCGCTCTACACACACGCACGCACACACACACACATACACCACGACCCTCGTTTCGATTCCCCCTCTATGTTAAAACATTTAGTCAAAACTTGCCGTCGCGATATAACCTTGAATGGTTGAAAACGACGTTAAACACCAAATAAAGAAAGAAAGAAAGTCAAAACTTGACTAAATGTAAAAAAGAGAAGACAAAATCAAATAACATTGAAAATAAAGACAAACTGATGGCTCAGATTGCTCCATTTTCCTTGATCCTTATGAACATTGTTCTCCGGGGGCATGCCCCGGGACCCCCCTAGGATCCGGACTTTGTCTTCTAAGTGACGGTTTGAGAAAATAGTTGGGTAATTTGTTGGCTCAGGTTACACCAGATCGGTCAATTGTCATTGTCTTAATCGCAATTTGTCTTCTTAAATTTACTTTTTGGAAGGTGTATTAGGGGAAGTTTCCTGGCTCAGATTGCACGAGATTGCTCCATTTTCCTTGTTTTTATCAACATGTTCCGGGGGGCAGTCCCCTGAACCCTCCTAGGAGGTTCGATCGCTTCGGGCCCTTACCAAAACGCTTCGCATCGTCGAAATGTCCCTAAAAAATGGAAACCCCCCCTAACAATGATGTGATCCGCCCCTGCACACACACACACACCCACACACGCATGCACGTACACGCACACAACTTCACACACACACACACACACACACATAGGCACAGTTACACACACACACAGGTACAGACATGCATACACAAACACTCTTACACACACACACACGCGCACACTCCCTAAACGCACACTTACACACACACACACAGGTACAGACATGCATACACAAACACTCTTACACACACACACACACACACACACACACACACACGCGCGCGCGCGCGCACACTCCCTCACGCACATGCACGCATCTTCACATACACACTAACACACGCATATATGCACACGCACAAACACACCTTCCCTTCTTATGTCTCTCTCTCGCTCTCTATTTCTCTCTTTCTCTCTTTCTCTCTCTCTCTCTCTCTCTCTCTCTCTCTCTCTCACTCTCTCTCTCTTTCAGCTCTGATTTCACTGTCCTTTATAGAAGGCTGAACATTGTGTCCACCAGGAATCTAAACAGGCAGAGCCATATCACAACTTCAAAATATGTTAACTCCTTTCTCTATCAAATGTGTGAACTTTTTGCAAATAATACAGGCTGCAAAAACAAATTGAACAACACTTACGCCAACATCTCCAAATGACGACGACAGTGATGAGAATGACGACGACAACAACAACAGCGACAGCTGACCACACTGCTGGCCAACGTTTTGTGGAAGTTTCACCTAAAACACAACAACCAAGCGATGGTTGCAATTGTCAACGAACACGTCATTTGCCAACTTTGTTAAGGTGTTTTCACAAAATGTTCGTCTTTTCAAAACATATATTTCCAATACAGGGAACAATAACTGAGACGCTTGTTGAATAGGCTGCGTTATAATATCCTGTGTTACATAATAGATTACAACGAAGCTACAAAACAATAAGACTTGTTACATTTAGTCAAGTTTTGAATAAAATAATGTTTTATTGCATATTATCAGCTTGGAGGTTTAAACATTAATTTATCTTTATCATTTCCTGATTACAAAAAAGTATAGATATAATATGTTGTATTCAAAACAAGCATAGAAAGTAAATAAGTCGCGTTAGGCGAAATTACAACATTTAGTCAATCTGTCGAACTCTCAGAATAAAACTGAACGCACTGCATTTTTTCACCAAAACAAAACAGCTTCGTCAATCCCCGCGGGACAAGGGAGTCGCTCACTTTTCCCGTGCAACACGAAGTGAAACTGACACGCCAGAATAGCGCAATAGCGTATTGCGGTAATAAGGAAAGCGTTTTTCTGTATTATTTTTAACTTTCAGAGCTTGTTTTGAATACAACATATTATATCTATATGCTTTTGGAATCGAGAAATGATAAAGAATAAGATGAACTCTTTTTTTTAGATCAATTTATTTAATCATAATCGGAGTCCTAATTGAATTATTTTCATTAATTGCGATCACATTTTAAGAGTTAATGTTCTGTCTCCGGGAGTTATTTTTACTTTCACTTTTACTTTTACGTTTTTTTTTACCTTTTTGTGGTTTTAAGACACTTTTTGATGCACTTCCTGTGAAACGGCCGTCTCTCTTCACAGGGCCAAATCTCTGTCTGTTTTTTGTCAGCAACCTGCTCAGTTCACATAAGTTTTCACTGTTCTGCCTTTATTCTCAACAGGATGAGAGTGCAGAGAGTGTCACCGAGCACATCATACAAAACACGCCACCAATAATCTGGGTTAGATCATCTTATTACAGCACTATGACATGCAAGATGACGATGGCGTCGCATACCACTGCAAATAAAATGATCTAACAGTGGTATGCGACGCCATCGTCATCTTGCATGTCATAGTGCTGTAATAAGATGATCTAACCCAGATTATTGGTGGCGTGTTGTGTATGATGTGCTCGGTGACACTCTCTGCACTCTCATCCTGTTGAGAATAAAGGCAGAACAGTGAAAACTTATGCAACTGAGCCATCCGGCTGATGAGGGCATCGTGGATCCGAGACGACTACTACGTAGACGCCCCCACGCAGACATTCTGAGGGTGGAGCAGTCAACTACAGTTGCCCCAACTTGTAAGGACTACTCACCATGTCAGTCACAGAGAAGTCTCAACTGTCGGTCAAGCAACAGGACAAAGAACTGCCTGACGCTGGGTTGGCCAAGCAACCAAAGGAAGTATTGTCTAATACTGGTGGAAAGCCTATCATCCAAGAAGTAAAAGAAGCTGATGGTGACAAAGATCAAGAAACCGTACGCATCAGATCCCTTACAGAGAAAGGCAAAGAACAATACGTAGAAACTAGAGACGCCTTGCTACAAAAAGTTAACCACCCCCGTGATAAGATTGATGAATTGTTAGATTCACAGGTTGTCAATAAAGAACACTTGTATGATGCTCTTAGAGAGTATGAATGTGAGTCACAAAACTATCTTGAGTTTTTGTCCAGGTTTCGTAGTGAAGAAAGTGTAGAGGACAAACAGCATTTTTTGTCGATGTACCATTTGCGTGTATCTCGATGTCAAACCGTTTTGAATGTTTTGAATGATCATGCACAGTCAGTGGCTAGCAGCAGGAAAACTGCATCTTCCTCTACTAGCTCGGCTACCCGCAGGCGTGCTAAGGCCGAAGCGGCTAGAGCAAAATTGTTGTTTGCCCAGAAGGAGCTGGAACTCCAAAAGAAGAAGGCCCTTCTTGAAGAAGAGAACAAGATCGCACAAGCAAGGAATGAACGTTTGAAACAGGAATGTGAGGCTGAACTGAGAGTTCTCTCTGATGAAAAAGAAGCTGCAGCAGCTGACGCTGAAGCCAACTTTCTGGAGGCTGCAGAGGAAAATAGTGCCGCCAGGTCACGCAGAAGCATCTCGCCAAACTCCAAGCTGAAGAGAACTCAAGAGTACGTACAGAATCTCCACACTTGGGAAACACGTCAGAATGACACAGCACCCCTTCAGTCAGGTGACACAGATAATAAACCTGATGAGAAACGTCAGCCTGATACCACTTCCGTTCACCCGCGTTTCAACCTCTCAGCTCAAGCCAAAGCGTTCGACCCGCATTTAAACCACCATGCCGCACCGAAGACATCAGCTGATGCAAGTGACCTCTCCAGATTCCTGCTGAAGAAAGAACTGATGCTATCGCGACTCACCCCCTTCAATGAAAAACCCGAGTCCTTTGCAGTGTGGCAAAACAGTTTCCGAGCGATCATGCTAGACCTGGATGCGACTCCACAAGAGGAGCTAGACCTTCTGGTCAAGTACCTTGGGCCAGAAACCAGCAGGTATGCCTTAAGCCTTCGAGCATCCAACGCTGCCAACCCCGAGCGAGGGCTTCGGACTCTTTGGGAGCGGCTAGAGGAGAGATATGGATCTCCAGAAATTGTAGAGGCGTGCTTGAAAGCAAGGTTGCAGCAATTTCCACAACTCACGTACAAAGACGGGAAGAAGCTTTACGAGCTGTGCGACCTGCTAGACGAAATACAAAGCGCTCTTGAGAACCCAGCATTATCTCCCCTCTTTGCGATTTACAACTCGTCTACAGGAGTGAATGCGGTCATGAACAAACTTCCACGCGGCATCCAGCAAAGGTGGATTACTCAAGCCTTCAAGTACAAGACAGTACACAGTGTGCCATTCCCACCATTCTCCTACTTGGTGGATTTCGTGCGTACGCAAAGCAAAATTCTGAACGATCCTGCGTTCAACTTTCAGTCTGAGCCAGTCAAGCCGCACGAACAAAGGAACCCAAGGAATCAGCAAGCATTCGCCAGGAAAACGGACATTGACCAGAACGAAGACAAGCCCCACGAGCCGCCAGATAAGTGTCCCATTCACAAATCTCAGCACACCCTGGCGACCTGCAACGCTTTCAAAGCAAAATCGTGGAACGATCGCGTTGCACTTCTGAAAGAGAAGAAGATCTGTTACAAGTGCCTTTCTTCTACGAAACATATTGCCAAGAAATGTCCTGCCACCGTGAGCTGCGAAAAATGCAACAAGCCTGATCATTGTACTGCCATGCACCGTGGGGAGCGAAGGGAGTCACAAGCGCCATCAGATCATGGCGGGGAGGGTCGACGAGATAATAATGTAGAAAACAAATGCACAACCCTCTGCGATAGTATCAACGCCAATCGCTCCTGCGGCAAAATAGTGCAAGTAAGGATTTACTCAGCTGAGGCATCTACTAGGCCTACCACAGTCTACGCTGTAATTGATGACCAGAGTAACCGTTCTCTGGCTTCTCCTGCTCTCTTGGATCGTCTGGGTGTAGACCCTGAAGAGTATTCGTACACACTCACAAGCTGTTCTGGTACATACCCCATGACCGGGCGACGTGGACAAAACCTGACGGTGCAATCCCTCGACGGACAGACCACTTTGAAGTTACCTACGGTCATTGAGTGCGACAATATTCCGGACAATAGGTCTGAAATCCCCACAGATGATGTGGCTAAATGCCATTCCCACCTTCATTCAATTGTCGGTCAGATTCCTCCTCTTCGCAGTGATGTGCCTATAAGTCTGCTCATAGGACGTGACTTACCAGAGGCCCATCATGTCTTGGACCAGGTGACAGGTCCACCAATGTCCCCTTTTGCCCAGCGCCTACCCCTTGGCTGGGTCATAGTGGGCGATGTGTGCTTAGATGGTATCCACAAGCCATCCTCAGTCAGGGTCATCAAAACCCACGTTTTGCATGGATCAAGAGAATCACTGTTCGAGCCATGCCAGAACAACCTCAAAATCGCGGAAGCCGACCAGCTCGGCACCAAAGTCTTCGAGAGAACAAAGGATGATGAGATTGCTGGCACATCCGTGGAAGATCGCAAGTTCCTAGATGTGATGGACTCGTCTTTTAGGAAGAACGATCAAGGCAGATGGTCTGCTCCCCTGCCTTTCAGAAACTCGGAACCCATCAAGTTCAACAACAGACGACAAGCAGTTCACCGTGCCAATACACTTCATGCTTCCATGAAGAGAAATCTCACAAAGAGAGAACACATGTTCGAGTTCATGAAGAAAATCTTTGAAACAGGCTCAGCAGAGAAAGCACCACCGCTTGAGGGTGACAGTAGATGTTGGTATCTCCCCTTCTTTGGCGTCTACCACCCGAAGAAGCCGGACAAGATACGTGGCGTCTTTGATTCGTCTGCTGTCTATGAAGGTCACTCCTTGAACAGCATGCTCCTTTCAGGACCAGACTTGACGAACAACCTCATTGGCATCCTACTGAGGTTCAGACGCGACTCCTGCGCAGTTTCGGTGGACATCGAGCAGATGTTTTATCAATTTTTTGTAGACGAAAACCACAGAGACTACCTACGTTTCTTTTGGTACGAGGACAATGACTTCCATAAGCCTCTGACAGAATTCCGCATGTGCGTGCACGTGTTTGGAAACAGTCCGTCTCCAGCGGTTGCCAGTTACGGTCTCCGGAAAACGGTGGCCTCCAGTGACAAGGATGTGAAAGACTTCGTCGGGTCCGACTTCTACGTCGACGACGGCGTCACATCGCTACCAGAGAGTGAAAGAGTTGTGTCTCTGATAAAGCTCACCCAGACTGAACTCAAGGAGAAAGGAAGGATCAGACTTCACAAGGTTGCTTCAAATGACATTGAAGTGCTGAAAGCCTTTCCAGCTGAAGACCTTTGCACAGAACTGAAGTCTGTGGATTTATCAGACTCCTCACAACTTCCACAACACAGCTGCCTTGGTATCCCGTGGAATCTGAAAAATGACACTCTTTCTGTCGCCCTGGACTTCGAAGACACTGCTGACACCCGGAGAGGCATCCTGTCTACATTGGGGAGACTATACGATCCTCTTGGGTTCATTGCTCCGGCAACCATTGCAGGGAAGATCATTCTACGAGAACTCTGTCCTGATGGTCGAGCTTGGGACGAACCTCTGTCTGCAGCTCAGATGGAGAAATGGAAGCTGTGGAAACGTTCTCTGGAGACCCTCCAGGGAGTCGATATCCCTCGTATGTACCTACCTGCGTCACTGACCCAGTCGTCGGATGTCGAGTTCCATGTGTTCTGCGACTCTTCAGAGAAGGCCATCGCGTCTGTAGCATACGTGAAGGCCAAAGATAGTCAAAACTCCCCCATTGGCTTCGTTATGGGGAAGGCAAAGGTGGCTCCTCAAAGTGGACACACCATACCTCGCTTGGAACTTTGCAGTGCTGTTCTCGCTACAGAACTCTGGCAGCTGATTTCCAAGCATCTAGTTGTGGATCTGAAAAAAGTCTCCTTCTACACTGACAGTAAGGTAGTGCTTGGCTACATAAACAATGAGACCAGACGCTTCTACACATACGTGAGCAATCGTGTCGAACGCATCCGGCATGTGTCAGAGCCAAGCCAGTGGCACTTCGTGCCTTCAGAGAGCAACCCTGCTGACGTTGCTACCAGATGTGCCTTGGAAGACTTCAATGGGAATGAAGAAACTTGGTTACGAGGACCAGCAGATTTCCTCGAGAATCAGAAGCCTCTTGCAGCCCCTGCAGTCATCTTTCCCATGGTCGTTCCTGATGAAGATTGTGAGGTCAGGCCTGTGGTGCGTAGAACGGAGGTCAAAGATGTACACCCACCTCTGTCAAGCCGCTTCGAGAAGTTCTCAAGCTGGAACGCCCTGGTTAGCTCACTCACCATGCTTCGACACTTGTGCCAGAGTTTCCATTTCCCCACAGACTGCTGCAAAGGCTGGCACCAGTGCTCTCGCTATCATCACCATGTTGCTTTGATAGCTACAGAGACCTTTATCATCAAGACTGTCCAACATGAAACCTTCGCTGCAGAGATTCAGTGTCTCCGCAAGGGTTCTGCCCTGCCCAAAACCAGCCCTGTCGCTTCCCTCTCACCTGTCCTGGATGAGGAAGGTCTGCTCCGTGTCGGTGGGAGGCTGGATAGAGCAAAAGACACAGTAGGGCTTCAGAGTGCTCACCCAGTAATCCTACCCAGGAAACATCATGTGTCAAATCTGCTTGTTCAGCATTACCACAAGAAAGTCAAGCATCAAGGACGTCATTTCACCGAAGGTGCACTTCGCTCAAATGGTTTCTGGATTGTGGGAGCCAAACGTCTCGTCGCCTCGGTTATTCACCAGTGCTTTCAGTGCCGACGTCTCCGAGGAAAGCCAGCTCATCAGCACATGGCCTCGCTCCCTGCTGATAGAGTCACCCCATCCGGTCCATTCTCTCATGTTGGTGTGGACGTCTTTGGGCCGTGGTCCATCGTAGCTAGAAAGACTAGAGGAGGTTTGGCAAGCGCAAAACGGTGGGCAGTCGTTTTCGTGTGCATGGCCATTCGGGCAATCCACATCGAGGTCATTGAAGACATGAGCAGCTCATCCTTTGTTAATGCCCTCAGACGATTCATTGCCTTGCGAGGACCGGTGACAGAGCTACGGTCAGACCGTGGAACAAACTTTGTAGGTGCTGCAGGCGAACTTGGGATAAACTCTGAGTTTGTTGAAGATGTGAACAAACACCTGACACAGTCACGAATCACATGGAAGTTTAATCCACCCCACGCTTCTCATATGGGTGGTTCTTGGGAACGCATGATTGGAACTGTGCGGAGAATCCTTGACTCAATGCTGCAAGATCAGAGGCGGAAAGCTCTGACCCATGAAATTCTGTGCACCCTGATGGCTGAGGTGTGTGCAATTGTCAATGCCAGACCAATCACTCCCATCTCTCATGACCCTGATTCCCCTTTTGTCCTTACCCCATCCATGTTGCTGAACCTGAAATGTGAACGAGATCAAGTCCCTCTTGACTCCGTTGACATCAAGGACATCTACAAGAGTCAGTGGAGACACGTGCAACATCTCTCAAAACGTGTTCTAAAAACGCTGGAAGGAAGAGTATTTGCAATCATTGCAACAGAGAAGGAAATGGCAAAACGTGCAAATGAACGTGGAGGAGGGAAGTCTTGTTCTTCTTCAGGACCCAGGGACCCACAGGAATGACTGGCCCATTGGCGTAGTTGTGCGCACTTTCCCCAGCGATGACTCTTTGGTTCGCTCTGTTGAGATTCGGGTGATGAAAGATAAGAAGCCTGTGACTTATGTCAGACCCATCACACAACTTGTGCCTTTGTAGACTGTGAAAGGACACTAACTGGATAATGACGGACCATTCGTTTGTGCATTGCCTCTTGGCAAACCCGGCTGTTTATGGTCGTACCCATGAGCCTATTATGTCATGCCCTCTGGTGTGAACTATGAATGTGTACGATTCATAAGCAACATGCATGTATCGGTGTAAAGCTCATTGATGTTATTTTCATGTTAGCTCCTTTAGGTTCTAGGTTAGTTTTTTTGCTTTTCCTCGTTAACCTTGGCTTCGCGTTTGCCTAAGATATTTTTTAATTTGCTTCGAACGTTTGTTGTGAGTTAATATAGTGATATTGTAACCCAATATCAGACGGGGAGTGTTCTGTCTCCGGGAGTTATTTTACTTTCACTTTCACTTTTACGGTTTTGTGTACCTTTTTTGTGGTTTTAAGACACTTTTTGATGCACTTCCTGTGAAACGGCCGTCTCTCTTCACAGGGCCAAATCTCTGTCTGTTTTTTGTCAGCAACCTGCTCAGTTCACATAAGTTTTCACTGTTCTGCCTTTATTCTCAACAGGATGAGAGTGCAGAGAGTGTCACCGAGCACATCATACAAAACACGCCACCAATAATCTGGGTTAGATCATCTTATTACAGCACTATGACATGCAAGATGACGATGGCGTCGCATACCACTGCAAATAAAATGATCTAACCCAGATTATTGGTGGCGTGTTGTGTATGATGTGCTCGGTGACACTCTCTGCACTCTCATCCTGTTGAGAATAAAGGTAGAACAGTTAACATGACATATGTATACATTTTCAGATTAAGAATTTGATGAAGAATACGGTGCAATCAATTTTAAATCTGTTTGCAAATAATCGATTTTAATGACAACTTTAAGTTAATGAGCAAACTCATTAATTAATTGTTAAGCCTCCAAGCTGAAATGCAATACCAAAATCCGGGCTTTTGTCGAAGATTACTTGATCAAAATATCCACGAATTTGGTTGAACAATGAGAGCGTGACAGTGCCACCTCAACTTTCACAAAAAGCCGGATATGACGTCATCAAAGACATGTATCAATATGTGCGGAGATATCATACTCAGAAACTCTCTTGTAAAGTTTTATGAAAAACAATTCCCCTTCTATGTTAAAACATTTAGTCAAAACTTGACTAAATGTAAAAAAGAATACAGAAAAGCACGATTTCCTGCTTACCGCAATACGCTAATGCGCTATTCTGGATTGTCAGTTTTACTTCGTGTCGCGACTTTTTTTTTACCTGTGTGTGTGTGTGTGTGTGTGTGTGTGTGTGTGTGTGTGTGTGTGTGTGTGTGTGTGTGTGTGTGGAGTTGGGGGATCGTGAGCTATATAATAAAATCATCATCAATATCCGTTTCAACATAAACACCTACCTTCTTCGTCTGGGACCTTAAACATGATGTCAACTTTTCCCAGTTCGTTGGACACCTCAGCTCTAAATAGTCCGGTAAGATAGCGGGACTGTTGACGTATGATGAAGTCACAGTTGACAATGAACTCTGTCACTGCATCCTGGTTACACTCTGCTGTGAAACTGTCAGATATATTTCGTTCTGGCCGAGCTGTCTGACTACCAAGATGGACGAAGACAAAACGATCAGGAACAGGGTACGCTGCCAGGCGGAATGACAGTTGGTCTTTTTCCATCATCACTGTGCTGTAGAATAACTTCTTTGGTGGACCTAAAATATGTTTGTTAAATCAGAAGAACAAAACAACATATAGGGCTAGTTTTGTATCTTGCTCTAAAATCAAACTAAGTTTCTCTTTATATGCAGTCAAGTTTGACTTGATGTTTGTTTTTACATAGATATGTATCAGTCTTCACATGCAGTAGGGCTGCCAGGCCCGAACCTAGCTCACCGGGGGTTTGGGACCCGTCTGCTGCTCTGAACCTGGTTTGCCCGGGGGATGGCCGTTGTTGCAGGACGATACACTGTATAAACAAGTATTATGAACCAAGATGTGATGTCATCATTGAAGTTGCTCTTCCTGAAGAAATTGTGTTAATTCAGAGACATGAATTTAACCCCATTATTAAAAGAAACAGTTCTCACATAACCAGCTATGACCACTACATACACTAAATTGTGTCCAAAAAGGACAGATACACAATCCCTATGTGCTGCTAAAACTCGATAGAACTACAATTTACCTTCGACTTGGTTAGTACACGGTACATGTTTTCAATTCTACCTCGTTATCGAGCCAAGTATAGATTAAGCGAGAAGTTTTGAAGCTGTTGTGCAGGGACAAATATTCATCTCTCCATTGTTGTATTAAATACACACATCTTGGATAACATTTTCTTTTCAGTCATGCAGACATGAACATAGACCATTTACAATTATTATCAAGGTTGCAATCAGGACATTTCATAGACATAATAATGTTAAAAGGAATGATAGTAATCTATGCCCACAACATCTTACTCAGCATTCAGCACAGTGTCAATGAACATGATGTCATTACTGATAAAACTACCTAAAATACAGTTTGATGCCCATCCTGCTTAAGAAATAACTTCTTGGACACTATACACATAACCCTTTTAGCTGCGGACGTTGCAGTCACCCCTGTGATGTTAGGTTTAATGATTGAATCTACCCCTGTCTTCAGAAACAATGACAACTGATATACCTGCTTATAATACGTCGGGTTGTGAGTGTTTATAAAACAGTGTTTGGTAGCCTGCTGAGATAGGTCTGGAGTGCTTTACAGTTTGTATGTCAATTATCAAGAATGTTGCCTCTGATGGAGCAATATTGAAATAATTAAAGGTTGCAATTTCGTCCTAACATAGCTTTTTTTTGTGGGGAAGCATACTTTTTGCGCCGATGTTGTGAAAACACGCGCGAATGGTGCAAAGCATGAAGATACTGTATCGGTTTCCATGTGCATCTTCAGTATTGTTTTTGACAAAATGTTTTGCCAGATCTGAACCGACGCAAGTTTACAGAGTTATTCTAACTCATTGACCTTAATGCTTTTGTCAAGGGCTCCGAAAGTGTTAACATGTCTGATTATTACTTTGACATGAACGCTCCAGAAGTTACGTGTGTGAGGATGTGTGTGTGTGTGTGTGTGTGTGTGTGTGTGTGTGTGTGTGTGTGTGTGTGTGTGTAGGGGGGCGGGAGGGGATGGTGTCAGCGAGGAATGTGCCTTCAAGAAGAAAGCATGTATGAACGTCCCCTTGTCTTTGAACCCTGAGGTCAATTAATTCAAATTCCACAAATTAACGTTGGGAGTGCAGAGACCATCAAGATTAGGCACAATATGTCAGCGCGAACCTACCACCTTAATGAACAAATGCAGTTCGTGTAGTTTCATTGGAACTGTGGATTTGACAGATTGATTGTTTTTCTTTGTTGTTTCTTCGTTGGACTCAGACGCACCCCCGCAGTAAACAATGTCCTGTACATAGCTGCTACACCCTAGAGGAAAACAAAACACTGATAATTTATGGTCGCTTCCTATTCAAATTGAGCGATTATGTTTATATTCTTTTGGTGTAGCAACTTACATTTTACGTTCAGCAACATCGTCTTCAAGTCTGGCCCAACAATTCCATTTGTGGCTGTACAGGTGTAGGTTCCCATATGGTGACAACTCACTGCCCTCAGTGTCAACACTGCTTGCAGGTTCCCGTCCTCTGTTCTCTGGTACAGAATGGCACTGGAGCCAAGAGGAGTGTAGCCATGTGTGATAGTAACGTCTCTCGGCAGGGGTCGACCAGAGACAGTGCAAGTCAGGTAGAGAGTAACACTGTCGTCTTCATTCACTGTTACCGTCTCATTTTTGTTGTTCAATGTCAGGTGTTGTATAACTGCTCTGTCTAAATGAAAAAAATATCCGACATTTGAATACATTGAATATGGTAGATAATGGTATTCTATATTGATTACTACCCATTGTCGTGTCCCACTGTAACGCTACATTCACCTTTTTATGCTTATTTTACGAACTGAACCTAAAATGGCTTACCCTGCTACTCTTATTTTTCTGATTATATATTACTCATTGATGTGGGTCACTGCACAGACAATTGTAACTGTCTTTTTTATTTTAATGTCAACGTCAATGTCTCTGCTCTGTCACCAATAACAAATAGTGACTGTGTTTGATAAATTGAATCACCATTCATTCCTACATCATATTCAGCAAACATATTGATTTTACATTTGGTAGTACCTATACAGTGTAACATTCCGCGAAGACGAACATCCCAGTTGTATTCACTACAGGCAGTTGTATTTCCCTACCTTGCCTAACAATGATGCTAAGGCATGCTGAACTTAGTAGGGGTCATTATTTTGCGGGGTTTGAATTCGTTTTTTGCGGGTATATATATGTGTAGCCAAGTGCACTTCGCTACCCTAAACTCTCTAACCATCGCATAGCGAAACAGCCTATAGTACATTACAAACGGAATCACCCACCCCGTAGCAGACGATACGATGATGCGCGCGCTTTGAATTTAAATGCTGAACGTTTTGCTTGTTCGTTTGCCGAAGTAAACAGAAGAAAGGCAGGGACGTTGAAGCTCTCGTCGACACGGTAGACCCAGACATCATCATCGCAACTGAGACATGGCTCAAGACCACAACTAGTTCCGCCAGAATACTCCCTAACTATCTAGGTTTTGATGTTCATAGACGCGACAGAGTCACGGACACTAGCGGTGGAGGTGTTCTAATTGCTGCCAAACGCGAACTTAAAATGCAAGACATCAACATTGCCTCAGACATGGAACTCATTAGTGGCACAATCAAGCTTCCAAATCAAAAAAGTACTACAATTGCAGCCTACTATATACCGTCCACCAAACAGATCTGACAACACATACATGGCAGCCACCGTTTACGAAATGGCAAAATTAAAAACGAAGTCTAAAAATAACATACTATTCTTTTTTTTTTCTTTTTTTTCATTTTTTTTTTCTATTTATTCTTTTTTTTGGACCTCAGTTGCATGCAGGCTGCTTCAACCCTTCCTTGTTTTCTTCTCTCTTTTTTCTTTCCTTTTTTTTTCTTTCTTTTTCTTTTGTCTTTTTTTCTTGTAAATAGGCGGTGAGCATCCTTCTTCATTGGTCTTTTTCTTCTTTTTTTAACTCCAACATAGAGGTATATTACACTCACGAGACATGGACATTTTCTCTTTACAATGGAAATATTCCTTATATTTACAAATCAAATTTTCTACTTAATATTTGAAACTCGAAAATTACGAACACTGATCCCTGACAAGTTGTCTTTCTAAAAATACTAATACACATTTTCCCAATTAATATTACGTGATTTACAAAATTTTTCATCTTTTTACAACAACTTGTGTCTTGATAGCCAAATATTATATCCTGCATCTTAAAATTAACCCTCAATCCAGCCTTTTCCTCTATCCAGTTTTCTATCTTCGTCCAAAACAACTTTACCGGTATGCACTCATAAAAGAAATGTTCAACAAAATCAACTTCCGTCCAACAAATACAACATCTGTTATTCTCCCTGACTTGCATTTTACATAATAAAATATTTGTTGGATATATGTTATGTAAGATTTTCCATTGCAATTCTCTTAACCTCACTTCTTTGGAAACATGGGCAAGTGTCCAAATTTCCCTATCTACTTGTACACCAAACTTCCTCAACCAAAAATTATATACACAAGGTTTTTCTACAGCAGTATCTACACTTTTCTTTTCTATCATTTTTCGTATTTGGCTTATTTTTATCATATACAGGCTACCATCAAACAATTGCTTATCCATCTGGACAATAATATGTTTATTTTCAATCCAATTGATCCATACTTTGGGTAATGCGTTTATTAATGCCCAATAATCCAATAAAATATTTGCATTATTCTTTCCAATTTGTATATATACCTCTGCTGCTGACTTCAATCTCTTTTCTTCCACTATAAACAAATCACTTACTCGTTCAATCCCAGCATTTTTCCAATACAAATAAAACAACATTTTCCCTTTATACCGAATCAAATCATTACTCCACAAAATCTGTTTATAAAAATTGTTTACATCAATCTTATCATGTTCCATCCTACGCTTGTAACTCAAATGTGTCCACACTACCCTCTGCCAAAATGGGCTTCCAATCATTGTCAAATTCAATTCCTTACTCGGTTTAACATTCAAATCAAAACAACCATACCCTGAAACAACATGTCCCAGAAACCATAGTGGTATAAACGTCCAATTTGCTCCCTTCTCTTCATACAAACGTCCGACCCATTGTAAATAAAAAGACTCTTGCATCCTGTGCACATTTAGCATTTTCAACCCACCTTCACTTATTTCTTTCTCCATTACTTTTCTTTTCACTTTTTCAAATGCTTTTTTATTCGAACACTTTCTCTGCCAAATAAACTTATAAAACAATCTATTTAACTCTGTCAAAACCCGATCTGGCAATCCAATCGTCTGCATCACAAATACTAGCTGTGAAATAAAAAAACATTTGATTATTACAATTTTACCGTGAATCCTTAAATCTCGTCGACTCCATATCTTAATCAACTTCTTAATCTTCTGAACTCTTAATACCCAATTCTGTTCAACAGTTATTGCTCTATCATTGTTTACGAAATATATACCTAAAATCTTAATCTTCTCTGTGCACTCAAAGGGCAACTTTTGCTGACCACAATGCTGTCCAATTTTCATTATTTTGGTTTTATTAACATTCAGGGTCAGTCCTGAAAACTTTGCAAACTGTATTATTATATCTTTAACTTTAAAGACATCACCACTGTTCTGTAAAAATATTGTTGTATCGTCTGCTAACTGTTTAATTTTTAGGGCACTCTCCTCGCCCACCTTTGAGGGTAATTCAACACCCGTTATATCACTTTTCCTAATTTTAATGGCAAGTATTTCCACCGCCAATATAAAGGCCAGGGGTGAAAATGGACAACCTTGTCTTATACCACACTTCAAGGGAAACGGTTCTGAAATCCACCCTCCGTGATTAATACTACTAAAAGTGTCTGTCATTAAAAGCTTAACCCATTTTTGAAAATCTTCACCAAAACCATATGATCTAAATGCTTCTATCATAAATTCCTTATAAATCGAATCAAACGCTTTACGATAGTCAAGGGCCAATATAAACCCAGACTTATTCGTTCGATTTAAATACTCTATTACGTCATCTATTGTACGAATCACGGTTCCAATATTCCTTCCTTTTATGTAACCAACTTGATCTTCATTTACTAACTTACAAATAACCGAACTCAATCTCTGATTTAAAACCTTTGCCAAGATCTTATAATCTGTATTAAGTAGGGTAATTGGACGCCAATTATTAAGGTCTTCCCTGGGTAATTCTGTACTTTTTTGTAATAACTTAATTATTCCTTGTTTTTGCGTAAAAGACAAATTATTATTACGAAAGGCTTCATTAAACGAGTCTGTAATCATGCTCTTTAATCTATTCCAAAACATTTTAATAAACTCTGTAGTGAGTCCGTCACTTCCAGGTGATGAACCATTTTTCATCATCTTTAATGCTGCTGCCACCTCTGCTTCCGTCAACATCCCTTCACATACATTACTATCTTCGTTCGTTAATTTAACCAATTCTTCTTCATCACAAAATTCCTTTGCTTCTGCCCTGATGCGTTCCTGACTTTCTGGACTTTTACCATACAAACATTTATAATACTGCACTTGTTCATTCAACACAAGAAATTGATCATCAACAATATCACCATTACTTGCCCTCACATGTGTCATCACATTATTTTGGGCTTGTACTTTTTCCAAATTCAAAAAATATTTCGTATTTCTTTCTCCTTCTTCTACCCACTTAGCTCTTGATCGTACATGAGCTCCTCTTGCTTTATCCATGGTCATTACTTCCAATTTCGATTTAACATTAAACATTTCTGCCTGCAATTTCTCATTATTAGGTTGTTCTGCACAATGTTTTTCCAACTGTTGCAACTTTGCTTGTAAATCTACAAATTCATTCTTCTGGCTTCTTGACCTTGATTTACCAAATTCTATACAAACCGATTTAATGTTTGATTTACATGTTTCCCATTGATCCTGAGCATTAGCACCCCTAGGCACATTATTACACATCTCCTCTATTAACGCATTCATTTTTTCAACAAATGCTTGATCTTTCAAATAGGAATTATTAAAGCGCCAGTAGCCTGGGCCCCGTACAAATTGGGAATCACACATTTCCACCAAAACCCCTCTGTGATCGGTATTTGCAACCGACACAATTTCACAACTTACACAGTTTGGGACAATGTTCTCTGTTACAAAGCAATAATCCAGTCGCCGTGCAATAAAAGGGTTACGTCTGCACCATGTATACTCTTTTTCCTCGCCATGCAACATTCTCCAAACATCACTCATATTCAGTCTAAATATTATATCTTTCAACAACTCAACTTCATTTTGTTTATGATTTTCACCAGCAATGATATCCAACTCATTTGACATAACTAAATTAAAATCTCCCATTAACAAACCTTTTTCTTCGTATACTTTAGCAACACTGAATTCAACTTATTATAAGATTAACTTTTTTTTGGCTTACATTTGGAGCATACATATTAACTACAATATACTCTTTATCTTCTTTTATAACAGAAATTACTAATATTCTATCATAACTCTTCAATAAACTCACTTCCCCTACAAAATGCTTTGAAACAAGGATAAGTTCTCCCCTGCTATTATGCGTTCCTTCACTATAAAACATCTTTCCATCCCATTGTTTTTCCCAAATAGACACGTCTTGTTCTGTTATGTGTGTTTCCTGCAGGCAGGCTATATCAACCTTCTGCTGCTTTAAAAAGGTAAACATTGCGTTTCTTTTTAATTTATTTTTTAAACCTCTGGTATTTAACGAGATCATACGTAAACGCTCCATCCCGACAAAAGAGATTTACCAACTCAGTCTTCGACCAAATTCACAAATCCTAACTCAAAATCGTAGAAACAAAGCCAAGACCGAACACCAAAAAGGATCTACTCAAGTTGACGCTCTGTCATCCCAAGACGTCACTGAACTCCTCGTTTTCGTCTTCGGATGCCGGTCCTCTTCCGTCCTCTTCCTGGTCCGGCTGACGTACTTGCTTTTCTGGCTGTGTTGGGGGTGTCGCTCCAACAGAGCGCCGTCGTTTCCTGGATCCCGAGCGTGCGGCTCCATCTGGTCTGAAGTTCAACCTCGACTGGCTCATTCCTCCACCTTTCGAGCGGCTCTGGGCTCTTTGAGGCTGGCGGCCTCTGCTTTCAGATCTGTTCCTGGGCTTCCTGGAATCTTCTCCCGATGCTTCTACTTGTTTGTTGTCTGTTCTGCTTGTTTCGTCCACTGTTTGCACCTCTGGTGTCAAGTTGCATGTGGGGTCTCCTGCTTTGTGTCCATCGCTGTAATAACATACTAATTGTCGGAGGAGACTTCAACGCCCCCGACATCGACTGGCCCACACTCACCATCAAGGTAAACCAGTACCCAGAACACATGAACTTGCAGATCCTAGACATTATTAAAGACAACGCATGACATCGTACTCTACGACACATCGCTCTCACCCTTCAGGCCATGACTACCACGACGCAAGCTACATCTATGGGGAAGAGCAGACAAGGTAGGTATTAAAAACGATCTGCATAAATACGCAGATTCTGTTGAAGCCGACCCCACCCTGCACTCCTCAGTGGATAGCCAAGGAACAGCCCCAAGGAGAACTTGCAACAAGTCATGGAAAAGTCTGTCCCAAGCAAACTAAGCTCCTCCAAATACAGTCACCCCGGGATGAACACAAAACTGCGGAGAGCTATCATGAGAAAACAGAGAGCACACAAGAAAGCAAAGAAGACTGGGAAGAAAAGGGATACGGACCGCTACAAGCGCCTCCAGTCAGAAAAAAACTACCTCGAAGAGATTGTCAGCGAGGACTTCGTGTCGGATACCAAGAAATTCTGATCCTATGTTAAGAGCAAAGGCCAAGAAATGTGCGGAGTATCCCCCCCTGAGAGACAAAGACGGATACCTAAAAAGCGACAGCGCTAGCAAGGCTAACATCCTGAACAGTTTGAATCGGCATTCACTGCAGAAGACACACTCTCCATGCCAAGCAAAGGACCCAGCCACTACTTACCAATGGACAACATTGTAGTCAATGAGAAAGGCATCCTAAAACTTCTTGAAGATCTAAAACCCAACAAGGCCACAGGACCAGACTCCATCCCTGCTTTCCTTCTTAAAATTGGAGCAGAAGAATTGTCGCCTGTGCTGAAAAGGCTCTTTCTACTTTCTATCAACCAAGGGCAAGTTCCAAAGGAGTGGAAGGAAGCCTGGGTGACCCCAATCTTTAAGAAAGGCGACAAACACCAGCCAGCTAACTATCGTCCCGTCTCACTCACATCTATTGTGTGCAAGATCCTGGAACACATCATAAACAGCAATATCATGAACCACCTAGACCGCCTCAAGATACTGACTGATGCCCAACACGGCTTCAGGAAGTCGAGGTCCTGTGAAACACAACTCATAGTCACTGTACACGACATTGCCAAGTGCCTCGCTGATGGAGACCAGGGGCCAGTTT
The DNA here is from genome assembly GCF_037325665.1 of Littorina saxatilis. NCBI lineage: Eukaryota > Metazoa > Mollusca > Gastropoda > Littorinimorpha > Littorinidae > Littorina > Littorina saxatilis. The sequence continues at coordinate 33,012,010 of NC_090252.1, read as the reverse complement.
CATATACGCGCTCTTAGGCGTTCCTAGGAATAGGGCCTTAAGAGCTCTTAGCTGAGAGTGGGACGAAAGTTAGGAACGACGCGTTTCATGATCCATCTTTGGGATCGCTCTTTCCAAAGAGCGAGCAAAGCGCTATTTTTAGTGGCTAAACGGAGTTTCCCGATTAGTTACGTCACATCAGGTTGAAGGTCACAACATCCGGTTGAAAGCAGACGAAAAGCTGATGATAACACCGATCCAAACAAAGTAAGCACACATTTACACATAGAGAAATAATAACCCTCTTGCACATGACTAAGTGCCAAAAGGTGCTCACAGAACAGAAGACGGCTTTTGTTTTAAAATAAAAATGTTTCTAAAAACGTGTGTCTGCTGAAAATTGGTGTGTGTGTGGATGAATGTGCGAAGATATAGTGGACATAATTTCGTGTGTCTGACTTGAACGGTTTTGAAGTTATCCTTGTTTAAAGTCAAAAATAACGCCAAAACCGGCCATCTGAAAGCGGACATCGTGATACCTCGTGTTTTGAATATGCCACAGAAAAATAACAAGAAGCACAAATGCCTTGCATTTAGTTTGATTGAATGCCTGAAACATCGCTTAACAGACGAGACCAAACGTCCAATCTAAATCTCGAGAGAATTTTTTTTTTTCGATAACCGAATTTTAAGGTGTCGCACGCAAGATGTGTCGTCATCACGGCATACATTTTTCAATCGCAGATATTTACTAAATGTCTTTTTCAAAAACTCTGGAATTGATGTCGACACGTCAAGCGATAACGGTGTATCAAACTGCTGTCTTTCAAGTAATCCAGCAAAGACTGCAGAACTTTTGAACAGCATTTTTGAAAACGACTTGAAAATGTCGTCATATCTTGCGTGCGACATAATGTTCGGTAATTAACGGTTATTTTCTTTTAAAAACAAAACTTACATGTACAAGGATCTACTTCATCTAGGGAACCACGTGACACATTCTGTGTTCAAAATTTGTGAAGAAATCACGAACCACGAATGCGCTACCAAGTGTTGAAATTATGTCGTCAACATCTTTTGAGATCTTGCGTGCGACACCATCTTGCGTTCAACATAAAATGTCACTACCTTATCGAGTTTAATGGGAACACTAACTATTTGTTGTCTTAGTTTAATCTTCTTAATTATAAGCGTAATAAAACCGAACTTCCAAGATGAATTTTAATTGAGATTAGCGAAAGAGCGGGTACGCAAGTCGACCTTAAAGCAACACAAGTCGCGTAAGGCGAAAATACAATATTTAGTCAAGTAGCTGCCATTTTTCAGCAAGACCGTATACTCGTAGCATCGTCAGTCCACCGCTCATGGCAAAGGCAGTGAAATTGACAAGAAGAGCGGGGTAGTAGTTGCGCTAAGAAGGATAGCACGCTTTTCTGTACCTCTCTTTGTTTTAACTTTCTGAGCGTGTTTTTAATCCAAACATATCATATCTATATGTTTTTGGAATCAGGAACCGACAAGGAATAAGATGAAAGTGTTTTTAAATTGATTTGGACAATTTAATTTTGATAATAATTTTTATATATTTAATTTTCAGAGCTTGTTTTTAATCCGAATATAACATATTTATATGTTTTTGGAATCAGCAAATGATGGAGAATAAGATAAACGTAAATTTGGATCGTTTTATAAATTTTTATTTTTTTTTTACAATTTTCAGGTTTTTAATGACCAAAGTCATTAATTAATTTTTAAGCCACCAAGCTGAAATGCAATACCGAAGTCCGGGCTTCGTCGAAGATTACTTGACCAAAATTTCAACCAATTTGGTTGAAAAATGAGGGCGTGACAGTGCCGCCTCAACTTTCATGAAAAGCCGGATATGACGTCATCAAAGACATTTATCAAAAAAATGAAAAAAACGTATGGGGATATCAATCCCAGGAACTCTCATGTCAAATTTCATAAAGATCGGTCCAGTAGTTTGGTCTGAATCGCTCTACACGCACGCACGCACACACACACACACACACACATACACACACACATACACACACACATACACCACGACCCTCGTTTCGATTCTCCCTCTATGTTAAAACATTTAGTCAAAACTTGACTAAATGTAATGACGACACGAGCTTGTGTGTGATATCTTGCATGCAACACATTCTCAACAAATGAAATTAAAACATTTTCTGAGACTTTTTTAAGTTAAAACCTTGAAACTTCACATACATTTGGGGCTAAATCGCCCCCATGCATGGTAAAAGTCTTGTTGACCCTTGTCAAATTTCAAGGTCACGGCTGGGTCACATGGAGATAAAAAAACGGAAGAAAAATATTTTTTCAGAGATTTTTGAAGCTAGAACCTTGAAACTTCAAACAACGCTTTTGCTTAATCATCATTCGACAAGGAAACTTTCAGGTTGATCTTTGAGAAATTTGAAGGTCATAGCAAGGTCTCGTGTTGGTAAAAAAACACACACGGAAATTAACCTTTTTCTCAGAATTATTCAAAGCAAGAACCCTAAAGTTCACACACTTTTGGGCTTAATAGCCTCCATACACGGTGGAAGTCTGGTTTGACCTTTGTCTAATCTCAAGGTCACGTATGGGCCAATATATTTTTTTTAATTATCACTTTTTTCCGTTGTTTTTAAAGGGAGAGCCTTCGAATATCATAAACGCCGTAGCTCAATGATTCTCCGACACAAAGAAGTTCAGAAAGATCTTTGTCAAATGTGAAGGTCACAGCCGGGTCTCGTACGTTTAAAAAAAAAACCAGACAATAATCCTTTTCACAGCTTTGTGGTAAGCTAGAAACTTGAAACTTTACACACATTCAGGGCTTGATAACGTTTTGACACGGTGAAAGTCTGGTTGACCCTTGTCAAATCTCAAGGTCACAGCCGTGTCGCTCATGGGTTAAAAAAACAGACTGTTATCCATTTCTGCTTTATTTCTAAAGTTAGAACCTTGAAACTTCATACAACGCAATCGATCAATTATCCTTCGACATGGAGAAGATCAAGTCGATCCTCAACAAAATTCAAGGTCACGACTGGTTCTCCTGCCTTTAAAAAACGGCATTTTTTTCTCAGACACTTGTGAAGCTAGAACTTTGAATCTTCACGCATATTCGGGCTTAAATAGCCTTCTGACATGTTGGAAGTCTGGTGACCCTTGTACAATTCAAGATCACAGCTGGGTTGCGTATGGGTGGCATTGCTTTTGAAGCTGGAGAAATTGAGCTTGGTATAACACATTTGCTTGATAATTCTCCGAGATGGAAATTAAAGCTTAAGTTGAGTCTTGTAAATTTTCAAGGTCGCAACAGGGTCGAGTTGGGATCATCAAAATGGAAAATTATCAATTTATTGACCATTAATTTTGTACATCTAGAACTTTGAAAATTCACACAAGTTGTGTGCTAAAAAGCCAGCCTTCAGGCATGGTAGAAGTATAATTGACCCTTGTCAAATTTCAAGGTCACAACTCGGTCGCGTATGGCTTAACAAGGATAACAAATGATTTTCTGCATTGCCTTTAAAGCAATAGCCTTGGCACTTCGCACAACGCCTTTGCTTAATGATTCTTCAAATGTTTCTCGTCAAATTTCAAGGTCACAGCGGGGTCAAGTTGAAGCACAAATAATGCGAAGTTATGAAATTATCAAACTTATTGTAAGCTAGAGAGTTGAAACTTCATCGATGACCTTTACACGTGACTACAGTATGGGTGATAATACTCAAATTACAAAGTCACAGCTATTGGGGTCGAGTGCAGGCCAGAAAGTTGATTCCTTTTAAAGTGTAACTAAACAAGCAAAAAGGAAAAACATCGTTCAGCAACCTTTACACTTTGATATGAAGAAGGGCCTCATATACTGTCGAACTGCGAAAAAAAAAAATTCTCTCACTCGGACACTGTTTGACGGACACGTGAAGTGCGCGCCAGGAACGACAATCTTCTTAGATTACCTGATTAATGCCCTTAATTTTTGGTTCTGGTACTTTCAGTTCCGGCTGTTGTCATCAATCTACCAAAATAAAAGATCAAACGGAGTTTTCGATTTTTATTTCATGGTTCAGAAAAATATTGCTTATTTTCTGAAGTCAACCGTTTTAGCGAATCTTTCTTTGATTCTTAAAAGTCATTTCAGATTTTTGAAAAATAGTTAACGGTTAGTAATTACCAATATATCGTAAACAAACATATCGATAGGTTTTGGTAAGAAGACACAAGTGCGATGAATGTGGTACCAGTATTTTTGTGGTAAGTAAGGATGCATTTCTTTGCTGTAAGCACATTTAAAATGCACATGTAATCTGTTTAGCAACATGAACGAAAGCATGGTACAGTGCCGCTTGTTTGTGGTCTATCTTTTCGCGGCAGATGCGTAACAATTTAGGGTCTCAGTTGGTAAAAGCTGCTCGGAACCAGAGCAGATTTGGCTTGGGTTCTTTGAGTGTGAATGATCGACGAGTGGCTTGACATTTTTTACGAATCATTACTGTAGCCTACTTGAAACCATCATCTGTTTCTGAATTTGTCATCAGTTATGATTGAGCAGTCTCATAGGAATCGTCCATAAAATGTTAAACCGAAAAAGGGCAGACGATTCTGAATCACACAGGCTGCTGTACAAAATCAGATCTAAAACGATATTTTGAACTGCGACGTCTGCGTAAATGCCCTGTAACAAAATACCTTGTCCTGGTCATGTGTATACACATCAGCTTCTATTGGGAAGATCAGTATTTTATATTAATCACAAATACAAGATTAGAAATAGTTCTGAAGATCGCCTTTGATTTCAGTTTCAGCGGCAAACTAGCAGATCTGTCCAAACCGGCATCGTTACATGGTTGAAACTTGAATAATCCCAAATAGATCTGAGTGGGGGTAAGTTTTATAGTATTTCAATTTTTTACGGCAGTTTTATTTAAAGATAGTGTAGTGGATGTCTCTGGTGAAGACTACAGTTATATGAATTTTTTGTTGTAATATTAAAATGATTGTTCTTTATTTACACAATTGAATAATTTGTATTTATTTGTTTGCAGATGACGGCATACTGAGTGCTCCAAGAACATACGCCTGCTGGCATTTTGTGTCTTTTCTGAAGACGTTGAGGCAAGCAGAAGTCACGGTCCTGGCCACACACACACAATGACATGAACAAGAAATGATATTTGTTCATGGGCATATCCAGTATTAAAACTTTATTACCATGCAAGCGCAACGATTAGAATTTAGAGAAGGTCATCGGTCACACACACACACACACACTGGGCGGATCCGGAGGGGGGTTCCGGACCACTTAGGAGCCGGCCTTTGTATTCTAAGTGACGATTTTGGAAAGAAGTTGGCTAATACGAATACGAATACGAATACTTTATTATCTCATACAGAGAAATTTCAGTGTGGTGCACATTAATTAGTTTGCTCAGGTTGCGCCAGATCGATCAATTGTCCTTGTGATTAAAATTTTTCTTCTTAATATATTTACTTTTTTGGAAGGTGTATTAGGGGATGTTTCTTGGCTCAGATTGATCCATTTTCCTTGTTTTTATCAACATTTATCGGAAGACCCCCGCCCCCCCCTCCCCCAAGGAGGTTGAACGCTTCGCGTCTTCAACTAAACGCTTCGCGTCGTCAAATTGTCCCTAAAAGAAATTTGGAAACTCCCCCTTAAAAATGATGTGATCCGCCCCTGCACACACACAAACACACACAAATAGAGAAGTAATAAATGCATACAGTTTTTCTTTATTTACAATCAGATGTGGTCGTAGAACAGGCACTGTAAACAAAACCTAGCATATGATATACCACTTGTGTGATGTTTCGGTCAATATCTTTATTTTCCTTTCAGAAATACATTGGCGTTTTGAATGTCAAGGGAAGTGATACAAATGCTGCAGCGGGCTATCAAGAACGCGAAGGCAAACAAGGTAAATACCTACTTCTGACATTAGTTTACTTATTAACTCTTTCTATACTGGCCATTATCTCCCCAGTCTCTCCCCAGAAACTGGCCATTTGCATGGGTTTGCAAAAAAATTCTCAAAAATAAACAAAACAAGATGCAGCCTTCAAACTCATAGGTTTTATTGTGAATATATTGCTAAAACATATGCCAAAGTTTGGTTTCATTGTTGTGAAAAAAAAATAAAAATATGATGTCCAGAATTTATGGGTATATTTTACGCAATACGAAAAAGGGGGTATGTATTTTGACTTAGAAGCATTTTTTCTTATGAAGGCACTGTTTGCAACAAAACTGTTTCTGTTTACTTGTATGAAGATTGTGCTAACACAAAAACATAACAAATACCAACTGATTTTCCATTTGGTGGTCATGTAAGCATTGTGAACATGTCCGAAAAATCTGATCACACACCATGTGGTCGACATGCAGACCTGAACGGCCAGTGTATGGTGGCAGAGTTGGAAAATAGGAAAAGTCTTGATGCCAATCCTTCATCAAAAACCGAAGAAAATCGTCATTGTAATAAGTTTGCTTTATTCTAAATCAAACGACTAGGATAGATGACAGACACAACGACAAACACATTCAATTCTATGTAAAACATACACAATGCGCACGTTAACAAGCTGGCCATAACAATGTGCCCATCGTGCATGAAGTGTGGCTTTGGTCGGATCAGTAGCCGTGCTTTGTCTGCGATGCTAAACATGAAATTTTGTTAAAGCGACGATTTAGCAATGTTGTTGTTGCTGCTGCTGCTGTCTGTTCTTGTCACGACATCTCGCCATATAACAGGTTTTTTCCCTCCTGATTCTGAGAAGAAGCTGTTTAATTGTGATATCAGGCCTAGGAACCCCTGATTTTCACTTGGAGCATTCTCAAAGAAACTTAGCGTATGTTAAGAAAAATGAGTGTACTCCACACTTTGTCTTTTGTTGTTCGTTGTCGTTGCATGTCTACCGTTCCACAGCCACCTACTATAAGTGCAAGTGTCAAATGACGTATTTCCACAAAAGACTGCTTGCAGAGAATCATGTGATGCCAATGACAGGTAAGGACATGTGGTAATACATACTACGTTTTGGAACCAGGGAAAATGCAGCACAAATTATTTATCAACCAAATTGATTGACTTGTGCACCATGACAAAAGTTTTCTTTGATCCATAAAAGGTCTTTTGCCAGAAAAATTGCTCTGAACATCAAGTACCCTGCAAGTTGTCACACATTTACATTATTGAAATAAAAAGAAAACACACCAGTAACCAGGTTAGGTACGTTAATATCTATAATCAATATCTCGGCACGTTACTGCCTTCTTCGGGATGGTAAGCTGAACATTATTGAACAAAATAATCGGTTTAGATTGTATACTTTGATTCCTGAACGAAGAAGCAGAGGTACTGCATACAACTAGGACTGTAATATCAGCTTTTGCCTGAAACACACACACATACACTTATAAAATTAATGCAATGTCATTGTATGAAGCCAGAACAATCACTAACTTACATAGTTGGTCACACAATTACCCATCACTGAACATTAAATCGAAGTCGGGTGGATTCAATGACAAAAGCAGTAAAGGCTTTGAAAAAACCCTCATCACAAAACATCCCCCCCCCCCCAAAAAAAAAATAAATAATAAATAAATGAAATAAAACAGGTTGTGTATATAGCGCAGTAAACACCATGCAGGTACAAGCAAAGATTTGACAGTGATTATCCTTGTTTTATATAGCACACATTTTCTAGTTTTAATCTCTCTCTCTCTCTCTCTCTCTCTCTCTCTCTCTCTCTCTCTCTCTCTCTCTCTCTCTCTCTCTCTCTCTCTCTCTCTCTCTCTCTCTCTCTCTCTCTCTCTCTCTCTCTCTCTCTCTCTCTCTCTGCATGGAAAGTAATTTATTGACCTGTGGGTTATTTGCGTTTGTATACACATTGGTGATTCGTAAACTATGTTGAAAGAGATTGTCAAACAGTATTATATGGGGTGTCTTAAAACAAATGTACATCAACAAAATCTGTCATTATTATCAGGCACACGGTTTTAACAAAGCTATGTCACGGAATGCAACATAAGTGGCTTAAAAAGTCGTGTTTTTGTGTGTGCAGGATATTCGCTAGGACAGGACCTCAAGCTGAACCAGCACAACAGCGATGCATTCTTCCATGGCTTCCAAAAAAATCTTTCACCTATAGCGGGCATTGCATACAGATAGTCCAAAGAGGGTTAGGGTTACCCTAACCCTCCTTTTTAAAAATTCTTTAGACCAATGTTCCCATGTTAAACATGGAATAATTTTGGACAAATGCAAGGACGTTAGCTTTTTTTTTATTTTATTTTTTTATCATTTTACTTATCATTAAAACTTGTTTAGATTTCGATTCGTAAACCATTTACAGTAATCCTTTGTTTTTTAACTTTGTTCATCTTACCACAGTCACTTCGTTGTTTAGATTTATCATTAAATGTGTTACCATTATGCAGGAAAAATGTAGAATAAAACCAGGAGAGCTTTCGGTAGAAGATATTTCCTGTGTCAAAAGTTAATGCTTATTCTGATTGATGGGTGCTCCAAACTAAGTTATTTTGACTGCCTTATTCGAATTCATTTCCAAGACAGGGCTGACGGTCTCGAATAGCAGCTAGCATCTGCTGAAGAGACATTAAACCCCAAAAACCAAACCAGACAGGGCTGAGAAGTGGAGAAGCTTAGGAGAGTATCGTAAAAATTGTCTGGGTGTTTATGCAAAACTTTCGAATATGTCAGATTTTACTTTAGAGGATTTTAAATACTGTTAACTGACAGTAATGCTATAACTTCTACACCAATTGACTGGATAACTTCATATTCAGCATACTTAAACTTGATTTTATGCATGTGCAGTTCACAAAGTGGGAAATTTGTAGGTTAAATTATCTAACTTTTGCATCATCAATGACACCAACGCTTTCGTGTCTGAGGATTGCCCTGAACCTAGCTGTAACTGCATGCTTTCTTCAGGTCATCGATAGCCTGGGGGTTGAAGGGGATGTTTTTACATACTCAGACATTCAAAATAATCAAAAAGGTATAAAAGCCTGAAGGGTTTAAATTAGGTAAAAATGGCTACCGCTCAATGTCAAAACTCGTTCTGTTTAGTCGACCCCCAAATTTGGAGAAAAAAATTAAAATTGCCCAAAAGTCAGACCATTCAATTTACAAAATTGCCACTTACTGGAAAGGCAGAACATAAACTGAAGTTAATGAATACCATATATAAAATAATTGGTTCAACAGATGCAGAAGTAATTTGCATGGTTGTGGGTGTCCTTTTTAGGGGGGTCAACCCTGTAGAAGAGACGATATTCTTTAATTATCAATCTATATATATATACGACTTGTGTCTGTGTGTGTGTCTGTGTGTGTGTCTGTGTATCTGTGTATTTGAGACAGTGACAAAAGGTCAGGTGTCATGTCTACTGTCCCGAATGACACACGATTGCTGACATTTCACCATTGCCAAAAGAATAAACAAATAAGAAATAGGTAGAACATGAATGTGAAAACTGACTTTGATTGTTGATCAGTATTTTCTATACCACTAACAAATAATCTACTTACACATAGCTGTTTGGCAAATGTATGTTGCATGGGACACACTGACATGAAAGTGGAAGATGTTTTTCCCTCTAGAGAAACTACATATCAAGTTACACTTTTTGTGCTCTTCCATTCCAGTTGGCAATCAATTGTTAACGCATGTTATTAGAAAAAATAGAACGAAAACAGATTAGATAGAATGAAAAATGTACTGGTGATGTCATTTGGGACATACTGACATGAAAACGTCACCTTTTGTCATTGTCTCATTTGTGTATTCGCCATGCACGGCCAAAGTTCTCGATGGATCTGCTTCAAATTTGGTGGGCTTATTCAGAGAGACCCCGGACACAACCTCATCGATAAGATATTTCAACACGTGCTCTCAGCGCGCAGCGCTGAACCGATTTTGGTTCCACCTCAGCTATTTTGGTTCCACCTCAGCTACCCGGGCCCCCATACCGACACACCATAGCCGCTACACCACATCACAACGCCAAAGTTCTCGGTGGATCTTTTTCAAATTTGGACACCGTATTCAGCTACACCCCGGACACAATATCATCGATGAGATATTTCAACACGTGCTCTGATTTTGGTTTTTGTGTTCATTTCACCATTATAAGTAACTCTTCCTTATCTTCTCCAGTGTTTGGCGTTTATCTCCCTTCCTTCGTGTGGCTTTCCCGTTTGTAAGTTACTATTACTATTTTTAGAATGTCACTGCGCTGTCCACTGCGCTGTCCACAACGCTTCCCTTGCACCCGTAAGTTGTTCTTACTGTCAAAGTGAAAAGGTCGAATCAATTTATAGCCACGCGAAAAATACACTCTCACCTATTTCTATATATTTATAGATACAGATATGCATATATATATACGGCTTCTCTGTGTGTGTGTGTGTGTGTTTGTGTGTGTGTGTGGGCAAAAACCTGTGTATTGTAGAGTTCTGTTTGTGATGTGGTCTAGCGGCTTTTGTCTGTCTGTATGTTCTGGCATGTGAGAAGCCACAGCAGATAATATAGGGCTAAGAAATAAGCTCTAAAATTCTCAATCCCGTTTGACAGGACTTCACCTTCAAAGGTGATTGTGGTGAACCGCCACGCTGTCTGTCTCTGTCTCGCGCCGTTCACCCCAAATTCCCGTTTCTGAGTTACTATTTTTAGAATGTCACTGCGCTGTCCAGAACGCTTCCCTTGCACCCGTAAGTTGTTCTTACTGTCAAAGTGAAAAGGTCGAATCAATTTATAGCCACGCGAAAAATACACTCTCACCTATCTCTATATATTTATAGACTAGAATGAATACCCGCTTCGCCGGGTAGCCGGCTTCGCCGGGAAGAAGTACTTAGAGCCGTACGCCGGCTTCGCCGGGTCCGAACAATGGACCCGCCAAGTTTAGGTCCCTCCCAGATTCGTGGAATGGGAACAGCACGAAAATGATTCAGTGGCCATAATGCCATTCCTGACCATATCGAGTCCCATCCTTGTCGACGAATGTAACCGTGTTAATCACCTTTGGAGGCGAACTCCACTCAAACAGGACTGAGCAAGTTATGGCTTCTCAAAGGAAGGCCAGTACATAAAATTACACAAAAGCCGCCAGACCACATCACAAACAGAACTGAAGAATGCACAGGTGTTGCTCATATAGAGACACACACACACACACACACACACACACACAAAAACACAGAGAAGCCGTATCTATAGAGAGATAGATGACAGTGTATTTTTCGCGTGGCTATAAATTGATTCGACCTTTGCACTTTTACAGTGAGGATAATTTACGGGTCCAATTTACGTTCTGTACACTGCGTTGACCTTCTAAAAATAGTAACAGTAACAGAACGCCGGGAATATCCGAAGACGCTCAGCGCAGTGGACAGCGCAGTGACATTCTAAAAATAGTAGTAACTTACAACTGAACGGGAAAGCCACACGAAGGAAGGGAGATAAACGCCAAACACTGGAGAAGATAAGGAAGAGTTACTTATAATGGTGAAATGAACACAAAAAGCAAAATCAGTTCAGCGCTGCGCGCTGAGAGCACGTGTTGAAATATCTCATCGATGATATTGTGTCCGGGGTGTAGCTGAATACGGTGTCCAAATTTGAAAAAGATCCACCGAGAACTTTGGCGTTGTGATGTGGTGTAGCGGCTATGGTGTGTCGGTATGGGGGCCCGGGCCAGCTGAGGTGGAACCAAAATAGCTGAGGTGGAACCAAAATCGGTTCCGCGCTGCGCGCTGAGAGCACGTGTTGAAATATCGACCAGGTTGTGTCGTGTCCCGGGTCTACCTGAATATGCCCACCAAATTTGAAGCAGATCCATCGAGAACTTTGGCCGTGCATGGCGAATACACAAATACACAAACACACAAATACACAGATACACAAACACACACACAGACACAAGTCGTATATATAGATAGATATACATATATATATATACGGCTTCTCTTTGTGTGTGTTTGTGTGTGTGTGTGTGGGCAAAAACCTGTGGATTGTAGAGTTCTGTTTGTGATGGGGTCTAGCGGCTTTTGTCTGTCCGTATGTTCTGGCATTTGAGAAGCCACAACAGATAATATAGGGCTAAGAAATAAGCTCTAAAATTCTCAATCCCGTTTGACAGGACTTCGCCTGCAAAGGTGATTGTGATGAACCGCCACGCTGTCTGTCTCTGTCTCGCGATTCACCCCGGCGAAGCCGGGTATTCCTCTAGTCCGTAATATATTGTTTGTTATGCATACAAGATTAACATTGACAAATACTTCAAGACTCCTCATTGATCTTAAGAAATGTTTTTGGTTTTTTTGTTACTGACTGATTCACTTTCTATTCACTTTACTCTACATAAGTCACGACAAGAAAAGCAAGGGAGGTAATTTCTTCGGAAGAGGTAATTCTCTCCCCTCAGAACGATTGTTGTAGTTTGTTTGATTTTGTTCCCTTCTAATAAGTATTATTTAAAATAGATCTTTACATCTTGATGTGAAAGGCGCAGTACCCCCCTCCCCCCAGGATGTTAAATTCTAGGTTGTGTCCATGTAAAATCCTGATCCTAGTCAAGATCCGAGTTGGTTTTTCATGCAACAGTGCCTCTTTATGCCACTCAATTAGACATACAGTACTTTGCAATCCATAATTGCACGAAACTAAGTACAGGAAATACGTTGTCGTGTTTTTAATATTACATAATGAAATAAAAAATGTCACAACTGGTTTCGTGTTAGGCTTTCTCTCTCTGTCTGAATCTCATAATTACTTCCTTCTGAGGCCTGAAATGTGTTGCAGGCATTGTTCAGCTTACATTTATTGTTACAATTTTTGTGGATATGTTATTAAGTGTGTCTGTGTTTCTATCATTCGTTATCAGTGTGGTTAAAAAAAAAAGCACACGTCAAAGTAATTTACCCTTCATCATTATCAAAACATGCAGATACAGGTAATAAATATTTGTGATACTTTAAACAAATACAATGTTTGTTTGTTGCGTCTTTTCTTTTTTCAGAGCAAACACACATCGTATTTGTTCAAACGTGTATATTCTGCACTTTCTAATACCCTGCATGGATCTCCAAATCAAGAATAATGAAAAGTCGTCTAATAGCCCTGCAGCACTCACACGAACATGATAGAAGCCGCTTGCATGCATGCACCCAGGCTCGCTGTCTTCGGCTAAAAGAGCTGTCTTGTCCACTTGCTCCTGTCGCATAGATCTGCAATGTGCAACATCATCTTTGATTAATAAGTCTGAGGCACAGACAAACACACACGCGCGCACATTTGCGAGAGAATGCACGTCAGTCTATTCAATCAAACAGTATAAAAACATACCACAGACGTGGTGGTGGAAACTGGACATTCGCCGTATAACAAACTCAAGAGATTCATTTGTGTGTGTATGTTTAATCAAAAGTTCATCTTGGGCACATTCAGTCTGTATTGTAACAGGACCCATCCCGTAAAAACTTCGAACAGATCTATTAAATTCTGAAATCCTTGACAAGTTTTTTTTTCCAATCATCTGTATCTGACAGAAGTAAAAAAATAAAAAAATAAAAAATCAGCCAGTACACGCATCTACCCCCTCACACGACAATACATATGTGGCGAAAAAAGGAATCGAGAGGGGGGAACAAGGAATAAATTAGATCCAGAAATAATTCCACTTCATCATTCCAAAATTCAAGTGTGAAGTGATCGGATACTGTGGTAAAGATACGTGCTTAGTATCACAACTGAAAATACAAGCCCTAGGGTTTTAAATCAAGGAAACAATTAAAGTACACAGCGTCAACCGGTACTCCATCATCTAAGCTAAGATCAACAGAAATGTCGAGAACATGTAAAATATTGTACTTACAATCCGTTTCAGCATGCTCTTCGAACAATAATCTCCCAGTCAGCCTCGTGCTTACGACTTCGACAGGATGTTGCCTCTCACGCTGAGCCAGTACATTTGGAGTGAATTCAAAGGCCAGAGATGCAGTACAAGCACATTAGTTAGATCCAATTCATTTACATTGCTACCTTGCCCAATTTATGGCTATTTCTGTTGGTAACATCACACATGTGGCAAGCAGTGCTTGTTGCCGACTCTGCTGGGACAGGCAGCAGACGATTTTATTTAGGAACCAAATTCTGATTGGTTAAAACATAAAACCGGAACTCAAAGTACCACTTGTTCTTTGGAAGTATCAAATCAAGAACAGATAATCAGGTAAATCTGAAATGGGTTCAACACTTTTAAAAAATCGTAGTAAATCAGAAAACACAGTAAACGTTGGAAAAATCGTCCAGTATCGCTTCTACAGGTCTATACTTGGACAAAACATAAAGCAATTCAGTAAAGCTGACACTTCAAAATGTCTGTTTAGTTACACTAGGGAAGACACCACAGTGAAAAAAGTGATTTTTTTGTTCCCTGGTCATTTCCATTTTCTTTCTGATTCTGGATTTTGAACCTCTTCTGGTTACTCTGATGTACTGATTTTAGATCAGAATTAATCATAAACGGTCAAAACGGCTAAATGAACAATGTATGTGTATGCAATTGTGTATTGAACAAACACAAAACAGCAAAAAAATGCGTATGTTTGAGAGGTGACTGCGAGTCAAACACATCGTCAACGGTGGTCACGTTAGCATGACTGGAATGAGTTGTCTTTTCTTTGCTACGATCAGTTCATACCGCGGACAACGGGAATTTCCGTTTACGGATTTCGCGCCGTTAGTAACAGCAACTAGAAGACATTCCAATGAGCCGAAGAGAACCGATGAAGATTCCGGGAAATTCCGTATGAGCAATTTTCGCTGCTGACCAATCGAATCGCGGATATTAAACTTCGTTTATGCTCGGTCTCGTTCGGTTCGATTCGGCCTTCCCAGAATGCAATATTCTTCATTTCCGCCAGATCTTGCCAAAGGCGATGTGAAATATCTACAGCTGCAATTTTCCTGGGATATCTTTGTGGAAACTTCAGTTAAATACACGTTTTGCCCCGATTTCAGTGCTTGACACGCAAAGGAGATGATTATCGAGTAAAATCAGATCAGTTGTAGAGGCTGGCGTGACGGAAGTTTAAAAAGAAAGTGCGAGTCGATAGTGTCGTCTGCTATTGCTACGAACGAATCGGAAGATCAAGTTTGTGCATTCTTCTTCGTCCAGAATGAAAATTGGCTGGAAACTATGCTGCTGCCCTTGCAACAGCTGGGACGGAGCAAGAAATCACCATCGGTGGTGTACGTTTGAAGCACGTTGCCATGAGTGTTTTGAGCCACGACTTATTTTAGAGTTGCTGAGCGGAATGCGTACGGCAATAAGGACAACACGGAGTTCGCCATTTATGGCGACGAGAAGGCAGACCCTATATCTTTTCTCTGGAAAAAGCAAATTAACTGCTTAGAAAAAGAACAATCAATACAAAAATGACTTTGTTCAGCCATGGTGCAACACCATGCATCTCCTGGGAAATCTGGTGCAGTTGAATACTAGCCCAAGCAGAGCAGGGAAGATTCCAAGCAGCTGATAAGCAAGATGGTAGTAGGTAGGTAATTTTTTCTTCTTTTGACAAACATGTAGAAGTTTATATATTTGTTTGGTTATGTGTGCGGCTCTGGCTCTGTGTGTGTGTGTGTGTGTGTGTGTGTGTGTGTGTGTGTGTGTGTGTGTGTGTGTGTGTGTGTGTGTGACTGTTATATGCTGAAGAACAGAATCTAAGTAACAACACCCTGATGCAAAGAAACTGAATAGGATGCAAAGTCTTATGTGCTGCTACTGTGAAGCTTGGTTGTCACAAGGTTTGTCAGGGTTGGAGCAAAACATCTGTTCTTTCCTCATTTATTTTCTCGAGCATATTATATATAGGCCTAGCTTCCTCCTGTGATCACAGTTTTCTTGTGGCTCAAACAAACATGCATTCACATGGCTCAGTGAGTGAACATTGCTTGTGGTCATACTTCCCATGCAGACCATATGGTTTCTGCATGCAATGTATGTGCAATAGCTGTAAACCAAACCTGCACTGCCTTCGCAACATTCACATGATTTGTCAACATCTTTTTGTTCACTGCTTGACTATCAGCACTGACATGTGCATGCGCCCAAATATCGTGTTACATGTATCACATTACAATATCTTTTTTCAAATGTGTGTGGGGGGGGGGGGGGGGGGAAAGGGGGGTCATTGTTGGGAAAATGTGAATAGCAGTATTTGAGTTTGTCATAGACATATTAATTTTGAATTTATGTTGTCTCTACAGATGCAGAGGTGGAAGCTGGAGAGGAGCTTCCAAAGTACCCATGGCATTGCAAGGCAATTCACAGAAGTCAACCCAAATATTGTAGTATAGAAAGTAAAGGACACTGCTATGACTCCCTGATTATTCAAAGCAAGTCCAAAAGAGGTCCAAGATAAGAGGCTTCACTGGTAACAAGTTGAGAATTATGGATGGGCATACTTTACGCAGCGTGCACGTAACGGATAAGAGTTGATCATTGTGACCTTGGAACAGGTTCCTTGGTGCTTGCTGAACACTGGCTGTTTTGTTTTTTTAATTTTGTTGAATTTTGTTTCCGTTTTTCTTGTGGAACTAAGCAATACCTGTTGTTTTGTTAGTGTTGTTTTGTTACATGTTTCATAAACGTTTGTGTAAAAAAAATACATTTTCTTCACGTTTTGTGTATTTTCTCAAAACTACTTTTTTGTCACTTCAAAAGCCTAAGGCTTTTTTTCTAATAAACTTGCGTTGTTGAAACTTTGCATACATCTCGAGTGCGTTATTTCGCAGATTTTGTTAGAGCGTTTTGTTGAATTTTTTTTTCGTGAGAAGTTATACCATTTTTGGGGGCGGTTTTTCATAAAATTCAAGGTCACTCATTTTTATCACTGATATCTTTTGAATGACTGTAGATTTCAAAAAAAGCCTCTAACAAAAGTTGGGTATTGTGCTAATGTATAAATAACAAGCACCAAAACAAAATTCCTTTCGGTTTTGTAAAAGCCTTAGGGTTTTAAAAAGTGGCAGTTTGGTGGCCATCTTGGATTGCTACCAAGGCAACCGGTTATCCAAAAAAAAATTTTTTTTCATTTTCTCAGGAGATGGACTGAGTTCTTTAATTGTGCAACAATTTTTGACCCAACACTTATGAAACAAAAAAAATCACTTTTAACACCAGTGCCTGCCCTTAATCTTCAAAACGTGGCTACGTTATAGTCACTAGCTCGTATTTATATTTCTGAGGCTAGAACTTAAACACATGTGTATCTTTGTAGATCTAGAGCTTGAGCTCTTCCAAACATGACCCAAGTCTGGTTGACCAAAGTCAAATTTTAGGGTCACAACAGGGTCAATTTGGGATCTTAAAATGGAAAATTATCAATGTTTTGAACATTTTTAAAACTAGAGTTTACACTTTAACCATTTCTAGGGTTGGATGCCCCTTCTGACGTGACCAAAGTCTGGTTGACGTTTGTGAAATGTCAAGGTCACAACGGAGTGATGTTCGAATCAAAATATGGAAAAATTATTAATTTCTTGAAGATTTTAAAAGCTAGACCAATGACATATCATTCGCTTCTATAGGATTCGATGACCTTCAAACATGAACCAAGTTTGGTCGACCTAGGGGTATGGTTTGGGTAAAAAATGTAAAAATGTAACTTTATTAAACTTCTGTTCATACCAAAACCAAAGTCTAGTTGATCTGTTTCAAGTTTCAAGGTCACAGTGTGGTCAATATTTTGTAACAAAGCAAAACATATTGTTTGAAAAGTGTATGGTGCTTACATCTTGGATACTTCCAACTGTTTTGAGGTTTGACTACTTCTGGACATCGAAGTCTTGTCTGGTTGATCCTGGTTATATTACTAGGTCACAACAGGTTTGAGTTCGGATCAACAATGATCAGATCGTCACTTTCTTTAATGTCAAGTGAGCTAGAACAACAGATAATTTGGTTCTTATCTATATTCCGTGTGGCAAAAAGTGAGTCGCATAAAGATTTTCTCTGTTTGTGTGACTCCAAATTGACCCCTCTGAAAGCTTCACGTATCATGAAAATTGGCATCACTTTTATCATAAACCTAACAGCATCAAACCTTTGGAGCCTTGACGTTTCAGAGGTATTACTAGAAGGCATTAGTGAAAATGACACATTTATATTATGGACCTCAACGCAATCCCGCTGTGACCTTGACGTTTGACTTTATCAACCAGACTTTCACCATGCGTGGAGAACATCATACACTATAAAACGCGTGGGAAGAATTTAACAATTTTTCTAATTTTGATCCAGATGGGACACTGCTGTGACCGTGAAATTTGACAAACATTAACCAGGAGGTCACTTTTTTGTAAAAGAATTTATCAAATCCTGAAAGTGTGTAAAATGTAATGGATCCAGCTTTAAAACATGCAAGACTATGACAATTGTCCAGGTTGGAAAGAAACTTTAATCTTGCTGTGGCCTTGAAATTTGAGGAGGTTTGATGTGACTTGCATTATACCTGGGGGTCATCAAACTTTGGTAGTGTGCCAAGTTTCAACACCCTAGCTTCAAAAGCATGCGAGATAACCCCAATGACACATTTATATTTTTGACCTCAACAAGACCCCGCTGTGACCTTGATGCTTGGCGTTTTCAACAAGACTTTATAAAGACTAGACAGTGTAAAGGACAGCATACTCTAGAAATGTGTGTATTTTCACAGCTCGTGCTATAAACGCATTGACGAAATGAAAATATTCCAAATTTTGAACCAAACCTGACCCCGCTATGACCTTGAAATTGACAAAGATTAACCAGGTCACTTTCTTTTTAAATGTCATCAACATTCTAAAAGTATGTAAAGTTGGCTAAAGTGTAATGTTTCTAGCTTTAAAACATGTAAGACAACGAACATTTTCCAATTTGGAAAGCAACTTTACACCTGACTGTGATCTTTGAATTTGATGAGGTTTAATGCGACCTGCGCCACACAAGGGGGTCATTAAACCTTGGAAGTGTGCCAAGTTTCAAAGCCCTAGCTTCAAAAACATGCGAGAAATCCTCAATGACAAATCTTTATGTTTGACCTCAACGCAACCCTGCTGTGACCTTGACCTTTTCAACCTAAACTGTAATCGCGTGTAGAGGTCATCATGCACTAAAAATGTCTGTATTTTCAAAGTTTGTGCTATAAACGCGCTGAATGAATTGACACTATTCCAAATTTTGAACCAGATGTGACCCCACTGTGACCTTGACATTTTAGAAAGATTAACCAGGTGGTCACTTTTGTTCTGAAATTCTGAAAGTATGTAAAGTATGTAAAGTCTAACTGATCTAGCTTTAAAACATGTAAGACGTACAACGACAATTGTCCAGTTTGGAAAGAAAATTTAACCTAGCTGTGACCTTGAAATTCAATGTGGTTTAATGTGATCTGTACCATATCTGGGGGTCACCATACTTTGGTAGTGTGCCAAGTTTCAAAGCCCTAGCTTCAGAAACGTGCGAGATAACCTGAATGCTACGTCTCAGTGCCATGTTGAATAATATAACGAACAAAATTCCCGTTATTTGTGAAATAATTTGAGTGCATTTGTCTTTTCTTTTCATAATTGGGTTCCAACATCTGTTGTCTTAGCAAAAATCACAATATCAGTCTTGTTGGTCAACCTTTATTTTGTAGCCCCTTTGTCCGCTTTTCGTGCGCACCTTTTGGCACTTAGTCACATACGTATGTATGTAGATCTAGATCTGAATGACGTCCTTGACATCGTCCATAATGAATTTTCTAGGCCTCAAATTTGTTAATAACTTCTACATCTGTTGACCGAATCACTTGGGATATTTGGGATGCGTAAATTTCAGCCTATGCATTACCCTTCCACAAAGTTAAATCGATCAAATGGTCGGACTTTTGTGCAATTTCAAAAGAAGTTGTCAAATTCCGGGATCGACTCAACAGTGCAAGATTTGAAATTGAGCGGTAGCCAAATTAACCCGATTTAAGCCCTCCAGATTGTTAGCTTTGGGATAATTTGAATGACTTAGTATACCTGAATCAACATCAGACAGTCAGTTATTTGAATATAGCAATTAAAAGCAGGATCAGGGCATTTCAAATGGATGAATGCGTTCCTGTCATTAATGAATTTTGCGTGGCATTGCGAAAGTGTAACTGTACAACGAAGGGTTTATTGGCTCACGTAAGTGTAGCCTATGCGATGATAAACTTTGTCTGTCTGTGCGTGCGTGCGTGCGTATGTATGTGTGTATGTCTGTGGTAGAAACTTTAACATTTCCGAGTCTATGGATTACGTCAGTCTCGGTCAAAAGTGTTCGACGTGTGTGATAGAAACTATTTGAAGACGTCACATTATGACGTAAGAGGGTTAGACGTCACGCAAAGGAATTACTGAAAGTCTCGGTCATTGTTATTGTGAGCGGGCCGAGACTTCTTGGCAGATCCAGGGTCTCGCTTTCTTGCATATAGTTTCACCTATGCTTACTGTGTGTGTGTGTGTGTGTGTGTGTGTGTGTGTGTGTGTGTGTGTGTGTGTGTGTGTGTGTGTGTGTGTGTGTGTGTGTGTGTGTGTATGTGTGACGGAGTGATTGAGTTTGTGTTACTGTTTGTCGATTTCTTACGTGAGCCTTGAAGGCTTCGCCTCTTGTTTTGTCAGTCATTTGAGTTTAGCAAACATGTTCATAGTTGGGCATACACTTCAGTTCATTCGCGACCATTCTACACAGTTTCGAGTCTCTAGGTATAATGATCGGACATTTACCTTTTCTACAAAATGTGTTTTAAATTACCCCTCCGAAATTGTGAGTGGCACGAAAGCTTTGCTGTTTAGGTAGCTGTAACTGCTTTCTTTAGGTCACCGATAATCTAAGGGGGTGAAGGGTGTGTTTGTGTATTCTCACATATTCAGATAATGCAAACAGTTAAAGTCTGGAGGGTTTAAATCAGGAAAGTATGGCTCCCACTAAATGTCAAACCTTGTTCTGTTAAGTCGATCCCCGAATTTGGAAACTTTGTTTCGAAATTGCACAAACGTCAGACCATGTGTTCTACAACATTGACACTCAAGGGAAGGGGCATGCATAGGCTGAAGTTTATGTCCCCTAAATATATAGTGATCCGGTCAAGAGATGTAGAAGTAATTAGCAGTTGTGAGGGTTGCAGTTTTCTTGTGTCACACTCTGTACGTGTCTTGTGCCATTTTGACAACATTGTGTGTGTGTGTTTGATTGATCTGCACCTTGCATCGATCTGCGTATGGCATTGCTGACAGAGAGGGAGGGGTATTTTGCGACCGTATTTTTTTTTTTTTGGGGGGGGGGGGTGTTGTCAGGTCAAAGTTGTTAAATTTATTTCGCGTACTTGTCATGCAATTGTGACGTAAATGAAAATGTATTTCATTCAGACATCACAGACTGGGTGTCAACATATGTGTGGGTGTTTTAGTTTTTACTTAGATCCATATGAATTATTTTCTGTATGAAGACATTGACTCTGCAATAATCAGTCGTGATAGGTCATACTGAAGAGAGAGAGAGAGAGAGAGAGAGAGAGAGAGAGAGAGAGAGAGAGAGAGAGAGAGAGAGAGAGAGAGAGAGAGAGCATTGGTCAGCATATCCTACGGATGGTCATTTCAGTAAGAAAGCATTATTTGCGTTATATTTATATCTTGACACAGACACACAAGCACACACACAGACTTTTATCTCCAAGCAGTTATTAAATGCCAACAACAAGCATGGAACCACTTACCCTCAATAAGTCCGCCAACTGCTAGTGCTAAGTGTTATTTATGAAACTCCGGTAAGTCCTTACCGGGTTGTCTCCGAGCTGTAAAGTTAGAGGACCCATCCCCCTCCTGTAAAGTCGCTACCTGTCAGTAACTTCACCCACACTGTCCATGTCACCTATCTCATACGTTATTAAAACCGTCAATACTACTCGACTGTGGAGTGAGAGGTACAACGCTAAACTGGATCTCATCTTTCCTGGTAGGCCGCTCACAGCAAGTATAGGACTTGAAGGAGTTTTTTCTCCAATTGCCCCCGTGACATCAGGAGTACCACAAGGCACCGTATTAGGCCCGTTACTCTTTCTTATCTACATCAACGACCGCCCCCACTCAGTGAAGCATGCTAAAGTGAGATTATTTGCAGATGACAGCCCTCCTTCACAGAAACGTCAAGACGAAAAGAGATCAAGTTCTGCTCCAACAAGACCTGGATGCCCTGGCTGAATGGGAGAACACATGGCAAATGAGCTCTTAACCCCAGCAAATGCAACACCATCCACATCAACCATGGAAGAGGCAAAATCGCACACCCGTTTGACTACGTTCTTCACGGTCAAAAGCTAGAAACCGTCGCAAGCTGCAAGTACCTTGGGGTAACCAACTCCAACAATTCTTCATGGACCCACCATATCAACAACGAGGCTGCTAAAGGGAACTGGGCTGTTGGTTTTCTGCGACGCAACTTCAGGGAGTGTACCCAAAAGGCGAAGACGGCAACCTACACCACAATGGTCAGGCCCACCCTGGAGTATGCTGCAACTGTATGGGACCCCCACCGTGAACAGGAAAAGGCTCCACTTGAAAAGGTCCAGCGACGAGCAGCTATAGGTATGTGTTCAACAACTACACAGACATGTACCCTGGCTCCGTTACCACTATGCTCAACAAACTCAACTGGGACAGCCTGGAGACCCGCCGCCAAAACATGCGACTATAGTTGTACAAAATCAAAAACTCACCAGTAGCCATCGCCGCAGCGGCGTACATCTCTCCCTTTGACCCTCGAACACGGGGAGCTGGCCGGCTGCACCAGGAGTACGCCCTCCACCCAGCCCTTTCAAACTCATTTTTCCCCCGCACAATCTCCGAATGGAATAAGTTGCCAACACTGGTATCGTCGGTCCCCTCCCTAGAGTCGTTTCGCTCCCGTCTCGGCGGCAGTCTCCTGCAGTCGGGCATGAGAGCCCCTTGAACGTACTGTCCCCTGTGCATAGTTTTAACCTCCCCACCTGTTTAATCTCCCTGTTTGCCGGAGCTAGCCACTCTCGGTAACAGTGACTCAACCGCAGGACTCTGAGACGTTCGCAAGAACCCAGTCCTCTACGGAAGAAGAAGAAGAAGAAGAAGAAGAAGAAGAAGAAGAAGAAGAAGAAGAAGAAGAAGAAGAAGAAGAAGAAGAAGAAGAAGAAGAAGAAGAAGAAGAAGATCTGTGGGCTGCCTACTGCATTTGCCGGGTTTGGCAGACCCTTGATTTTTTACCCCCAATAAGTAAGGAGCCCTAGGTGGTAATTACTGAGTTGGGTAGCTAACGCTAGGTAAGGTTTAGGATTGTTTGTTGCTGAGTTTGATTGGTTTTTGAATTGCTTGTCATGTATCATAGTGTAAATGCAACCTTGTAAATGTTTCCTTTGAGTTATGGTGAATACCAGGGGTCCGGCTACACAAGTATAATCTGCAGATAAATAAACAAACAGACCAAAACCTATACACACCCGTATATACGGCTGTGTAAACATGCGATTCGTCTTCAAAGGTGTCTGGAGAAAACGGCAGCAGTAAATCGATCGCTTATTTATACCCAACTCGTTTACTCCGAGACCGAGAGGAAATCTGAAAAAAGTGTCTGAACGTTTAATAGTGACCAGATGTACCCGTTTTTTTATGTCCGTACGCGACTTATATGCCCGCACCTATATACAGATATACATTTACAGATTTAAATGAGAGAGAGAGAGAGAGAGAGAGAGAGAGAGAGAGAGAGAGAGAGAGAGAGAGAGAGAGAGAGGGAGAGACCGAATGAGAGATAGATAGAGAGAGACGGAGAGATATATATAAAGAGAGAGAGAAGGAGAGAGACAGAGAGAGATAGAGAGAGAGAGACGGAGAGATAGAGAGAGAGAGAGAGAGAGACAGAGGGAGAGAGAGAGAGAGAGAGAGAGAGAGCAAGAGAGAGAGAGAGAGTGAGAGAGCGAGAGCGAGAGCGAGTGAGTGAGTGAAACACAGAGAGAGAGAGAGAGAGAGAGAGAGAGAG
This sequence comes from Littorina saxatilis, assembly GCF_037325665.1. NCBI lineage: Eukaryota > Metazoa > Mollusca > Gastropoda > Littorinimorpha > Littorinidae > Littorina > Littorina saxatilis. The sequence goes on along the minus strand of NC_090252.1, from coordinate 32,987,892 downwards.
AGAGGGGACGTACGCACGGACACACACACATACACACACTTATGGATGTTCACGCGCGCTACGCAAGTTCGGATTACACGACTTATTAGCCCGCACAGAGAGAGAGAGAGAGAGAGAGAGAGAGAGAGAGAGAGAGAGAGAGAGAGAGAGAGAGAGAGAGAGAGAGAGAGGGAGAGAGAGAGAAAGCGATAGAGAGAGAGAGAGGGAGTGAGAGAGAGAAAGAAAGAGAGGGGAGAGAGAAAGAAAGAGAGAGAGAGAGTGAGAGAGAGAGAGAGAGAGAGAGAGAGAGAGAGAGAGAGAGAGCTTACACACACACACACACACACACACACACACACATACACACACACAAACACGCAAACAAAACGCGCGCACATACACACACACACACACACACACACACACACAGACACACGCACGCACAGACACACACACACACACACACACGTGCAAACAAAACAAACAAATCGGAAATAATATTTAACTGGCTGTAGGATTTATGCCTACTTTTTAAACTTGATCGTATTGTTTTACCGTTTCATAAACTGTGTAAAACGGGGTAGGGGTGAAGCAAGTTGTGATTGCAGGTAAACGTGTCAATTTGACACGCTACAAAAAACGTAAAAAGGCATACAGGTAAAGACATTCGTGTAGGAAATGCATCTCTCTTCATGATAATTTAATTAGATTTATCTGCCAGGACTAACTTTTATGGCATTCTGGTGGTCCATCCATGTCAGACTTGCAGCCATTGGTGCAATCTCCTGACAGCCGATCACAAACGTCATCGACACAGGCGGTGCTGCAGTTTTTGGCACAGTCATCGCTGTACGTTCCAGATGGACACACTGCAAAAAGTAAGAAGAACGCAAACGCGTGATTAACCATTGAGTCAAGCGATTGCACTGAAATACGCCCGGTTCTCTGTAACTTTCTTTGACAAACAGAGAGAGAGAGAGAGAGAGAGAGAGAGAGAGAGAGAGAGAGAGAGAGAGAGAGAGAGAGAGAGAGAGAGAGAGAGAGAGAGAGAGAGAGAGAGAGAGAGAGAGAGAGAGAGAGAGAGAGAGAGAAAGATGATGATAACCCAGCAAACAATTTTATGTTGTATGTATAGATTACAACACGAGTGGTTTTTTATATGGCTTGTATTTCAGTCAAGACCCAGCGGATGAATATCATCGGGAGACACGAGCCTCTGGCGAGTGGCTCTCAATTGATATTCCCGCTGGGTCTTGACTGAAATACAAGCCATATAAAAAAACCACGAGTGTTGTAATCTGTATATCCCATTCTACCATCAAACACAAAGTGTAGACTACTAGCGGCACTGTTGCGATCTGTGCAGGGTAAAACTGTTGCCAGCGAGACTTAGCCCTTTTGCAACCTTAAACTAAGTGGCCGTCGCTGAAACAATAAAACGAATGAGTGCATCGATAAGTACGCGGTAACACTACTTTCAGACCATTTAAAAGCTTTAAGTAAAGGTTCATAAGTTGCAAGAAAGTAATGAAGTCGAATAGAAATTAATTTAGTTGAAGCGCACAATTCTTTTGTTTTGCGTTTCAGGTCGGCAGAACGGGCGAAACGGGTTTGGGACCCATTTGGCTTACTCGATTCAGAATCGATTCCACGTTGTTTTTCTCGAACGTGTGTAATTAGGCTTATTGACAGAGAAGCAAATTTTAGGGAACAAATATGTAGGTTTAGATTTAACCATTTGCTCCCTATTTGAAATGTATCTACGTGATAAACTGTTTTGCGAGTGTGTTTGCATGGATGAACTTAAACTGGTATGGGTGTGAGGAAAACGCGACCGACACGTCTGTCACCGCCGATTGATTGCATTTTGAAGGAATATGACTGGATTACGGAAAAATATGTGGACTTACTGCAGAGCCAGGCAAAAGAGTAGACTTACTCGCAAAACACGTGAAACAGCCGATGTTTGATAGCTGAAGGCGCACACCAAAACACACTACCGACAGATTTTCAAAAGTCGTCTGCTAACGATGCAAGGGGAGGGTACTCGTGTTTTTGTTTTGGTTCGCTAGCATCTGGTTATCTTGTAAGTTGAATGTTCGTTTTTTTCGACCTGCATTGCTTTCATAATGAAAGAAACTTTTGCTTATTGCATCTCATACATCAGATCAGTTCTGAGATTCATTTTTGCGTGCAACTGATATGGTTTTCTGAGCCGTGCAATACGATTTTAGAACTTCATACAAATGTGTCACATTGTTCGGCGCGAGGTCAAAGGTCGGGAGGAAAGTAGTCTTTTACCCAAATCGGAATCTGCACTATCATATATTTTTTGGAGTCCATGATGTATTTATTGAGCTATAAAAATACAACATATATACCCATACTGAAGTAACAGAGACAAAGAAGGGAGGTCATGGGATATTCACGTTATATTCACGTTGGGATACGTTGGGTTTACGTTGCGTTTTAACGTTCTTTCTTTCTTTCTTTCTTTATTTGGTGTTTAACGTCGCGTTTTAACGTTGTTTTACGTAGATTTGTATGGACGAAATCACGCGGGAATAACGTTGGAAAACAACGTTGCATTTTACGTGACACCAACGTGAATGCAACGTGAATTATTGGTGGAGGTGGATTGTTCGTAAAAACATTACGTGAATTCTACGTTGTCACAACGTGAATTTTTGGTTGTGGTTGTGGTTTGGTTGAAATTGCGTTGTATTTTTACGTAATGTCCACGTGAATGGAACGTAAATTTTAGGCCAAATTGTAGGTCAGGAATTACGTGAATTCTACGTTGACACAACGTGAAAGTTGAGTTTTGGTGCATTTTTCGTGATAAAATTGACGTGAATTACACGTCGACACAACGTGAATTTTTGGTTGTGGTTGTGGTTTGGTTTGATTTAGACGTGAATGCAACGTTGAGAGTGAATTTATTCACACACACACACAAGCACACACACACACACACACACACACAGCTAGGACACGTCCCTGGTGATTTACATGATGGTTTACATCACACACAGCCCGGACACGTCCCTGGTGATTTACATGATGGTTTACATTGTTTCACACACACACACACACACACACACACACACACACACACACACACACACACACACACACACACACACACACACACACACACATAGACAATCACAGAGATTAGCTTCATGTATTCTGCCCCCCCCCCCCCCCCCTCTCGCCAATTTACAAAATACAACAAGAGGTTTGATGAGCACAGTAGATCAACGTTAAACGTACACAATTATGTTTTTAGCATTCTTACCTTTCAATTCTCGTTGATGCATTAATGATGCCAGAAAACGTAACCGGACGCATTTGTAACGCCAAAACAATCAAATACATTGCGCGGTACATCGGCGCTTAATTTCATAACGAGCCGTATGACTGAGTCATTTGTTATTCGGTGATAGTTTTGCACATATCTATCTCCTGTATTTGAAAATCTGTTCACCTTACGTAATTTTTAAAGGCTTTATATATATATACATTTCTTTGATAAACGATACGAAACCGTGCAGGTGAACATACTGACGTAGGATTTACGTTGAGGGCACGTTGGCGATCAATCAAACCTCAACGTTGTGTGTTTACGTTGAAACTACGTTGTAGAAACGTTTGTTGTATCAAACTAACTTTTGTTTTTAAATCACGTGAAATTCACGTGAAAGTCACGTGAGTATACCAACGTTGTTCGAACACCAGAAAATCACAATAATACAACGTCGATTTTACGTTGCTTTTTAAGGTGGAATCCACGTGAAATTTACGTTATGTACCAACGTGTAAAAAAAACCAAAAAACACTACTGTAACGCAACGTTGCTTTCACGTTGTGTTTTGTGGTTGGATCCACGTACATTTTACGTAATCTTCGCAACATTTGTAAGACACCAAAATGCAACGTGAAATTCACGTAAAATTTACGTTGTATGGCAACGTCGAAAAAACACCAAAATCTCACAATGACACAACGTTGGTTTTACGTTGCGTTTTTTGGTTGGCTCAACGTAAATTTCACGTAAAGTTCGCAACGTTGCTAATGACACGAAAAATTCACATTTTCGCAACGTCGTATTTACGTTGTGTGTTTGCTGGGTAGGATCCATGAAGAACAGTCTTGAGCAATACTGCAATATAAGATGGAAAAAAACAGTTAAAAATGTGGGTATAATATTTAGAAACGATATCGGTGCTTCTGACATTGAAGAGAATTGGTCAGTACGGTTTAATAGAATTGAAAGAATTGTTGGAATGTGGTCAAAACAGAATTTAAGCATTGGTGGTAAATTGTGTAAAATTAAAACTTTTTTGATATCCCAGTTTGTGTTTTACAGGCACTCTATGCACCGACAAAAGTGCTTGATAGATTAAATACTATCCTTTTTAAATTTTTGTGGAAACAGAAGTACTCAAATAGTAAAGCTTTTGAAAAGGTGAAACGAACAGTTGTATGTAATAAAATAAAAATGGGCGGTATTAATGTGAACAGGCAAAGTTGAACTTGGTTATTGTTCACAACTTGCTATTGCGTCGTCTGCTACCTTCCTTTGTTTACCGTTTCGGCTAGTAGGTTAGCTCCCCTGATTCACCAAGACTGACCTCTTTAGAGGCTGACTTAATTACCCAGTCTCATTGGTCCAGCGAGCAATGCATAGCTGACTTTTGAATCGGTGTAGGGATTTTAAGATGACCATTTGCAACATAATCTTGTAGACTCTTTGTGTAGGCAAATTGCATTTTGAATTAGGGAATTGTTTAAAAGGTATACTGTAGGCAAGTTTTTCTAAGCTACTTATTGTGTAAGTTGAGTTTTCAGCGTGTCGTGAGCGCACTACTTTTATCGCTCTATCATCTTAGCTGCAGTCTGGTACCTGCTCAGTCTCTGCACGGTGCCATCTTGAACCAGTGACCACAGTCCTTGGTTTGATCTGATTCCCGGACCGGTATGTCTCTATTGTATCTTTATTGTTGTGGAAAGTTGCTTTGTGTATGCGATGATTTTTATGTTCCTTATTTTGGTTTAGGATACTTATTTTGAAGAATTAAGATTTCTTCACCAACACTTGTTTGATTTAGTCGTGTGATCAGTGCGCGGGTCTGATCAGTGCCAGAATCTTTTATTTCTCTTTCGAGTCTAACTCATTTTGTTAAAATCAACTCTAACTGCTGATGTTGATCATGGGGTATTTTCCTGTAACTTTTGGAAGGGACGTTGTTGTTATCAGTCTTTGTAGAACTTTGATTGTTTCTAGAATTGGTCCGATTCAAAGTGGTCGCTCTCAAAGCCTCAAAGCGTGGGTTTCCAAACTAGGTCAAACCCGTCAGTCAGTCGCTGAAGCTCACACTGGAGATCTATTTTTAGCTAGAGATATGGAGTCTCTTCCCATATAAGGAAGTTTTACATCACTTCCGGTATTCAAGGGTACACAAGGGAACCCCTTCTTCTCTGACTTGGCCCGTTTGTTTTGAAACTTCAGTTTTGGGTTTTCTTTTGTGATTATAATTGTTTTTATCCGCTTTCTGTTTAGTTTTACATCTGATTTGTGTAGGTTACTTTAGGGAATTTCCGGCACTGATTTAGATGGAAGTTTACTTAGATTTGTGTGGACTGTTTTGACTTAATTTATTGATGCATTGTTTTTGCAAACAAATTATACTATGTTGTATATCATGTATATAATTGTGTAACTATTTTTGATGCTTTTTGATAAAACTATGTTTATTGATTATATATTTCTGTCAGGTTAGATTCTTTTTCTAAATTCGTTTACTTAGTTTCTTTTTATGTGGATTAGTGACCTCATGTCTTTGGATTTTCAGTATGTAAGCTGATGCCTACCGGTACCAGCTGATGATGTGAGGCGACCCATGACCGCCTGTTTATTGGTTTATTTTCTGCTCTGAGGTTTGTTTACCTGCAAATTCGCAACATTACGGTTACTTTGTCTTGTTAATCTGTCAGCTTAGTTTTGTTGATTGTGGAAGGACAGTTGTGCCTGTGTTATTATAATATGTCTGTAAATACTTAATTGTGTGGTGTGTGATTACAAACTTAAATCACATACGAGTTCAGATGGATGTCTGATTGAAAGTGATGATTTCATAAGAGAATTTACGCACCAGATTGGGCGTGTCTAATGGGATTGTTTGTCGAGGTTAACAATATTAGACGGATGTTCATGAGGTGTTTTCTTTCTTTGTGATCTCTCTGTATATAAGTTATGACTATTTCTTGTTGGATGATTGTGATTCATCATATGTTGATGTTTCTGCAACTATTTGTGTGTTCCCTGTCTTTATGACAGTCATAACAAATACTTTTCTATTGATTTTTATACTGTGATCTTGTACATTTTCTCATGTTGTTTTATACTGGCATGTTCCAGGTGTGAGGTGTGAGGTGATGAATAAACCCATGCACACTCTATACAAGATGTTCGATTTTTCCTTCCCCTTGTTACATTAACATGATAAATATGCATGATATGCAGACATCCTTTTTGTTATGTTGGGCAGCCAGGTTAGGCAAAAAAAAAAATTAGGTGTGGTTACGGTAACATAGCCAAAAAAAAATAGGGTAGGTAGGTAGGCAATCACTTTTTTTTTCTAACTTTTTTTTCTAATGTGTACAAATTAAACCTACTTGACAGGGAAATAAGTGTGCGACTCGGGCGCTTTCGCTTTCATTGCGTTTTTTGCACTCGTTTTTTTTGTTGTTTTTTTTGTTTTTTTGTTGACAAATGTAATAAAAAGTTATAGGATCGGGCCCTAAAACTAGGGTAGGTCGGGTTACCGTAACCACACCTATTTTTTTTTTAGGCCTTACAACAAACAGATTTTGCAAATTGGCAATCGATTCCAAGACATTATTATGAGGTTCTTGGAAGCCAGCTGTGTTGCTTTAAATCAACTCCCAAACCGAAACATTGGTCTTGTGAAGGAAATCACGAATAACACTAACAGGCAAAGTTTGACAGTGATATCCTCCACGCTTTTAGAGCGCAAACCAGGGATAACAGTGACGTAGCGAAGTTTGTAGCACGTACTGTGAATTCAGCTCACTGACATAGAGAGTTGATGTTGTAAATCGCAACGAAGATATCGTTACACTTAACCACTGTCCAGGGACAGGGAGGGGTTGTCACAGGAATTGACCGGGAGAAAGGAAGCCCGAGTGCGCCGTATAACCGGTCGGAAAGGAAGATAGTGGCCAGATGACAGTATGTAGGATCTGAGAAGCCGCCGGAATATCACGCCTATAGACCCGCATAGATTTAGAGAAGCTAGTGCAAGGTTATGGTTGTCCGTAGAGTTGGACACAGGGCGATAGAAACTGAGTAGACCGAGGTGACCAGCAGAAGGAATTAGTAGTAAATACATTTCCTAGTGAACGGTGATAGAAGCTGTGTAATTCTGTGTATGAACAGAGTTAAAATAAGTCTACAAGATCTTGATTACTTAAGAGATAAGGAATGTTTAGTAGACAGAGCAGACGGTGATTTAAGTCTGCCGGATTAGGAACTATAACTGTTTGTTTTGACTACACACGAGCCGTGAGTAGATACCCGTAAAATAGATATCGTGTGCCTATGAGTTCACGGACTGTTACACTTAACCACTGTCCAGGGATATGGAGAGGTTGTCACAGGAATCGACCGGGAGAAAGGAAGCCCGAGTAAAGCACTTAACAGTGCGTCGTATAACCGGTCGGAAAGGAAGATAGCGGCCGACAGTATGAAGGATCTGAGAAGCCGCCAGAATATCACGCATATAGACCCGCATAGCTGAGATTCGACGGGATTTAGAGAAGCTAGTGCAAGGTTATGTTTGTCCGTAGAGTTGGACCATAGAGGTCACAGGGCGATATAAACATGAGTAGACTGAGGTCGCCAGTAGAAGGATTTAGTAGTAAATACATTTCCTAGTGAACGGCCATAGACGCTGTGTAATTCTGTGTATGAACAGAATTGAAATATGTCTACAAGAGCTTGATTACTTAAGAGATAAGGAATATTTGGAATATTTAGTAGACAGAGCAGACGGTGATTTAAGTCTGTCGGATTAGGAACTATTACTGTTTTTTTGACTACACACGAGCCGTGAGTCGATACATGTAAAATAGATATCGTGTGCCTATGAGTTCACGGACTGTTTGTATAGTTCTTTACCTAAGTGAAGGGTAGAGAGTTTTGATAGTGCAATTGTACGAGATTGTAATCTCTAGTTGTTTTTTGCCTACAAAACTGTGAGTACCGGATTTTTGAGTACCTAACATTTATGTTCATGATTGTGTGTATGATGTCATAGCCGTATAATACAGTGGAGGGAACCGACATTTGGAGTTGTTTTTGATTCCTGTATGACAGCATATTAACTCATTTGCATTCATTCACAATGGTGACTCCAAGTTTGTGCCTTTTATAAGGCCGTACACGCTAACCTTCTTTTGAAGGAGTCATTGATGAGTTCCTAACTCAAATTGAGTTAAACTTAAAATAATAACAACCAATTTTGCCTTTTGTCCATCGTCATATACGTATGTATTGTGTAAGTTAAGTTTAGATCAGAAGTAGATAGAAAATGTTTTCTACCTCTCCTGTGTTTCATATTGGGACGGGTTGAAATTTTGCTGTTGTTGTTTTGATTTACCTATTGTTCTAGTTACATTTCATAGTGTTTTTTGAAGAAACTAATTGTTGATAAATGTAAAGTTTTTGTGTTTTTTAAAATTTGTTTTGACAAGAAAATAGGTGTAACTAAGTACAGGGACAGTCATTTATTTTGAAAGATCTAGATAACTTGTGAATGTACTGTAATCGTCTTGAGTGTACCCTTCTCCAGCGTTAAGGGGTGCGTCTATAACTTGTACGTGTATTTCGTGACGCACACGGGCTTAGTGATCTTTTTCTTTCTGGGAATCCAAAGCGAGTACATGAGTGCGGTTTGAATGTCATAGCAAAGTGCGACTAAGTAGAAAAACATGTAAGGAAGAACTTATCTGAGTGTGAATAAGCTTCTTTATCTTTAACATCTTTGCTACCGTTCCTCCTTGCACGGGCACTAAGCCATCTTTAGAACCTTTCTGTTCCCGACACTGTTGTAAATAAGATATTATAAGAATTTTGGGGCAGATAGTTGTTGTGTTTATATGTAACCTTGTTCAAACTTGATTGTTTATAAATTGTTTGACTAAGTTTGCGTTTTGCTTTTGTCGTAGCTTGGGCTAAAACCTGAGTCACACAGACTAGTATTTCCGGTGTGTGTGGAGGTTTATACATTTAATTATTATTATAATCTAGCATACCTACTACCTCCGTTTGAGTGGAAATTTTATATTGTATTTATATTATGTGATGGAACAATTTTCCTGCTGAATTGTTCCTCAACTGTGTAAATCTTGAATAGTTTTTTTGGGATTACAGAAAAAAATGTTGGCTTAAAATTTAAATTGTTTTAATTTAGTTTGATCATCAAATAAAAAATAAAAAATTGGGTTCATAATTGTTTTTCTCAATTTGTCTATCAGCTTAAGGAAACGTTTTTGCGTTCCCGGATACATCCGTTGTCAGTAACACTTCGCCCGTATTATCACCTGACAGTAAATTACAACTTTACTGTTATTGAAGAACTTTGAATTCGTTCCTTCATGTTTTCCTTTTCCCCAACTTTATTGCCTTAGTATTAAGATGTAAAGCTCTTCCCTATTGCTCGTTAGATCATTGTTTGATCCTTGCTACCATCGTACCACTCTATTGGAATTAAAATGTAATTTGGAAATTTTACTTGGTTGGATAAACTGGATGTTTGACTTAGTTAGTGTGCCTTGATTTAGTCTACACTGTCTGGTCAAATGTTTTAATTAAATGTAATCCCATCCCAATCAGTACCCCAGTGTCCAGTATAGATTGGGTTTAGAACATTTTTTGAAATTTAATTTTTCCAATTTTTTTCTTTTCTTATATTCTTATTTTTCAAATAGTCTTGTTTCAAGCTTTGTTTGTCAGTTTGTCAAATGTTTTGTGAATACTTGTAACCGATTATTACACTAAAATAACTTGATATATTGATTGAGTTGTTCAAGAAACAACAGTCGACATGATGTCACTGAGATACAGTGAGTTGATGTGATAGAATCACCAAGTGGAACAAATATATTTTGTGGAAAGTTTAACTGAAAGACCGCAGTTAAATAGCGGATAGTTATTGAAGGCGTGTTCAGATTACGTCGGTTGTGAGTTCAATCAATGAGTATTTGTACAATAGTTTTGAACATGGCGAGCGCCTAAAAGGATACCAACTTTGAGGAATAGTTGGCCCAGTCTAACAAACTAAGTATGACTGGAGAAGCGCAACAGAAATATATTCTGCAGTGCATGGAGAGAGATGAAAGGGTCGTGAGTAGGGAAATGGAAAGGATTAAAGCTGAAGCTGAAGCTAAAGCGAAGGCAGCTGAAGCTGAAGCTAAAGTTAAGGCAGCTGAAGCTGAAGCTAGAGTTAAGGCAGCTGAAGCTAAAGCTAAGGCAGATGAAGCTGAATTTAAAGCTAAGGCAGCTGAAGCTGAAGCTAAAGCTAAAGAAGTTGAAGCTGATAGAAGGGAAAGAGCTGAAAATGCTGAAGCTGAGAGGAGAGAGAGAGAAGACATTAGAAACTTTGAATTGAAGAAATTAGACATTGAAGCGAGGGCACGTACTGAAGCAAACGAGAATCGAGAGCGACCTGAACAGCGGGACAGAGAGCAAAAGACCCACCCGAGGAACTATCCTAGGTTACCCATGTTTAAGGAAGCTATAGATTCTATGGACTCGTTCCTTTGTAGATTTGAAGCACATGCAGAAGCGTTGAGCTGGCCAAAGAAAGATTGGGGAATCCTTCTTAGCGCAGTTCTAGACGGTCAAGCTTTGAATTCGTTTCATACTCTGAATGCAAAGGGAGGACTACAGTACGAGACCTTAAAGGAATGTTTATTGACAACGTTTCACTGTAACGCAGAAGGTTTTAGACAGAAGTTCAGGTCTGCAAAACCTGAAGTTGAAGAATCATTTTTGTCATTTGATACTCGACTGAGACACCTGTTTGATCGTTGGGTACAGCTGAACGCAACTGAAAACAACTTTGAGAGCCTAGCAGAACTAGTGATCCAGGAACAGATGCTGTCTAGTGTAGCAAAAGAGCTAGCCGTATTCCTACGCGAGAGGAACCCAAAGAAGCTGACGGCACTTATTGAGTTAGCAGAGAACTATCCGTCCAAGATACTAGCAGGCAAAGGTGACAACGTAGCTGCATTCAGCGCACCTCAGAACAGAGGAGGTCATACGAACATAGTCGGTCAGAGGGGTCAAGGTTTTTCACAACAAGCGGAGATAGACAAGTCCAAGAAAGACGCTCACATCACATGTTACAGGTGTGGAATAGTAGGCCACGTTGCAAGAGGATGTAGGTCAGGCTTACAGAGGGGCAAACCAACACTGCTTTGCGCCGGATGGAACAGGAGTACACCGGCAGCCAAAACCGTAGACTTCCAGGACGGTGACCTAGAATATTCCAAAGGAACGGTCAACGGCATCCCAGTCACGGTGGTGATCGATTCAGGTGCAGTGACAGCAGGAGTGAGAAGATCGCTGCTTCGCCCAGAGCAGTACACCAGACAGAGCAAGACGACAATCTCATTCGGAGGAAACAGGGAAACCTTCCCACTAGCAGTCGTCCCGGTGAAAACAAGTACATACACCGGAAACATCTGCTGTTGTGTGAATGACTCACCAGTGATAGACTTACTACTAGGAAACCTCGAGAGGATTCATCCTGCACCAGGATTATTCGGCAAAGTGGTGGCCGACGAACCAGAAACACCAACACTAGTGACACCAGGAGTAGAACAGCTTTCCACAGCTGCTGCAACTACTCGAGCGCAGTCGACACTGGACAAGAAAGAAACGAAACCACTCAGAGCTCCAGCATCAAAACTTTCAGTGGACGAAGATGAGTTGAAGAAACTTCAAGGGGCAGATCCAAAACTAGATGCCTACTTCAAGTTTGCTTCCAGCGGGGAATTAAAGAGACAAGGGAAAAATAGTTTCCACTTCGTGATAGAGAACGGCGTTCTATACACCCCGACCGAGACATATCACCAGATTGTAGTCCCGGAACCACTCGTCGAATCAGTGCTATTTTCCACCCAAGACACTTTAATCTCGGGACACTGTAGCAAGCACAAGACAACTGATAGAATCCGAGCGCGATTTTTCTGGCCAAGGATGTCTACAGCTGTCGCAGAGTAGTGTAGATCCTGTGATATTTGCCAGACAACTCAAGCAAAGGGAAAGACCAGAGATATTCCCTTGGATAACATGCCAAGGATAGAGACACCATTCAAGCGAGTAGCTATCGACCTCGTTGACCCCTTGTCTCCACCCACGGAGGAGAAGCACACGCACATCCTGACAGTCATCGATGTGGCGACTAGATTTCCAGAAGCAATACCACTGAAGAAGATAGACTGTTACAGTGGCCGAAGCACTGTCCCGATGAAATCCAGTCAGGCAATGGATTCCAGTTCACCTCCGACATGATGCGAGAGTTCCGGAAGTTACTCTCCATAAAAGGTGTATTTTCGTCGCCTTACCATGCGCAGTCCAATGGTATCGTGGAGCGTCTGCACGGCACCCTGAAGCCCATGCTGAAAAAGGTCATCTCGACTCAACCAAGGCTGTGGCACAGGTATCTGCCGGCACTACTCTTCGCCATCAGAGAACTGCCCAACGCGAGTACAGGATTTTCCCCACTCCAACTGCTCTTCGGAATGCAGCCGAAAGAACCCATCGACTTACTCGCCAACGCCTGGACTGGCAGAGAAAGTGCCCAGGAGGCCAAGACAACCTACCAATACGCCATTGACTTGAAGACCATGATCTACGACGCCTGTAAGGTGGCACACGACGCAGTGGACAATGCCAGAGCGATTCAGAAGCATCACCACGACAAGAGATCCACACGGAGGAAGTTCGCAGTCAGAGACCAAGTTCTGCTACTCCTACCGACTACAGCAAACAAGCTCCATATGCAGTGGAAAGGCCCTTACAGAGTTGTGGAAGTTTTTAACAATGACTACAGAATTGACATGTTCACCATGCAGAAGGTATACCATGCCAATATGCTCAAGCTCTACGTAGAGAGAGGCAACAGCACCGCAAGAATGACAACAGAGAAGAAGAAGAAGTGCCAGACAACGATGTCAGACCAGATGCCAGTACCGAGGACGATACCCTACGACCAGATCGTAGGAAACAACGTGTGTTCCCAGGGCACCAAGCCAACAGCAGTAGCAGTATTGCTAGAAGAGGACGGAACACCATTCAACCTTGAGACTGTGGAACTGCCACAGGATAAGGCAACTTCCAGCTGGAAGGAGGCCCACATCGATGAAGAGTTGGACCCTGATCAAGTCCAGGAGGTTGAAGCAGCGTTCCGTGAGTTCAAGCAATGTTTGAGAGCATCACCAGGAGCATCAAGAGGCACAGTAGTCCATTCCATCCGGGTGACGACAGACGTACCTACGCAGACGAAACAGTACCCACTGCCATTCGGAGCACGGGAAGACATCATCCAGGAGGTGAAGGAACTACGAGAGTTAGGGATCATCGAACCCTCCACATCCCCATACTGCTCCCCGATTGTTCTCGTTCCCATGAAGAATTCGACACGGAAACGTATGTGTTTGGACCTGAGGGCCCTTAACAAGATAACAGTTTTTGACGCAGAACCCATTCCTGATCCTGAAGAGGTGTTTGCATCATTGGCAGGTGCAGAGTATTATTTTCACCAAACTCGACTTGGGCAAAGGCTACTACCAGATCTTCATTGAGAAGAAAGACAGACCAAAGACGGCATTTCAGACACCACAAGGACTCATGCAGTTTTGTCGGGTACCTTTTGGACTAGTCTCAGCCCCATCGACATTTGCGAGAGCCATGAGAGAGTTGCTCGGCACGAGCACCATCAATTTCTTTGATGACATTCTCATCGCCAGCGTTACCTGGCGCCAACACGTGACAGCTATACGTGAGACTCTCCAGACCCTATGCGCATGCGGGTTTACAACCAAGCCGAGTAAAGTGTATGCTGGATTCAGGAAACTGGAGTTTTTGGGACACACGATCGGAAAGGGAGAACTGAGACCCATCAGAGAAAACGTCGAGTCAATCTTGAAGATCACGGCACCAGCGACAAAGAAACAAGCGAGATCGTTGCTGGGAATGATCGGATATTACAAGAAGTTCGTTCCATCCTACTCAACATTGACAGCACCGATGACCAACCTCTTGGCAGGCCGCCAGAAAGGGCCCGTCACATGGACAGACGAATGTGCACTGGCTTTCGAGCAGATCAGGAAATTTCTTTCCAGAGGACCTGTCCTGAAGCTGCCGGATCTCAGCAAACCGTTTGCAGTGAGGACAGATGCCAGTGGCACAGGCATCGGAGGAGTCTTGTTGCAGGTACATGACGGAATGCAGCATCCAACAGCGTTTGCCAGCAGGAAACTACTCCCACGAGAGACACGCTACAGTACAATCGAGAGAGTGCTTAGCCATCGTCTGGACACTGACGAAGTTCCAGATATACCTTTGGGGGCAGGAATTTCACCTGGAGACAGATCACAGACCACTTCAGTACATCACGTCGTCGTCGTACAAGAACGCGAGGATCATGCGCTGGTCACTGTCACTCCAGGAATTCCGCTTCACCATCAAAAGTCTGCCAGGGGACGACAACATCTTCGCTGACATTCTGTCACGATCAGGATCGGATCAACAGATTCCGTACGCACCTTAGCAGGTCGGAGGATGCCTGAGAAAAGAATGGAACATTCTTTTTTTTTCAGGGGGGGACGTGCGAAGGAAATCACGAATAACACTAACAGGCACAGTTTGACAGTGATATCCTCCACGCTTTTAGAAGCGCTAACCAGAGATATAGCGTGACATAGCGAAGTGTGGTGCACGCACTGTAAATTCAGCTCACTGACCGAGGATAGTTGGTGTTGTAAATCGCAACTAGAGTATTGTTACACTTAACCACTGTCCGGAGACAGAGTGGGGTTGTCACAGTAATCGACCGGGAGAAAGGAAGCCCGAGTAAAGCACTTAACAGGTAAATTGAATAAGCATTTGAATATCGCTAATGTTTATCGCATAAGTTGAATCGACTAACACTGTAAACTGTAAACATAGCAGACAGACATCTAAGACAAGATGTCCGCTATTTATGTTTGTGCAGTGCGTCGTATAACCTGTCTATAAGGAAGATAGCGCCCAGATGACAAGTATGAAGGATCTGAGAAGCCGCTGAAGTATCATGCCTATAGACCCGCATAGCTGAGATTCGACGGGATTTCGAGAAGCTAGTGCAAGGTTATGGTTGTCCGTATAGTTGGACCACAGAGGTCACAGGGCGATAGAAACTGGGTAGACCGAGGTCACCAGTAGAAGGAATTAGTAGTTAAATACATTTCCTAGTGAACGGCCTTAGACGCTGTGTAATTCTGTGTATGAACAGAGTTAAAATATGTCTACAAGATCTTAATTACTTAAGATATAAGGAATGTTTAGTTGGCAGAGCAGACGGTGATTTGAGTCTGCCGGAATAGGAACTATAACTGGGTTTTTTTACTAAACACGAGCTGTGAGTCGATACTTGTAAAATAGATATCGTGTACCTGTGAGTTCACGGACTGTTTGTGTATTTCTCTACATAAGTGAAGGGTAGAGAGTTTTGTTAGTGCAATTGTGTACGAGATTGTAATCTCGAGTTGTTTTTACATACAAAACTGTGAGTACCGGATTTTTGCATACCTAACATTTATGTTATGATTATGTGTATTTGTGTCGTATGTTGTCATAGCCGTATAATACAGTGGAGGGAACCTACATTTGATTTTGTGTTGGATTCCTGTATGACAGCATATTAGCTCATTTGCATTCATTCACAAACGTCATATTCGGCTTTAAAGGAAAGCTAAGACCGCATCGTGGTGACCTAGAGCTTAATTCCAATCAAGCTGATTAAACATTATGCCACATAATGTGTGTCTCACTCCGGACGTTTGGATTGCATTTCAGCTCAGAATCTTTAAACTTAATCGAAGGGTTTGCTCATTAACATTCTAATCAAAACATGATTGCATTGTCATTTCTCTAATTTCCGCAATATAAAGATAAATATAGATATTTCATGTTTACTTTAACATTTTTAAAAACCTCGGGCTACACAAATTTGGTCCTGTGTTCGCATGCTCCGAAGACACCTGCTCAATCCGTCTCAGACTTCGGGATTCGGCTTCCCAAGAATTACAGTAATATCGGAGATGACTGATTCTTCGTTTTGAAAAGGGTGTCTATCTCTTGTTTTTAGGCCGTCAGATTGACTAAATGTTTCAATTGATATCGCTTCTCGCGACTTCGTTCATTTTGTTTTTTTCTTCATTGTCTAAGAAGTGGCAGCAAGCACGTTTGAAACTCTGGAGAAAAGCATCCATTCATCCATCCCAATGTTCACATTTAGTTACCTGTATTTCCATTGCTTCCTATTGGCGGCTGGGTAGCCTGTGGGGTACCTTAGTTGACATAAAAACACAGGATGAGTATTCTGAAGCAACTCTTGCCATGTCTAATTTCAAACACAATCTTAAAATCTCTCTCCTGAGCTATCATTGAGCTAACACAAACATTTTCTTTTTAATATCTCATGTCATTATTATTTACTCTTTCTGGGGGCAAGACCAATAGCTTGTTTTTAGTCGAAATGGGTAGGGGTAGGCAGTAGTTTGAAGCATTACAGTCAACATTTAGTACGTAAGGAGGTATTCATATTTGTATCGTGATTACATTTTCGCATTTAGTTACCTGTATTTCCATTGCTTCCTATTGGCGGCTGGGTAGCCTGTGCGGTACCTTAGTTGACATAAAAACACAGGATCAGTATTCTGCAGCAACTCTTGCCATGTCTAATTTGAAACACAATCTTAAAATCTCTCTCCTGAGCTATCATTGAACTAACACAAACATTTTCTTTTAAATATCTAATGTCATTATTATTTACTCTTTCTGGGGGCAAGACCAATAGCTTGTTTTTAGTCGAAATGGGTAGGGGTAGGCAGTAGTTTAAAGCATTACAGTCACATTTAAGCACGTAAGGAGGTATTCATATTTGTATCGTGATTACATTTTCGCATATAGTTACCTGTATTTCCATTGCTTCCTATTGGCGGCTGGGTAGTCTGTGGGGTACCTTAGTTGACATAAAAACACAGGATCAGTATTCTGCAGCAACTCTTGCCATGTTTAATTTCAAACACAATCTTAAAATCTCTCTCCTGAGCTATCATTGAGCTAACACAAACATTTTCTTTTAAATATCTCATGCCATTATTATTTACTCTTTCTGGAGGGAAGACCAAAAGCTTGTTTTTAGTCGAAATGGGTGGGGGTAGGCAGTAGTTTGAAGCATTACAGTCACATTCAAGCTCGTAAGGAGGTATTCATATTTGTATCGTGATTACATTTTCGCATTTAGTTACCTGTATTTCCATTGCTTCCTATTGGCGGCTGGGTAGTCTGTGGGGTACCTTAGTTGACATAAAAACACAGGATCAGTATTCTGCAGCAACTCTTGCCATGTTTAATTTCAAACACAATCTTAAAATCTCTCTCCTATCATTGAGCTAACACAAACATTTTCTTTTAAATATCTCATGTCATTATTATTTACTCTTTCTGGAGGGAAGACCAAAAGCTTGGTTTTAGTCGAAACGGGTAGGGATAGGCAGTAGTTTGAAGCATTACAGTCACAATTTAGTACGTAAGGAGGTATTCATATTTGTATCGTGATTACATTTTCGCATTTAGTTACCTGTATTTCCATTGCTTCCTATTGGCGGCTGGGTAGCCTGTGCGGTACCTTAGTTGACATAAAAACACAGGATCAGTATTCTGCAGCAACTCTTGCCATGTCTAATTTGAAACACAATCTTAAAATCTCTCTCCTGAGCTATCATTGAGCTAACACAAACATTTTCTTTTAAATATCTCATGCCATTATTATTTACTCTTTCTGGAGGGAAGACCAAAAGCTTGGTTTTAGTCGAAATGGGTAGGGGTAGGCAGTAGTTTGAAGCATTACAGTCAACATTTAGCACGTAAGGAGGTATTCATATTTGTATCGTGATTACATTTTCGCATATAGTTACCTGTATTTCCATTGCTGCTTATTGGCGGCTGGGTTGCCTGTGGGGTTCCTTAGTTGACATAAAAACACAGGATCAGTATTCTGCAGCAACTCTTGCCATGTCTAATTTGAAACACAATCTTAAAATCTCTCTCCTGAGCTATCATTGAACTAACACAAACATTTTCTTTTAAATATCTAATGTCATTATTATTTACTCTTTCTGGGGGGGAAGACCAAAAGCTTGTTTTTAATCAAAATGGGTAGGGATAGGCAGTAGTTTGAAGCATTACAGTCAACATTTAGCACGTAAGGAGGTATTCATATTTGTATCGTGATTAAAGGGATACCTCACCTTGCATGAAAGACAGTTTTAGAAATATGCCAAGACATTTTACACAATTTTAATGTCATGTTTGTTCATGTTAGTGCCTGGAATTTAGTTTCAAACTGGGTTTAGGTTTTGTTTTACATTTGCTGGTAAAGTAACTGTTTTCGTCCTCTGCATAAATATCTTCACTTTTGTTGATTGGCATACCATGAACTCCTGTTTTCCTTCTCATTTTAATGGGTAATAATTCAATACCGAGTATGAAGGCCAAAGGAGAAAAACAGCATTTTCTAAATAGTACATTGTCAGCTTGTTACAAAAACATTCTTAAATCATAAAAAAAATCTTTTTTTCATCAAGACAAGACCAGTACAATTCGAAGTTTTGAAAGTTTGAAAAAAAGAAACGCCCGGAAGCAAGCAGGGTCACGCAAGGTCGTGGTTCTAGTAGCAGACGACGGTTTATGCCTATCGCCAGTTTCTCTAAACAGTCAAAAGCCATCGCTAGAGTTCTTGTGAACCACAGCCGTTTGTTTCGTGCATAGTCAGAGGTACTTAATAACGTGCTATTGCAGATAAGCTCACAGCGAGTCGCATTCAAATTACTAACTGACGACTACATTGTCAAAAAGGGAAACTTGATTCAACGGGTTCACGATGGCTCAGGGGTAAGATAAACCACGCAAAAATAAATTCTTTGAAAATTGCTTGCTCTTTATGGAGGGCACCTGGGATGTTCTCAAGCGGTGAGTGTTTAAATGAAAGGGTGTTTGTACTGTGTGTAAAACCCTGACAGTATCTGTGATGGTTTACGGGAGGCTTACTGTGCCTTTAAAGAACAAATATCCCTTTTGGAAATGTCTGATCACTTCGATTACTTAACTCCACTCTTAATTATAGGTCATTGGTTCTTACCGAAATCTAAAACGCAGCGCTTGCCCCCTTCCTCTGAGGGAATTGTGTCACAGATAAATGTTGCGTTCCTTGTTTTGGGCACGAGCATGACTGCTCTGTTTGTCACTGTTTCCAGTGCTTGGAAACCGTCTGCCACTTGACATTTTGGCTGTCCATTGAAAACATTACACGAGACTTCCGCCTCTGGGTAAAAGAATAAAATAAAAAACACAATTTACACACATACGTTTTCAACAAAGTGATCCTATTTAGAAATGTGCTTGAAAGTACTCTTGATATCGGAATATACACTAGAGTTTTTATCACAAGTCTCACTTCCATTTACACCGAGAATACATCTTCGACAAGGATGACAAAATGAGTACAAAAAACCCTGTATAGATCAACATGAGAGAACGCAAGACAATGAGTTGGTAGGCTGAAAGGCAGTTCTTGAAATGGGAAATGGAATCTTGTCTTGCAATTCCGGGGGGTTTGTTTGCTGAAAATATGGTCAATGTGTAAAAAGAAGAAAACAAGTCGCGTAAGGCGAAATTACTACATTTAGTCAAGCTGTGGAACGCACAGAATGACACTGAACGCACTGCATTTTTTTCACAATGACCGTAGTTCGCCGCTCGTGCAAAACGCAGTGAAACGGACGAGCTTGTATAGTGCGGTAGTGGTTTCGCTGTTCTGCATAACACGCTTTTCTGTACCTCTCTTCGTTTTAACTTTCTGAGCGTGTTTTTAATCCAAACATATCATATCTATTATGTTTTTGGAATCAGGAACCGACAAGGAATAAGATGAAATTGTTTTTAAATCGATTTCGGAAATTTAATTTTATTCATAATTTTTAATTTTTTAGTTTTCAGAGCTTGTTTTTAATCCGAATATAACATATTTATATGTTTTTTGAATCATACAATAATGAAGAATAAGATGAACGTAAATTTGGATAGTTGTATAAAAAAATTAATTACAATTTTCAGATTTTGAAGGACCAAAGTCATTAATTATTTGTTAAGCCACCAAGCTGAAATGCAATACCAAAGTCCGGCCTTCGTCAAAGATTGATTTACAAAAATGTCAATCAATTTTATTAAAAAATGAGGGTGTGACAGTGCCGCCTCAACTTTTACAAAAAGCCGGATATGACGTCATCAAAGACATTTATCGAAAAAAATGAAAAAAAATCTGGGGATATCATACCCAGGAACTCTCATGTAAAATTTCATAAAGATCGGTCCAGTAGTTTACTCTGAATCGCTCTACACACACACAGACATACACACACACACACACACACACACACACACACACACACACACACACACACACACACACACAAAGACACACACATACACCACGACCCTCGTCTCGATTCCCCCTCTATGTTAAAACATTTAGTTATAACTTGACTAAATGTAAAAAGAAGAGGAAGAAGGAGCAAAAGAAAGAGTACAATTTTGGCTTTTCTTGTATGAATGGTTGGCTTACCTCTTATAGTGTTTCCGAAATCCTGGTACAAAGCAAAACTTGTCTTAAGCTTGCCCACATTCACCGCAAAAATGCAAGTGACATTTTCATATTCAGAATCATCCGACGGCGTAATCTGACAGCTGTTCACTGTTCCTGTATTGGAAAATGTGTCAAGACTAGAGTCACAGTAACAATGGATATAACATAACATAGCATAACATTACGTAGCATAACATACCATACCATACCATACCATACCATACCATACCATACCATACCATACCATACCATAACATAACATAACATAGCATAGCATAACATAACAATATAAAATAGCATAGCGCAGCATAACATAACATTACATTACATTACATTACATTACATAACATAAGGCCACAAAAAAAGTTGTATGTGTCTGGTAACATGGCCACAACAAATAGGGTAGGTAGGTAGGGATTTTTTTTATTTTTTTTTTTATTTGGTCAGGGTAGAAAATAACTATATAGTGACGCAAAGAGACTGAACTTACTTTTCAAAGAGAAAGACAACACATTACAAAACAAATGAGACAAAAGGGATGCGCGGTTATCCCCCTTGTGTCGTCTGCCGTCTGTTACTTTCGTTTTGACGCTTTTTTTTTTTTTTTTTTTTACGAATGCAATAAAAAAAAACGGCGGGAAAAAACTAGGTAGGGTCGGGTTACCAGAAACATACAACTCTTTTTGTTGGCCTAACATAACATAGCATAGGTCATGCAGGGGTAGTCCACCTACTTCTTCATTGTCTCCAAAACAGGCAGTGTATGATTTGTGATGCACGTGCAAGTGCTGGCCTTTCACCAACACAATGCTTACCATGAGATTAATATGTACGAATGAAAGACATACTTTAAGGCACAGTCAGCCTCCCGTAAACCATCACAGACACTGTCAGACTTTTACACACAGTACCAACACCCTTTCATTTAAACACTCACCGCTTGAAAACATCCTAGGTGCCCTCCGTAAAGAGCGAGCAGTTTTCAAAGAATTTATGTTTGCGTGGTTTATCTTACCCCTGAACCATCGTGAACCCGTGTGATCCAGTTTTCTTTTGATCACAATTTAGTCGTCAGTTTGTGATTTCAATGCGACTCGCTGTACGCTTATCTGCAATAGCACGTTATTGTACATGTGTACCTCTGAACCTAAAACGCAACAAACGGCAGCGAGTCACACGAACTAGAGCGGTGGAGGTTGACCATTCAGAGGAACTGGCGCTATGCAGAACCGTCGTCTGCTACGAGAAAGACGTTTGGCGTGACACGTTTCCGGGCTTTTCTTTTTTTTAAACTTTCAAAACTCGAATTGTACTGATCTTGTCTTGATGAAAAAAGATTTCTTTTATGATTTAAGAATGTTTGTGTTACAAGCTGTCAATTTATTATTTAGATTTTAACAGTTAGGTCGTTATTTACTCTTTCTGGAGGGAAGACCAAAAGCTTGGTTTTAGTCGAAACGGGTAGGGATAGGCAGTAGTTTGAAGCATTACAGTCACATTTAAGCACGTAAGGAGGTATTCATATTTGTATCGTGATTACATTTTCGCATTTAGTTACCTGTATTTCCATTGCTTCTTATTGGCGGCTGGGTTGCCTGTGGGGTTCCTTAGTTGACATAAAAACACAGGATCAGTATTCTGCAGCAACTCTTGCCATGTCTAATTTCAAACACAATCTTAAAATCTCTCTCGTGAGCTATCATTGGGCTAACACAAACATTTTATTTTAAATATCTCATGCCATTATTATTTACTCTTTCTGGAGGGAAGACCAAAAGCTTGGTTTTAGTCGAAATGGGTAGGGGTAGGCAGTAGTTTGAAGCATTACAGTCAACATTTAGCACGTAAGGAGGTATTCATATTTGTATCGTGATTACATTTTCGCATATATACTGTTCAAAAAAAGAAACGCATAGTTGCTACTTGCCAAATTTGTTTTATTTTTCGAAAAAATTAACAGAAAATCCAATATTTAGATTATTTGTTTGAAATTTGGTATGGACACAGTTGAATGCACACACAGTTCATTTGCATCTTCAAATCAATCAGTCAATCAATACGATTGGGTGCCGAGGCTGTCAAGTCAGTAGGGGGTGTGACTGCCTTGAGCAGCAACAACTGCCCGGCACATTCTGGGCATGGACTGGATCAGATGCCGGATATCTTGCTGTGGGATGGTGTCCCACTCCTCCTGAAGTGCCTGCAATAGATCGCGGTGATTTGCCGGCGCTTCTTCTCGCCTGCGCACACGTCTGTCCAATTCATCCCAGAGGTGTTCTATCGGGTTCATGTCTGGCGACATGGATGGCCAGGGAAGCACCTGGACATGGTGGTCGGTGAGGAACTGGGTGGTGAGTCGTGCTGTGTGCGGGCGAGCGTTGTCCTGCTGGAATATGGCATCCTGGTCAGCCAGAAGAGGAAGGGCGTGTGGGCGCAGAATTTCCTCCACGTATCGCTGGGCAGTTATGCGCCCTTGGACGTGCACCAGGGTGCTCCTTCCAGCGGTATTGATCGCCCCCCACACCATGACGCCTCCACCACCATGAACGGGTGCCTCATCCACACAGTTGGGCGCGTAACGTTCGTTTACTCTCCGGTAGACCCTCCTCCGACCATCATGTCGCTGGAGCAGGAAGTAGGACTCGTCGCTGAACCACACGTGTCTCCAGTGATTCCGGACGGTCCAGCGAAGGTGCTGGTTGCCCCACTGCACTCGGTTCTGGCGATGGCGGCGGGTGAGGACAGCTCCTCTGTGAGGTCTGCGAGCTCTCAAACCAGCTTCATGCAGGCGGTTCCGCACGGTCTGGTCCGATAATCGGTGTGGCCCGGGGAGAGCCTGGACAGAAGATGAGGCCGACAGGAAACGATTCCGGAGGTGGCGGAGCCGTATGAAGCGGTCGTGAGCAGCAGTTGTCGCCCTTGGTCTTCCCGCTCGTGGCAAGTCAGCAACGGAACCAGTGGCTTGAAACCTGACCCACAGTCTACAGATGGTGCTCTGGGACACGTGGAAGTGCCTGGCGATTGCACTTTGACTTTGGCCTGCTTATAAACGACCCAATGCAATTTGGCGGTCTTCTCTGCTCAATCGGGCTATCTTTCGTCGCTGAATTGTCGTCTGATTTCTTTGTGGCGAACAATCCGCTTTTATGGGTTTTGGAAAACATGGTGAAAGCTCAATATTCCCCGAGTTTCACGAGATTACACTGAAGCATGACGAGTGGTCATGCCAAATGAGCAATTTTGAAATTGTAGCCAAGATAACGCATGCGTCACGTGCAGAGCTCACTTGTGGCAATGGACGAAAGGTCGACGACCAGATATACAGTGAAGACGAGCAGTCTGTGGCGTCAGTAGGATTTTCAGGTAGTGATGAACTTCCCGAGTCTATTCAGACATGTGAAGGTACCTTAAATGGTAGTGAGGTCACGGTCATGTTGGATAGTGGGTGTTCCACGGTTGGGGTCAGGAAGTCCCTAGTGAGAGATGATCAGTTTACTGGGAAGGTACAGGTGTGTAGACAGTTCAGTGGGGATTTAGTTCGGTTACCCATTGCGATTGTGAGTCTGGATACACCATACTTTTCTGGAAGTGTTGAGGCATGTGTGATCGACAATCCAGTATGTGACGTCATTTTGGGTAGAATACAGGGATGTACATTTGGATGTGTCGAGGTTACTAGCGCAGTCCAGACAAGAGGTCAAAAAGCTAGAGAAGAACGTCCTTTTAGACCGCTGTTGACCGCTAAAGTTCCCCAACTTGATATCAATGCTGAGAAACTGTCCAAAATGCAAAAGGATGACAAAACGTTGCATGATCTGTTCGAGAAAGTTGGCCAAGGAAAATCGGAAGAGTCGTCTGGTTGTGTGGTGTCGTTTGTTGGTCAGAACCCAGTTGTTGCCACATTGGGAGTGATCAGTGGGTCCAGTGCAGTAGAGGAGGTAGACATTCAGAAAGTCAAACTACAGTCAGTTCCCACAGTTCAGACTGAGAATGTAGATGATGTGGTCTATAGTCCAGACTTGTCTATGCAGGCAAAACAAAAAGTGCAGGCGGTGTTTCAGAAGCATCAGGACAAAATGACGGATTTGCCTGGTACTTGTGACCTAGTGCAGCATATGGTGAGGATTCCTGAAGGTGCTGTGGTCAATGTGAAACAGTATCCGTTACCATTTGAGTCTCAGGAAGTGGTTGAAGAAGAAGTGAAAAAGATGTTAGATCTAGACGTAATAGAGCCGTCTATTTCTCCGTTCTCGTCTCCTATTGTTCTAGTCAAGAAGAAGGACGGAAGTACTCGTTTTTGCATCGATTTCAGACACCTCAATAAGATTACGGAGTTTGACGCTGAGCCAATACCGGATCCGGAAGTTCTGTTTGCTTCATTGCAGGGCAAGCAGCATTTCACGAAGATTGATCTGGCTAAGGGCTATTGGCAAATTCCGATGGCAGAGTCTGATCGAGCAAAAACGGCTTTTCGTACCCCTCAAGGTCTATATCAGTTCAAGAAGATGCCGTTCGGAATGAGTACAGCACCAAGTACTTTCGCGAGGATGATGAAGATGTTGGATCTGGATAGGTTCAAATCTGTTCATTTCTTTGATGACGTACTTGTAGCCACGGAAGACTGGTGTGAGCATCTAGAGGCACTTGACGGACTGTTGACAGAACTGGGAAAACATGGGTTGACTGTGAGACCGTCGAAAGTAGAGGCAGGGTTTGACTCTATTGAGTTTTTGGGTCACATAGTTGGGGAGGGTAGCATGCGTCCAGTTCCCTCCAAAGTGTCCAAAATCTTGAATGTCTCTGTCCCAACCACAAAGAAACAAGTCCGGTCATTGGTAGGGCTCATCAGTTTCTATAGGCGCTATGTCCCAAGCTTCGCGTCTATTGTGTCCCCCCTGGTAGAACTCACAAAGAAGAACCAACCAAACAAAGTTCGTTGGTCAAAAGAGTGTCAGATGGCTTTTGACAGGGTCAAAGAAATTTTGTCGTCTGAACCACTGGTGAGATTGCCAGACTTTTCCAGGCCGTTCACAGTGCGGTCGGATGCATCCTCCACGGGGATTGGAGCAGCCCTGATGCAGCCTGATGATGACGACGTCCTTCATCCAGTTCTGTATGCCAGCAGAAAACTGCTGGAAAGAGAAACCAGATACTCTACTGTGGAGAGAGAGTGCCTAGCGTTGGTGTGGGCAGTTGACAAATTCCATCGCTACTTGTTTGGCTCACATTTCTTTGTTGAGACTGATCACAGACCGTTGACGTACTTACGACAGTCCAAAACTGCCAACGGCCGACTGTTGCGATGGGCTCTGTCTCTCCAAGAGTATTCATTCACAGTAGTGCCAATTCCTGGAGTCAGGAATTTTGAGGCTGATGTGTTGTCACGCTTGACGAAGTGAATGGAACATGATGGTTGAAAGGACAGTGAAAAGACTTTCTGCAATCAACAAGGACAATACTTTTTGTGCTGTGAGTGTTGATATGCTGTGTATGTATTAAGAACTAATTTAATTTTGTTCTTGTTTTTTTTTTCACATTGTGATTATTTTTTTTAATCTGGCTGGAAAAATGTATTTGAATATTTTTGATGCTAGTACCATTTTGTGTTGTAGTCGAGGTTTACTGTATTGAGTTTAGCGGGGGCTACTCAAACTTTATTGGCGATCTTTGGTACCAAGAACGTCATTGTTATTGCATTCAGTAATAGGCGAACATTGCTGAATGTCCATGAGTATAACTGTTGTGGATTAACACAGTGGGTGATTATCTACACGGCGGCGTAAATGTGGTTTATTATGCTTGCCATTGTTGCTCATGTTTAAGGACAGCCTCGTGGCTTTCGTCACTTTTTTGGTGGATGGCACTGTCTTTTGGTTGTAAACTGATTGCACTCTTTGGGAACGGACAGAATATTTAATAAATGTTTTCCTTATGCTTTGATTATTTATTAATCTATGTATTTTTTTTATGTATTTAAAATTTTTTCTTGTTACTGGAATACTTATACTTGTACAGTTTTTGAAAAAAAAAATGTTCATTTTGGGTTCACATTTTTTTTTTAATCGGGGAAAGGGGTGATGTAATGAATGGCGGTTATGGTGTTTATAGTTGAAGGGATATAACTAGTGCTTTTTGTAATACAAAGAGGTTGTCAGGAGTGGTTTAACTTTGAGAGTGGAAACTTTTAACAGTTCAGTAAAATTCCATGGTTAGCTACGGACGGTCAAACTGGGTTCGCGGCACGTGAATTTACAACTGTGCGAGTTGTTCACGTTATAATCGCAACCGCCTGATTTTGTGAGTTGTGATTGTAAACTGCCTGACAATTGAAAGTCATTCGACCTGGGCTCTCGGATGAGAAACCTGCTCTTGCTTTTGATGTCAACCTTGGAACCGGGAAACATTGCCGGGATGACTTGGACTTTTGTATGGGTGCCGCCATATTGGAAGATGAGGTACTTTGCTAGTTTTGTGTGAACTTGAACATTTCTTTTGTATGCGCGGACATGACTTGTGTACTTGAATAATTTCGGAATCGTATAATTTTCTTGTGCTCGGTTGGTGTGTTTTTGAATATTGTTAGTTGTTACAGTAGGGTGTTATATTTTGTAACAGGCCGCCCCAGTCTGACTTGTGCGGGGTGGTGCCAGGGTGGCGAGGGTGCGATGGAGGCCGTAAGGTTGAAGGCTAGCTACATCGTCACCTCTACATAACGTAAAAGTTATGTTTTGTTTATTTGCTTTCTTGTCCTTGTAAATATGTTATGACGTTGACAATGAATGAGTGAGTTTCACAAGGTCGTGGACAATGAATGAATGAGTTTCAAAAGGTCATGAATTGATTATTGTAAGCAAGAAAGTATTTGAGAATTTGAGGAATGAGTTGATATTTGCTATGTCAGAAACAAACCAATTTGTATGTTCTAATTAAACCATTGGCTATTGTTTGGAAAGAATGAGTTGGTGAAAGACTACAAATTCTTCTAATCTTCTCTCTGCTTTCCTAAACTTCTGAGCGGGAGTCAGATGATTGACTGTGTGTGTGTGTGTGCACATATAAAGAATCTGGAAGGAGATTAATAAGGATAATTACGGATCTTCTTTATTTCGAATCTCTCACAAATTTCCAAAATATAAAGATAAATATAGATATTTCATGTTTATTTTAACATTTTCAAAAACCTCGGGTTATACGAATTTGGTCCTGTGTTCGCATGCTCCGAAGACACCTGCTCAATCCGTCTCAGACTTCGGGATTCGGCTTACCAAGAATTACAGTAATATCGGAGATGACTGATTCTTCGTTTTGAAAAGAGTGTCTATCCCTTGTTTTCAGGCCGTCAGATTGACTAGACTCAATGTTTCAATTGATATCGCTTCTCGCGACTTTGTTCATTTTGTTTTTTTCTTCATTGTCTAAGAAGTGGCAGCAAGCACGTTTGAAACTCTGGAGAAAAGCATCCATTCATCCATCCCAATGTTCACATTTAGTTACCTGTATTTCCATTGCGTCCTATTGGCACCTCGGTAGCCTGTGGGGTACCTTAGTTGACATAAAAACACAGGATGAGTATTCTGAAGCAACTCTTGCCATGTCTAATTTCAAACACAATCTTAAAATCTCTCTCCTGAGCTATCATTGAGCTAACACAAACATTTTCTTTTTAATATCTCATGTCATTATTATTTACTCTTTCTGGGGGCAAGACCAATAGCTTGTTTTTAGTCGAAATGGGTAGGGATAGGCAGTAGTTTGAAGCATTACAGTCACAATTTAGTACGTAAGGAGGTATTCATATTTGTATCGTGATTACATTTTCGCATTTAGTTACCTGTATTTCCATTGCTTCCTATTGGCGGCTGGGTAGCCTGTGCGGTACCTTAGTTGACATAAAAACACAGGATCAGTATTCTGCAGCAACTCTTGCCATGTCTAATTTGAAACACAATCTTAAAATCTCTCTCCTGAGCTATCATTGAGCTAACACAAACATTTTCTTTTAAATATCTCATGTCATTATTATTTACTCTTTCTGGGGGCAAGACCAATAGCTTGTTTTTAGTCGAAATGGGTAGGGGTAGGCAGTAGTTTGAAGCATTACAGTCAACATTTAGTACGTAAGGAGGTATTCATATTTGTATCGTGATTACATTTTCGCATATAGTTACCTGTATTTCCATTGCTTCCTATTGGCGGCTGGGTAGCCTGTGCGGTACCTTAGTTGACATAAAAACACAGGATCAGTATTTTGCAGCAACTCTTGCCATGTCTAATTTCAAACACAACCTTAAAATCTCTCTCCTGAGCTATCATTGAGCAAACACAACCATTTTATTATAAATATCTAATGTCATTATTATTTACTCTTTCTGGGGGGAAGACCAAAAGCTTGTTTTTAGTCGAAATGGGTGGGGGTAGGCAGTAGTTTGAAGCATTACAGTCACATTCAAGCTCGTAAGGAGGTATTCATATTTGTATCGTGATTACATTTTCGCATTTAGTTACCTGTATTTCCATTGCTTCCTATTGGCGGCTGGGTAGTCTGTGGGGTACCTTAGTTGACATAAAAACACAGGATCAGTATTCTGCAGCAACTCTTGCCATGTCTAATTTGAAACACAATCTTAAAATCTCTCTCCTGAGCTATCATTGAACTAACACAAACATTTTCTTTTAAATATCTAATGTCATTATTATTTACTCTTTCTGGAGGGAAGACCAAAAGCTTGGTTTTAGTCGAAATGGGTAGGGGTAGGCAGTAGTTTGAAGCATTACAGTCACATTTTAGTACGTAAGGAGGTATTCATATTTGTATCGTGATTACATTTTCGCATTTAGTTACCTGTATTTCCATTGCTTCCTATTGGCGGCTGGGTAGCCTGTGCGGTACCTTAGTTGACATAAAAACACAGGATCAGTATTCTGAAGCAACTCTTGCCATGTCTAATTTCAAACACAATCTTAAAATCTCTCTCCTGAGCTATCATTGAGCTAACACAAACATTTTCTTTTTAATATCTCATGTCATTATTATTTACTCTTTCTGGGGGGAAGACCAAAAGCTTGGTTTTAGTCGAAATGGGTAGGGGTAGGCAGTAGTTTAAAGCATTACAGTCACATTTAAGCACGTAAGGAGGTATTCATATTTGTATCGTGATTACATTTTCGCATATAGTTACCTGTATTTCCATTGCTTCCTATTGGCGGCTGGGTAGTCTGTGGGGTACCTTAGTTGACATAAAAACACAGGATCAGTATTCTGCAGCAACTCTTGCCATGTTTAATTTCAAACACAATCTTAAAATCTCTCTCCTATCATTGAGCTAACACAAACATTTTCTTTTAAATATCTCATGTCATTATTATTTACTCTTTCTGGAGGGAAGACCAAAAGCTTGGTTTTAGTCGAAACGGGTAGGGATAGGCAGTAGTTTGAAGCATTACAGTCACAATTTAGTACGTAAGGAGGTATTCATATTTGTATCGTGATTAAAGGGATACCTCACCTTGCATGAAAGACAGTTTTAGAAATATGCCAAGACATTTTACACAATTTTAATGTCATGTTTGTTCATGTTAGTGCCTGGAATTTAGTTTCAAACTGGGTTTAGGTTTTGTTTTACATTTGCTGGTAAAGTAACTGTTTTCGTCCTCTGCATAAATATCTTCACTTTTGTTGATTGGCATACCATGAACTCCTGTTTTCCTTCTCATTTTAATGGGTAATAATTCAATACCGAGTATGAAGGCCAAAGGAGAAAAACAGCATTTTCTAAATAATAAATTGACAGCTTGTTACACAAACATTCTTAAATCATAAAAACAATCTTTTTTTCATCACGACAAGATCAGTACAATTCGAAGTTTTGATAGTTTGAAAAAAGAAAAGCCCGGAAGCAAGCAGGGTCACGCAAGGTCGTGGTTCTCGTAGCAGACGACGGTTATGCCTATCGCCAGTTCCTCTGAACAGTCAAAAGCCATCGCTAGAGTTCTTGTGAACCACAGCCGTTTGTTTCGTGCATAGTCAGAGGTACTTAATAACGTGCTATTGCAGATAAGCTCACAGCGAGTCGCATTCAAATTACTA
This sequence comes from Littorina saxatilis, assembly GCF_037325665.1. NCBI lineage: Eukaryota > Metazoa > Mollusca > Gastropoda > Littorinimorpha > Littorinidae > Littorina > Littorina saxatilis. The sequence continues at coordinate 32,956,821 of NC_090252.1, read as the reverse complement.
ACTGACGACTACATTGTCAAAAAGGGAAACTTGATTCAACGGGTTCACGATGGCTCAGGGGTAAGATAAACCACGCAAAAATACATTCTTTGACAATTGCTTGCTCTTTACGGAGGGCACCTAGGATGTTCTCAAGCGGTGAGTGTTCAAATGAATGGGTGTTTGTACTGTGTGTAAAACCCTGACAGTATCTGTGATGGTTTACGGGAGGCTTACTGTGCCTTTAAAGAACAAATATCCCTTTTGGAAATGTCTGATCACTTCGATTACTTAACTCCACTCTTAATTATAGGTCATTGGTTCTTACCGAAATCTAAAACGCAGCGCTTGCCCCCTTCCTCTGAGGGAATTGTGTCACAGATAAATGTTGCGTTCCTTGTTTTGGGCACGAGCATGACTGCTCTGTTTGTCACTGTTTCCAGTGCTTGGAAACCGTCTGCCACTTGACATTTTGGCTGTCCATTGAAAACATTACACGAGACTTTCCTCTCTGGGTGAAATAATAAAATAAAAAAACACAATTTACACACATACGTTTTCAACAAAGTGATCCTATTTAGAAATGTGCTTGAAAGTACTCTTGATATCGGAATATACACTGGAGTTTTTATCACAAGGCTCACTTCCATTTACACCGAGAATACATCTTCGACAAGGATGACAAAATGAGTACAAAAAACCCTGTATAGATCAACATGAGAGAACGCAAGACAATGAGTTGGTAGGCTGAAAGGCAGTTCTTGAAATGGGAAATGGAATCTTGTCTTGCAATTCCGGGGGGTTTGTTTGCTGAAAATATGGTCAATGTGTAAAAAGAAGAAAACAAGTCGCGTAAGGCGAAATTACTACATTTAATTAGTCAAGCTGTGGAACTCACAGAATGAAAGTGAACGCACTGCATTTTTTTCACAATGACCGTAGTTCGCCGCTCGTGCAAAACGCAGTGAAACGGACGAGCTTGTATAGTGCGGTAGTGGTTTCGCTGTTCTGCATAACACGCTTTTCTGTACCTCTCTTCGTTTTATTTTTCTGAGCGTGTTTTTAATCCAAACATATCATATCTATTATGTTTTTGGAATCAGGAACCGACAAGGAATAAGATGAAATTGTTTTTATATTTCGAAAATTTAATTTTGATCATAATTGTTATATTTTTAAATTTCAGAGCTTGTTTTTAATCCAAACATAACATATTTATATGTTTTTGGAATCAGGAAATGATGTAGAATAAGATGAACGGAAATTTGGATCGTTTTATAAAAAAAATAATTTTAATTACAATTTTCAGATTTTTAATGACCAAAGTCATTAATTATTTTTTAAGCCACCAAACTGAAATGCAATACAAAAGTCCGGCCTTCGTCGAAGATTGCTTTACAAAACTTTCAATCAATTTGATTAAAAATTGAGGGTGTGACAGTGCCGCCTCAACTTTTACAAAAAGCCGGATATGACGTCATCAAAGACATTTATCGAAAAAATTAAAAAATATCTGGGGATATCATACCCAGGAACTCTCATGTAAAATTTCATAAAGATCGGTCCAGTAGTTTACTCTGAAGCGCTCCACACACACACACACACACACACACACACACACACACACACACACACACACACACACACACACACACACACACACACAAAGACACACACATACACCACGACCCTCGTGTCGATTCCCCCTCTATGTTAAAACATTTAGTTAAAACTTGACCAAATGTAAAAAGAAGAGGAAGAAGGAGCAAAAGAAAGAGTACAATTTTGGCTTTTCTTGTATGAATGGTTGGCTTACCTCTTATAGTGTTTCCGAAATCCTGGTACAAAGCAAAACTTGTCTTAAGCTTGCCCACATTCACCGCAAAAATGCAAGTGACATTTTCATATTCAGAATCATCCGACGGCGTAATCTGACAGCTGTTCACTGTTCCTGTATTGGAAAATGTGTCAAGACTAGAGTCACAGTAACAATGGAGCATAGCATAGCATAGCATAGCATAGCATAACATACCATACCATACCATACCATACCATACCATACAATCTCATACCGTACCATATCATATCATGTCATATCATAGCATAGCATAACATAACAATATAAAATAGCATAGCGCAGCATAACATAACATTACATTACATTACATTACATTACATAACATAAGGCCACAAAAAAAGTTGTATGTGTCTGGTAACATGGCCACAACAAATAGGGTAGGTAGGTAGGGATTTTTTTTATTTTTTTTTTTATTTGGTCAGGGTAGAAAATAACTATATAGTGACGCAAAGAGACTGAACTTACTTTTCAAAGAGAAAGACAACACATTACAAAACAAATGAGACAAAAGGGATGCGCGGTTATCCCCCTTGTGTCGTCTGCCGTCTGTTACTTTCGTTTTGACGCTTTTTTTTTTTTTTTTTTTTTACGAATGCAATAAAAAAAAACGGCGGGAAAAAACTAGGTAGGGTCGGGTTACCAGAAACATACAACTCTTTTTGTTGGCCTAACATAACATAACATAGGTCATGCAGGGGTAGTCCACCTACTTCTTCATTGTCTCCAAAACAGGCAGTGTATGATTTGTGATGCACGTGCAAGTGCTGGCCTTTCACCAACACAATGCTTACCATGAGATTAATATGTACGAATGAAAGACATACTTTAAGGCACAGTCAGCCTCCCGTAAACCATCACAGACACTGTCAGACTTTTACACACAGTACCAACACCCTTTCATTTAAACACTCACCGCTTGAAAACATCCTAGGTGCCCTCCGTAAAGAGCGAGCAGTTTTCAAAGAATTTATGTTTGCGTGGTTTATCTTACCCCTGAACCATCGTGAACCCGTGTGATCCAGTTTTCTTTTGATCACAATTTAGTCGTCAGTTTGTGATTTCAATGCGACTCGCTGTACGCTTATCTGCAATAGCACGTTATTGTACATGTGTACCTCTGAACCTAAAACGCAACAAACGGCAGCGAGTCACACGAACTAGAGCGGTGGAGGTTGACCATTCAGAGGAACTGGCGCTATGCAGAACCGTCGTCTGCTACGAGAAAGACGTTTGGCGTGACACGTTTCCGGGCTTTTCTTTTTTTTAAACTTTCAAAACTCGAATTGTACTGATCTTGTCTTGATGAAAAAAGATTTCTTTTATGATTTAAGAATGTTTGTGTTACAAGCTGTCAATTTATTATTTAGATTTTAACAGTTAGGTCGTTATTTACTCTTTCTGGGGGCAAGACCAATAGCTTGTTTTTAGTCGAAATGGGTAGGGGTAGGCAGTAGTTTGAAGCATTACAGTCACATTTTAGTACGTAAGGAGGTATTCATATTTGTATCGTGATTACATTTTCGCATTTAGTTACCTGTATTTCCATTGCTTCTTATTGGCGGCTGGGTTGCCTGTGGGGTTCCTTAGTTGACATAAAAACACAGGATCAGTATTCTGCAGCAACTCTTGCCATGTCTAATTTCAAACACAATCTTAAAATCTCTCTCGTGAGCTATCATTGGGCTAACACAAACATTTTATTTTAAATATCTCATGTCATCGTTATTTACTCTTTCTGGGGGCAAGACCAATAGCTTGTTTTTAGTCGAAATGGGTAGGGGTAGGCAGTAGTTTGAAGCATTACAGTCACATTTAAGCACGTAAGGAGGTATTCATATTTGTATCGTGATTACATTTTCGCATATATACTGTTCAAAAAAAGAAACGCATAGTTGCTACTTGCCAAATTTGTTTTATTTTTCGAAAAAATTAACAGAAAATCCAATATTTAGATTATTTGTTTGAAATTTGGTATGGACACAGTTGAATGCACACACAGTTCATTTGCATCTTCAAATCAATCAGTCAATCAATACGATTGGGTGCCGAGGCTGTCAAGTCAGTAGGGGGTGTGACTGCCTTGAGCAGCAACAACTGCCCGGCACATTCTGGGCATGGACTGGATCAGATGCCGGATATCTTGCTGTGGGGTGGTGTCCCACTCCTCCTGAAGTGCCTGCAATAGATCGCGGTGATTTGCCGGCGCTTCTTCTCGCCTGCGCACACGTCTGTCCAATTCATCCCAGAGGTGTTCTATCGGGTTCATGTCTGGCGACATGGATGGCCAGGGAAGCACCTGGACATGGTGGTCGGTGAGGAACTGGGTGGTGAGTCGTGCTGTGTGCGGGCGAGCGTTGTCCTGCTGGAATATGGCATCCTGGTCAGCCAGAAGAGGAAGGGCGTGTGGGCGCAGAATTTCCTCCACGTATCGCTGGGCAGTTATGCGCCCTTGGACGTGCACCAGGGTGCTCCTTCCAGCGGTATTGATCGCCCCCCACACCATGACGCCTCCACCACCATGAACGGGTGCCTCATCCACACAGTTGGGCGCGTAACGTTCGTTTACTCTCCGGTAGACCCTCCTCCGACCATCATGTCGCTGGAGCAGGAAGTAGGACTCGTCGCTGAACCACACGTGTCTCCAGTGATTCCGGACGGTCCAGCGAAGGTGCTGGTTGCCCCACTGCACTCGGTTCTGGCGATGGCGGCGGGTGAGGACAGCTCCTCTGTGAGGTCTGCGAGCTCTCAAACCAGCTTCATGCAGGCGGTTCCGCACGGTCTGGTCCGATAATCGGTGTGGCCCGGGGAGAGCCTGGACAGAAGATGAGGCCGACAGGAAACGATTCCGGAGGTGGCGGAGCCGTATGAAGCGGTCGTGAGCAGCAGTTGTCGCCCTTGGTCTTCCCGCTCGTGGCAAGTCAGCAACGGAACCAGTGGCTTGAAACCTGACCCACAGTCTACTGATGGTGCTCTGGGACACGTGGAAGTGCCTGGCGATTGCACTTTGACTTTGGCCTGCTTATAAACGACCCAATGCAATTTGGCGGTCTTCTCTGCTCGATCGGGCCATTTTTCGTCGATGAATTGTCGTCTGATTTCTTTGTGGCGAACAATCCGCTTTTATGGGTTTTGGAAAACATGGTGAAAGCTCAATATTCCCCGAGTTTCACGAGATTACACTGAAGCATGACGAGTGGTCATGCCAAATGAGCAATTTTGAAATTGTAGCCAAGATAACGCATGCGTCACGTGCAGAGCTCACTTGTGGCAATGGACGAAAGGTCGACAACCAGATGTACATTTTCTGCAGTTTGGTGGATATCCTTGTAGCCATATAACTAAATTAACCAAATATTACAAGCTATGCGTTTCTTTTTTTGAACAGTATAGTTACCTGTATTTCCATTGCTTCCTATTGGCGGCTGGGTAGTCTGTGGGGTACCTTAGTTGACATAAAAACACAGGATCAGTATTCTGCAGCAACTCTTGCCATGTTTAATTTCAAACACAATCTTAAAATCTCTCTCCTGAGCTATCATTGAGCTAACACAAACATTTTCTTTTAAATATCTCATGCCATTATTATTTACTCTTTCTGGAGGGAAGACCAAAAGCTTGGTTTTAGTCGAAATGGGTAGGGGTAGGCAGTAGTTTGAAGCATTACAGTCAACATTTAGCACGTAAGGAGGTATTCATATTTGTATCGTGATTAAAGGGATACCTCACCTTGCATGAAAGACAGTTTTAGAAATATGCCAAGACATTTTACACAATTTTAATGTCATGTTTGTTCATGTTAGTGCCTGGAATTTAGTTTCAAACTGGGTTTAGGTTTTGTTTTACATTTGCTGGTAAAGTAACTGTTTTCGTCCTCTGCATAAATATCTTCACTTTTGTTGATTGGTATACCATGAACTCCTGTTTTCCTTCTCATTTTAATGGGTAATAATTCAATACCGAGTATGAAGGCCAAAGGAGAAAAACAGCATTTTCTAAATAGTACATTGTCAGCTTGTTACACAAACATTCTTAAATCATAAAAAAAAAAATTTTCATCAAGACAAGATCAGTACAATTCGAAGTTTTGAAAGTTTGAAAAAAGAAAAGCCCGGAAGCAGGGTCACGCAAGGTCGTGGTTCTAGTAGCAGACGACGGTTTATGCCTATCGCCAGTTTCTCTAAACAGTCAAAAGCCATCACTAGAGTTCTTGTGAACCACAGCCGTTTGTTTCGTGCATAGTCAGAGGTACTTAATAACGTGCTATTGCAGATAAGCTCACAGCGAGTCGCATTCAAATTACTAACTGACGACTACATTGTGAAAAAGGGAAACTTGATTCAACGGGTTCACGATGGCTCAGGGGTAAGATAAACCACGCAAAAATAAATTCTTTGAAAATTGCTTGCTCTTTACGGAGGGCACCTAGGATGTTCTCAAGCGGTGAGTGTTTAAATGAAAGGGTGTTTGTACTGTGTGTAAAAGCCTGGCAGTATCTGTGATGGTTTACGGGAGGCTCACTGTGCCTTTAAAGAACAAATATCCCTTTTGGAAATGTCTGATCGCTTCGATTACTTAACTCCAATCTTAATTATAGGTTATTGGTTCTTACCGACATCTAAAACGCAGCTCTTGGCCCCTTCCGCTGCATGAGGAATTGTGTCGCAGAAAAATATTCCGTTCCTTGTTTTGGGCACTAGCATGACTGCTCTGTCTGTCACTGTTTCCGGTGCTTGGAAACCGTCTGTCACTTTACAATAAGGCTGTCCATTCCAAACATTACACGCGACTTTCCTCTCTGGGTGAAATAATAAAATAAAAAAACACAATTTACACACATACGTTGTCAACGAAGTGGTCCTATTTAGAAATGTGCTTGAAAGTTCTCTTGACATCGGAATATACACTGGAGTTTTTATCACAAGGCTCACTTGCATTTACACCGAGAATACATCTTCGAAAAAGATGACGAAATGAATACAACAACCCTGTATAGATCAACATGAGAGAACGCAAGACAATGAGTTGGTAGGCTGAAAGGCAGTTCTTGAAATGGGAAATGGAATCTTGTCTTGCAATTCCGGGGGGTTTGTTTGCTGAAAATATGGTCAATGTGTAAAAAGAAGAAAACAAGTCGCGTAAGGCGAAATTACTACATTTAGTCAAGCTGTGGAACGCACAGAATGAAACTGAACGCACTGCATTTTTTTCACAATGACCGTAGTTCGCCGCTCGTGCAAAACGCAGTGAAACGGACGAGCTTGTATAGTGCGGTAGTGGTTTCGCTGTGCTGCATAGCACGCTTTTCTGCACCTCTCTTCGTTTTAACTTTCTGAGCGTGTTTTTAATCCAAACATATCATATCTATTATGTTTTTGGAATCAGGAACCGACAAGAAAAAAGATGAAATTGTTTTTAAATCGATTTTGAAAATTTAATTTTGATCATAATTTTTATATTTTTAATTTTCAGAGCTTGTTTTTAATCCGAATATAACATATTTATATGTTTTTTGAATCAAACAATAATGAAGAATAAGATGAACGTAAATTTGGATCGTTTTATAAAAAAAATATTTTAATTACAATTTTCAGATTTTTAATGACTAAAGTCATTAATTATTTGTTAAGCCACCAAGCTGAAATGCAATACCAAAGTCCGGCCTTCGTCGAAGATAGCTTTACAAAAATGTAAATCAATTTTATTAAAAAATGAGGGTGTGACAGTGCCGCCTCAACTTTTACAAAAAGCCGGATATGACGTCATCAAAGACATTTATCGAAAAAATGAAAAAATATCTGGGGATATCATACCCAGGAACTCTCATGTAAAATTTCATAAAGATCGGTCCAGTAGTTTACTCTGAATCGCTCCACACACACACACACACACACACACACACACACACACACACACACACACACGCACACACACACAAAGACACACACATTCACCACGACCCTCGTCTCGATTCCCCCTCTATGTTAAAACATTTAGTTAAAACTTGACTAAATGTAAAAAGAAGAAGAAGAAGGAGCAGAAGAAAGAGTACATTTTTGGCTTCTCTTGTATGAATGGTTGGCTTACCTCTTATAGTGTTTCCGAAATCCTGGTACAAAGCAAAACTTGTCTTAAGCTTGCCCACATTCACCGCAAAAATGCAAGTGACATTTTCATATTCAGAATCATCCGACGGCGTAATCTGACAGCTGTTCACTGTTCCTGTATTGGAAAATGTGTAAAGACTAGATTCACAGTAACAATGGATATAACATAACATAGCATAACATTACGTAGCATAACATACCATACCATACCATACCATACCATACCATACCATACCATACCATAACATAACATAACATAGCATAGCATAACATAACAATATAAAATAGCATAGCGCAGCATAACATAACATTACATTACATTACATTACATAACATAAGGCCACAAAAAAAGTTGTATGTGTCTGGTAACATGGCCACAACAAATAGGGTAGGTAGGTAGGGATTTTTTTTATTTTTTTTTTTTATTTGGTCAGGGTAGAAAATAACTATATAGTGACGCAAAGAGACTGAACTTACTTTTCAAAGAGAAAGACAACACATTACAAAACAAATGAGACAAAAGGGATGCGCGGTTATCCCCCTTGTGTCGTCTGCCGTCTGTTACTTTCGTTTTGACGCTTTTTTTTTATAATGTTTTTTACAAATGCAATAAAAAAAAAACGGCGGGAAAAAACTAGGTAGGGTCGGGTTACCAGAAACATACAACTCTTTTTGTTGGCCTAACATAACATAGCATAGGTCATGCAGGGGTAGTCCACCTACTTCTTCATTGTCTCCAAAACAGGCAGTGTATGATTTGTGATGCACGTGCAAGTGCTGGCCTTTCACCAACACAATGCTTACCATGAGATTAATATGTACGAATGAAAGACATACTTTAAGGCACAGTCAGCCTCCCGTAAACCATCACAGACACTGTCAGACTTTTACACACAGTACCAACACCCTTTCATTTAAACACTCACCGCTTGAAAACATCCTAGGTGCCCTCCGTAAAGAGCGAGCAGTTTTCAAAGAATTTATGTTTGCGTGGTTTATCTTACCCCTGAACCATCGTGAACCCGTGTGATCCAGTTTTCTTTTGATCACAATTTAGTCGTCAGTTTGTGATTTCAATGCGACTCGCTGTAAGCTTATCTGCAATAGCACGTTATTGTGTACCTCTGAATCTAAAACGCAACAAACGGCTGCGAGTCACATGAACTAGAGCGGTGGCTATTGACCGTTCAGAGGAACTGGCGCTGTGCAAAACCGTCGTCTACTACGAGAAAGACGCTTTGCGTGACACGTTTCCGGGCTTTTCTTTTTTTTAAACTTTCAAAACTTCGAATTGTACTGATCTTGTCTTGATGAAAAAAGAATTCTTTTATGATTTAAGAAGGTTTGTGTAACAAGCTGTCAATTTATTATTTAGATTTTAAAAGTTAGGTCTAGCGCCAAAACGAGGCGCCTGATTGTCCGTTTGGATAGTCCACGAAAATACATTTTTTGAAAATGTCTCACTCTCGACAGAAAGCAGCCAGGATGTTCCCGTTCGGTGAGCGTTCAAATGGAAGTATGTTTGCACTGTATGTAGAGGCTCGGGGAGATCAGTGATGATTTACGGGAGGCTTACTGTGCCTTTAATCATATGTTTTTAAATAACACACAGGAATCACTATTACAAAAGTGGGAAACTTCTGTGCAGAACATAGGCGGACATGCCCTAGATCGACAGCCATCTCTAGAATATTTTCAGCAGAGGAGCAGGAGCATAATAAACACATACACAAATGTGTCGTGTATTTATATGTGGCAAAATATTGTGTGGTTAGATTAGTTTTAAGCCGGGAAAGTATACATCTATTTAATTCTTCATCCACCCACGTGTACGCGTGCACACAACACACACATAACACACACACACACACACACACACACACATACATACACACACATACACACACACACACACACACACACACACACACACACACACTACCACAAACACAAACAAACTTTGATTACAATCAAACTAAGATCACTGATTTAACCAAGGCGATACACTCCAAACAATTATGTTCGATTAAAACGTTTTTACTGCTCCCTAATGGGTGAAACAACTTACCCGCAGTTGAAGTTGCGTGTACACTAGCGATGACGAGCCAACAGAACTGAATCCTGCAGAATTTAGAAATAATATTTCAACAGCAAAAGAAGCAAGTACTTATGGCATTCCATTTGTCAAATAATTATTTGGATACTTTTTCATGTTTTTTTCACCAGTTTTAGCTAAATAATCATTATTTAGAAGCTCATGTGCTAAATAAGTAATTGTTTGTAAACAATGTAAAACAATTCTAAATAATTTTTTTTTGTTTACGTAAACCATTCATTATTTACCCAAACAATTCATTGTTTACGTAAATAATTCATTGTTTACGCAAATAATGATTTATTTAGCAACATTGCCGATTGTTTACAAACAATGTAAAATACGTCTAAATAATATATTGTTTACGTAAACAATATATTATTTAGACTTATATTACATTGTTTATAAACAATCAGCAATGTTGCTAAATAAATCATTATTTACGTAAACAATGAATTATTTACGTAAACAATGAATTGTTTAGCCAACACATTTTTCATTATTTAGGGGTTTCTAGGATTCAAACAAATTTACGAACATTTTCTGATAAATAATGTTTGGAGATACCTTTATTGAATCATAGTATATACACAAAGAAAAAAATGAAGCTTAGAAGTCAATTCTTGATTCCCCTAAACAATGAAAATTGTGTTAGCGAATCTGCTAAATAATGCATTTTATAGGTAAACAATGATTTATTCAGCAACTGCTCACTTTATCCACCCAAAAAATATTATTTTGTGAAATAAGTGATTATTTGTGTAAACAATACATTATTTACGTAAACAATGAATAATTTACGTAAACAATGAATTATTTACGTAAACAATGAATTGTTTAATGAATTGAAGGCCTTCTTCAAGGTGCACAGACCAAGCGTCTATATATTGTTGTTTATATATATATATATATATATATATATATATATATATATATATATATATATATATATCCCATGACCTCCCTTCTTTGTCTCTGTTACTTCAGTATGGGTATATATGTTGTATTTTTATAGCTCAATAAATACATCATGGACTCCAAAAAATATATGATAGTGCAGATTCCGATTTGGGCAAAGGACTACTTTCCTCCCGACCTTTGACCTCGCGCCGAACAATGTGACACATTTGTATGAAGTTCTAAAATCGTATTGCACGGCTCAGAAAACCATATCAGTTGCACGCAAAAATGAATCTCAGAACTGATATGATGTATGAGATGCAATAAGCAAAAGTTTCTTTCATTATGAAAGCAATGCAGGTCGAAAAAAACGAACATTCAACTTACAAGATAACCAGATGCTAGCGAACCAAAACAAAAACACGAGTACCCTCCCCTTGCATCGTTAGCAGACGACTTTTGAGAATCTGTCGGTAGTGTGTTTTGGTGTGCGCCTTCATCTATCAAACATCGGCTGTTTCACGTGTTTTGCGAGCAAGTCTACTCTTTTGCCTGGCTCTGCAGTACATATTTTTCCGTAATCCAGTCATATTCCTTCAAAATGCAATCAATCGGCGGTGACAGACGTGTCGGTCGCGTTTTCCTCACACCCATACCAGTTTAAGTTCATCCATGCAAACACACTCGCAAAACAGTTTATCACGTAGATACATTTCAAATAGGGAGCAAATGGTTAAATCTAAACCTACATATTTGTTCCCTAAAATTTGCTTCTCTGTCAATAAGCCTAATTACACACGTTCGAGAAAAACAACGTGGAATCGATTCTGAATCGAGTAAGCCAAATGGGTCCCAAACCCGTTTCGCCCGTTCTGCCGACCTGAAACGCAAAACAAAAGAATTGTGCGCTTCAACTAAATTAATTTCTATTCGACTTCATTACTTTCTTGCAACTTATGAACCTCTACTTAAAGCTTTTAAATGGTCTGAAAGTAGTGTTACCGCGTACTTATCGATGCACTTATTCGTTTTATTTTTTCAGCGACGGTCACTTAGTTTAAGGTTGCAAAAGGGCTAAGTCTCGCTGGCAACAGTTTTACCCTGCACAGATCGCAACAGTGCCGCTAGTAGTCTACACTTTGTGTTTGATGGTAGAATGGGATATACAGATTACAACACTCGTGGTTTTTTATATGGCTTGTATTTCAGTCAAGACCCAGCGGGAATATCAATCGAGAGCCACTCGCCAGAGGCTCGTGTCTCCCGATGATATTCATCCGCTGAGTCTTGACTGAAATACAAGCCATATAAAAAACCACTCGTGTTGTAACCTATACATATATATATATATATATATATATATATATATATATATATATATATATATATATATATATATATATATATGTGTGTGTGTGTGTGTGTGTGTGTGTGTGTCTCTGTGTCTCTGTGTGTGTGTGTGTGTCTCTGTGTGTGTGTGTGTGTGTGTGTGTGTGTGTGTTGGTGTGTGTGTCTGTCTGTCTGTCTGTGTCTAATTTTTCTCTCTGTGTCCGTGTAAGTGGGCATGTTTTGTGTGTGTGTGTGTGTGTGTGGGTGTGTTTGTGTGCGCATGTGACAGTCAGACATAGAGACAGACAGAAAGGCAGACAAACAGACAAACACACACACACAACGGTGAGTGACCCAGGCATGGGAATTGTCCGCCGAATTGCGGATTTCCACCGAAATTTTCGTTTGTTCCGCCGGAAAAGCAAAAGTGTCCGCCGAAAAAATAAAGGGGGGAGGCACACAAAAAAAGCACCGGTTACTTTTGCCTTAGCGCAAAAGCCCCCGAAAACTGTCCGTACTTTGGTCACGCACTGCTACCGCCCGCCTCAGTTACTTGAACTTTGAGTGAAACAGCTCGCTGTTGATTCGCGGGCACGCTATAGGCTTCGCGGGCACGCGACAGCATTGAACGCACTGTATCAGTGAAAATATCGATCGCGCGTGTTGTAAAACGTGGTCAAAGATTCGATGACACTGGATGCGCGAACAAATGGAAATGGGAGTGGGTGTCGGCTGTTGTGGAAGTGAATAGAGACAAACAGCGCGTCGGCACCCGATTTAGAAAAATTGATGTCCGTGGTTCAGCATGGTGCATCGTCTGCAACACCTACTAACTGTTACTGACCATCTCCGCAGGAAGAAGCACATTGAAACGTGCTCTTCTCTGAAGGACAATCAACGTTTGCCAGGTGGGTTTTTTTCTGCTCAAGTAAGGCACAGTGCTCCTGAATTGTTTGATTTTCCTTCGATTTTATACGGCAGAAGAAGAACAGATTTTGGCTCAAGTCAAGCGAAGAACACCGCTCTAGATCTGAACTTTGCGCATCTGTTTCAGTTTTTCTCCATTCGAATGTCACTGTGCTGATCGTATTCGTAATCTTCGAACTATATTTACCAAATTTAAGCAAGGGTTGGAGCTGGGCTGGTACCCAAACCGCTAACCCACAAATCGAAGAAAAATCTATGCGTTGAGCCTTATTTTCTTCTTCTTCTTTTTTTATACTTTTTTTTAAAAACTCCTTGTAAGAGATCATGGGAAAGTAACTTAAGTAGGCAATTCTTATTGGTGAGCCTTTGTAACTTTTATGTTTGAAAGTAAACCAGATTGTGTTACAAGTTACATTTTCCTGTTTGTCTCAACAGATCAATTTTTAACAAATTTCAACCATATAATACATGTATATATTTTTTTTTCTTCAAAAAGTCAAATATTGGTACTAAAACCTCTGATTCTAAAAACAGAATTTAATGGCAAACTTGGAGCTCAGATGACACCAGATTGCACCATCTGGGTTCTTTGGAGAAAAAAATGTCCGGGGGGGCATGCCCCCGGACCCCCCTAGTAAGGCTAGGCGCTTCGCGCCGTCGACTTGACGCTTCGCGTCTGCAGTTAAAAAATGTCAGCCTTTTTTACAATTTTCAATTCCCATGCCTTACAAACACACACCAATACACAAATTCGCACACAAACACCCCCGCCCGCACACTCACACAACTATGCTAACTTACACGGACACAGAGAGACCAACAGACCGACACACACACACACACACACACACACACACACACACACACACACACACACACACACACACACACACACACACACACACACATGATAAACGTGTGCATTGGGTTACTCAGCAGACTTGATCTGTTCCTGGGAAAAGGGTTACTGTTATGCTGAATTTTCAGTCGGTTAAAATGTATTCAATTCCATCCTTTGCATTAATTTTACGCAAGGTACTTGCTTCCTGGGAGTATTTTGGTCGAGATGACATTTCTAAATTTAGCTTGGGTCGTCCTTGCGTGCTTCATGGTTTGCTGTGATATATCGCAGAGCCGTTGGAACGGGTCACGCGATAATTTTTTGTATAGATATTTTTTATATTCCCCAATATGTTTACAATACTTCTTTCAAAATTAATTTTAAATATAATATGTAAGTATATGCAGTTGGATATTGTGTCTGAAACATGTAGTAATATAAACACACATTAAATAGATAATGGCATGTACATGTACATTGATCAAGGTTTCCCTTTACCAAAAAAGGACTACTTCAACACAATACAGACAAATATACACAAACCATGCTATTTTAAATCATCGGTCTAAACACGTATTTACTACGTCACATCATATATGAATAAACTGCTGTCTCAACGTAACTTCTCGTTCAAACACGACATTCAAATCATACTGTTTACCATATTTGAATTTACTTATGGACATTTTTGCAATTAATATAATGTGGTTTATTAGCTTATTTTCATTTCACCGCACCAGGGACAAATAAACAAGTGAGATCGTTGCTGGGAATGATCGGATATTACAAGAAGTTCGTTCCATCCTACTCAACATTGACAGCACCGATGACCAACCTCTTGGCAGGCCGCCAGAAAGGGCCCGTCACATGGACAGACGAATGTGCACTGGCTTTTGAGCAGATCAGGAAATTTCTTTCCAGAGGATCTGTCCTGAAGCTGCCGGATCTCAGCAAACCGTTTGCAGTCGCCAGTGAGGACGGATGCCAGTGGCACAGGCATCGGAGGAGTCTTGTTGCAGGTACATGACGGAATGCAGCATCCAACAGCGTTTGCCAGCAGGAAACTACTCCCACGAGAGACACGCTACAGTACAATCGAGAGAGAGTGCTTAGCCATCGTCTGGACACTGACCAAGTTCCAGAGATACCTTTGGGGGCAGGAATTTCACCTGGAGACAGATCACAGACCACTTCAGTACATCACGTCGTCGTCGTACAAGAACGCGAGGATCATGCGCTGGTCACTGTCACTCCAGGAATTCCGCTTCACCATCAAGAGTCTGCCAGGGGACGACAACATCTTCGCTGACATTCTGTCACGATCAGGATCGGATCAACAGATTCCGTACGCACCTTAGCAGGTCGGAGGATGCCTGAGAAAAGAATGGAACATTCTTTTTTTTTCAGGGGGGGGACGTATGAAGGAAATCACGATTAACACTAACAGGCAAAGTGTGACAGTGATATCCTCCACGCTTTTAGAGCACTAACCAGAGATAATAGAGTGACGTAGCGAAGTTTGTAGCACGTACTGTGAATTCAGCTGACTGACCGAGAGAGTTGATGTTGTGAATCGCAACGAAGATATCGTTACACTTAACCACTGTCCAGCGACAGGGAGGGGTTGTCACAGGAATCGACCGGGAGAAAGGAAGCCCAAGTAAAGCACTTAACAGTGCGTCGTATAACCGGTCGGAAAGGAAGATAGTAGCCAGATGACAGTATGAAGGATCTGAGAAGCCGCCGGAATATCACGCCTATAGACCCGCATAGCTGAGATTTGACAGGATTTAGATAAGCTAGTGCAAGGTTATATTTGTCCGTAGAGTTGGACCATAGAGGTCACAGGGCGATAGATAGGCCTACTGAGTAGACCGAGGTCGCCAGTAGGAGGAATTAGTAGTAAATACATTTCCTAGTGAACGGCTATACACGCTGTCTGATTCTGTGTATAACCAGAATTAAAAGATGTCTACAAGAACTTGATTACTTAAGAGATAAGGAATATTTAGTAGACAGAGCAGACGGTGATTTAAGTCTACCGGATTAGGAAATATAACTGTTTTGTTTGACTACACACGAGCCGTGAGTCGATACATGTAAAATAGATATCGTGTGCCTATGAGTTCACGGACTGTTTGTATATTTATTTACCTAAGTGAAGGGTAGAGAGTTTTGATAGTGCAATTGTACGAGATTGTGATCTCTAGTTGTTTTTGCCTACAAAACTGTGAGTACCGGATTTTTGAGTACCTAACCTTTATGTTCATGATTGTGTGTATTTGTGTGTATGATGTCATAGCCGTATAATACAGTGGAGGGAACCGACATTTGGAGTTTTGTTTGATTCCTGTATGACAGCATATTAACTCATTTGCATTCATTTACAGATCTGACCAGAGTTAAATCAAAATGTTGGCAACAAGTTTTAAAAATATGGATTGAGAACAGATATTTATTTCCTGTTCAAAAAGAAAGTATTTTTGAGCAAAGTTTGTGGAACAATGCAGATATTATTTTCCCCGAGTACGCTAGTACCAGGGCTCAGCAGACTTTAATTGTCTGTGTGTGTGTGTGTCTGTCTGTCTGTCTGTCTGGACTTAACAGCTTATTGCTTGGAAACTACTGGGCGCAGTTCGTTCAAAAGTTGATACACTAACTTGATAATAGGTCCGATTGATCGTATTAAAACTTCATAATGTTACCTGGGACCTAAATGCGAAATAAACCACAAAAACGACTTGGCGGTGGGAGGAATTCTCGGAGCAACAGCCAGCCATTGAGCTGATAGAACAGCCGAACGCGTCACACAGTGACGAGAAATATAGCGTCATAAAAAATATTACGTAATGCATTATGACGTCATGCCTCCCTGTAGTCTTTTTCTCTTGCGCGGTGCGTGTGTGTTCCTTTTGTGCACATGTGTTAGTGTTACTGTTTGTGTGTGTGTGTGTGTGTGTGTGTGTGTGTGTGTGTGTGTGTGTGTGTGTGTGTGTGTGTTTGTTTGTGTGTGTGTGTGTGTGTGTGTGTGCGCGTGCATGTGTCTGTACTCCGGTGTGTGTGTGTGTGTGTGTGTGTGTGTGTGTGTGTGTGTGTGTGTGTGTGTGTGTAAGAAAGAGAGAGAGGGAGAGAGTGAGGGAGAGAGAGTGTGTGTGTGTGTGTGAATGTGTGTGTGCATTTTCACTGTGATCAAATAAAATAGAAAGCCCAGTCACCACGCACATCCTCGGCTAGCATGCAATGTATTTATATAGCAAAGGGAATGCCTGTAATTCACACAGATCAATCACTTGGTCTTAAACGTGCACACGACAAAAACTTTCATACTGGAAGAGTACTCGGGTCCAGCGCGAGCGTTTTTTTATTAGAAAGAATGTGTTGTGTTTTGATAAATGGATTGAAGCCGGTGTAAATTGTGTACGTGATGTATGGATAGACGAAAATATTGTGTCATTTGAACATATTTGTGCCATTGTCGGATATAGTGCCACAAGGCTGTTTGAGTACAACGCTCTGCACACGGCCCTCTGCGCGCGAGCGTCTGCGAGACAACACAGTTAAAGAAGACGCGGGTGACGAGCCTCCTGCGACCTGTTTTCAGGGCATGCTAAATAACTCTTCCCCGAAGAAGTTGCGTGCGATATTAACGCAATCAAAAGCCAGTGAATCCTGCTCTGTAAAATTTTGGTCCCACAAATATAACATTTGCATTGACGAAAAGTATTGGGTCCTGGCAAGTGCATGTACAAGCGAAGAAAGATTAAAGTTACTCCAATGGAAAATTTTACATAATATTTATCCCACAAATATTTTATTGCATAAAATGAAGTTAAAAGAAAATAGTTTATATAGTCTTTGTAATGAAATGGATTATATTAAACACTTCTTTTGGAAATGTAGCAAAATGAAATTGTTTTGGGAAAATGTTAGTAGATGTATATTTGTTAACTAGAATGAATACCCGCTTCGCCGGGAAGAAGTGGTCCGGATGATACCCGGCTTCGCCGGGAAGAAGTAGAGCCGAATACCCGGCTTTGCCGGATACCCGGCTTTGCCGGGAAGAAGTAGAGGAATACCCGGCTTCGCCGGGATGAAAGCGTTGTGGACAGTGACCTTCTAAAAATAGTAACGGGAATATCCGGCTTCGCCGGGATGAAAGCGTTGTGGACAGTGACCTTCTAAAAAAATAGTAACGGGAATATGGATTGACGCCACACGAAGGAAGGGAGATAAACGCGCAAAACACTGGAGAAGATAAGGAAGAGTTACTGGGAATGGATCTAGTAGATCTACAGAAAAACCAAAATCGGTTGAGCGCTGCGCGCTGAGAGTACGTGTTGAAAATTCTAATCGACCAGGTTGTGTCCGGGGTCTACCTGAATATGCCCACCAAATTTGAAGCAGATCCGTCGAGAACTTTGGCCGTGCATCGCGAACACACACACACAGACACACAGACACACAGACACACAGACACACACACACACACTCACACACACACACACACACACACACACACACACACACACACACACACACACACAGACACAAGTCGTATATATATATAGATACGTACGGGAGAAAATATTATATTAACAGAAAAAGATGTATTGTTTGGTTATTCTCCAGAAGTCCAAACCCCCAAAAGCAAAATTATTAATCATATTTTGCTAATTTCAAAAATGTGTATCAGTAAGTATAGATATGGTAGGCCTATTGATATAAATGTGATGTTAGGATATGAATTAGCGTTGAGGTATTTCAGTATTGTGTAAATGTTGAAGGATGAATGATGATACGTTGTAGACGGATGCTTGATTTTTTTTATTAAAAGCCCCACAATGATGTGCTTGGCAAATTAAAAAAAAGAAAAGAAAAAAAAGGGGTACCTTAAAATCACTGTTTAAACTTTTAACTTTTAACATTGTAAACACTGTTTTGTGGGGATTTCGGCACACCGTAAATTACCTATGCACTCTGCCTTTTTCACGTAGGGACCCCCCGCGGGTTAGCGGGAAGAATTTACCCGATGCTCCCCCGCATGTCGTAAGAGGCGACTAACGGATTATGTTTCTCTTTTTACCCTTGTTAAGTGTTTCTTGTATAGAATATAGTCAATTTTTGTAAAGAGTGTAGTCAAGCAGTATGTAAGAAATGTTAAGTCCTTTGTTCTGGAAACTTGCATTCTCCCAGTAAGGTAATAGTGGAATTACGGGAGCTAAAGGGGTACCACTAATTGCAACAAAAATGAAATCAACACAGACTGGTAGATAAAGTGTCCTTTAGTACCCAGTTCAAAATCTAAGCCCTGAGGTAATGGAATAAGTGAGTTATCGGATCAGAAAAGTCATGCAAAGCCGGAAGTTTATGCGCGCCATGCACTCAAAGTCTGGTCGAACGTGCTTCGCGTGGCCACATGCAAAAAGGTGAGTAATCGATAATCTTTCCGTTTTTATTCGTCCTTTAACATTTTTTACCACCTCATTTTCTCGGCTGCACGTGTAGAATGCTAGCGCTAGTTCTTTATTTATGCCATACGAATGCATTGAAAAGTAAAAAGCCTGATATGAAGACGACCTAGCTTGTTTTACCGTTTCAAACGTGCAGATAATCTTTGCAGTTGATATGCTCAGCATCACAAATACAATTAAGAAGTTAGATTAGAAAAAAATGTATAATATACTCAAAGAGCGTGCGAATTGTTGATCGTGCTTCCAGTATGTATGGTAGGCGAATGCTGTCAAAAATAACCTTCCTGTTGCACTGTTCGGTGATGTTTTATTCATGTGTTTTATGTTATTGTCGTCATTGCTGACACTTTAGGCACTTCTCTGATGGAATGCTATCACGATAGCCTTTATTTCATGCGTAAATCATTAATGTTATCATTTTTTTTCTACAGTCACCTGCTTTCTGAGCGAAATCCTTGCTCTACACCAGTGACCACTGCGAATGAGACAAGAATGAGGTAGGTTTGACATATCAGCAATTTCTATTTAAGGCTAAAAAAAAAGTTTTCATTAAAAAAAGGCTTAATAAAACAAATCCCCTATATGTTTATATTTTCAATAAATCATGTTTCAGTGGAACCCCCTTTCTTAAGACCAACAAAATAATCTGAGAAAACCAGGTCTTAAAATGGAGGGTCTTAATAAGGGTGTTTCACTGTATTCAGGATATTTTATAATAAAATATGCTGTACTACTTAAAGACAAAATTTGACTATTGTAACCAAAAATATGTTTGCGTTAATTAGCGTCTGGACAATTATACATACAGTGTCAATCCAACTGCTTTATTTAAGTTTATGTTATAAATGAATTGTTTTCCAGATCATGGAGCAGTTGTGTATCCTGTGTGGAGGCAGCCTTTATTCAGGGGAGCAGATCGTCATTCCGCAACAGAAGGGAAGAGACACCATACACAGAGTCAGTACCGAGCGTGGTGATTCAATTGTTGTTGCAGAGGGGCAGGCTGTACGAACAAGCACAACATAGCAGCCTACCTTCGGGGAAGTTGGCTGCAAAATCATCGAGCAGATGGAAGGCAAAATCGTCACCGATGTTTCCATGAGAAAAAAAGATCAAGTGGTTACAATGGCTGCAAAGACGTTTCTTCGTGTTGACGGAAGTCCTGTTCAAGTGGATCCCCAACTGCTATTTCAGTGACTGATTGCAGTGGCCACGGCTAAGCTTCAGGACAAAGCAGAAGCGTTCCATTTTGAACTCTGCGGGTACCCGTCATCACTGTTTGAGTCACCAAAACTTCTCCGTCAACCAAATAAAGCTGTCTTAGCAGACGAACTTTGGAAAATGGTGGAGAAAGAGGAATGCCAGCGTCCAGAGGAAGCAGTGCTTCAGTACGTCCTCGATGGTGGTTCCCTCCTCCAGCGCATCCCCTGGCAACGAGGACTAACTTTCCAGGAGATCATTGAGTCATACGTTCGCTACGTTTCGGGAAAGTACTCAAATGCAATTGTCGTATTTGATGGGTATACTTCTGGTCCATCTACGAAAGACATGACACACTCCCGCCGAAGTAAAGGTGCAACAGGACAACCTGTCCACTTCAAACAGGATATGCAACTGCAGACATCCAAGGAGCAGTTCCTGGTAAACACGGACAATAAACAACGCTTCATCCATGCTCTGGGAGCTGCTCTTGAGCCAAAATGCACAGTGATCCATGCAAAGGGTGACGCAGACCTCAGCATCGCTCTTTCAGCAACAGGGAGCGCGAAACACGGCCCCACTGCTGTTGTCGGAGAGGACACCGACCTTCTTGTGTTGCTGGGCTACCACGTAGACTCAGCTGCCCTTGATGTATTCTTCTTTTCTGACAAGCACGGCAAAACGAAGAAGACATGGAGTATGAGGACATCGATTGCTAAGCTGGACAATGTTCGCCGCCTGCTTCTCTTTCTGCATGCTATAACAAGGCTCGGACACAACATCAAGGCCCTTTGGCATTGGGAAAGGAGCTGCACTCAGAAAGTTGATGAACAGTATCCAACTACAGTGTCTTGCTGCAGCCTTTCTTGAAATAGAGACACAAGAAGATGTTCTGCGTGCTGGGGAAAAAGCACTTGTGCTTCTGTACAATGGTGTTCCAGATGAAAGTCTTGACGCACTTCGACATCGTCTCTTCTGCACAAAAGTTGCTACTGGGACATCGTACGTCCAGGTTCATACCCTCCCCCCCACCTCGGGTGCTGCGAAATATCACTGTCTAAGAGTCTACCTCCAGGTTCAGCAGTGGCTAGGAAATGACACTCTTACTCCAACTGATTGGGGCTGGAAGCTGGATGGCGAAGTTTATGTTCCATGCACATCGGACCTACCAGCAGCACCAGCAGCTCTTCTGAAAGTGATTCGGTGTGCATGCAAGACTGACTGTGACACAAGAAGATGCAGCTGTCGTAAACATGGACTCGTTTGTTCGCCTGGGTGTGGAGAGTGTCGTGGTGCCAGTTGCTCAAATTCCCCGTCCGGCTTCACTGAATAAGGCGAGGCATATTGACAAGCAGAGGTGAGAGAATATAAAAGAGTGTGCGTGTGCTTGAGAGCACATGCGTGTGTATTTTTCTGTGTGTGTGTATGTTTGTGTGAGTGTATTGTGTGTGTGTGTGTGTGTGTGTGTGTGTGTGTGTGTGTGTGTGTGTGTGTGTGTGTGTGTGTGTGTGTGTGTGTGTGTGTGTTTATGCGAAAAAGCACTCGGATTCTATTTTCAACGCGTTTTGTGTCAACTACTGCCGTCATAGATATTAAATAGCTGCATTTCTGAGTCCTCTGAGCCAAGATCTTTCTAACGAGATGCAACATGCTTATCTTGGAGAACAAAACTGTCTTCTTCCACTAATGTATAACGTCACTAATATGCAAATTTCTCGATTGTGCCGATAGTATGAAACTTAGATTTTGCACTGGGCACTAACCAGACTGTCTAGAGGACATTCCCGCAAAAAAAAATTTCTTGCAAAAACTGGTGGGTTGAAGCATGATTTTTGGCACGGTAACCGCACTATAATACATTGTACTACGTTGCAAGCCCCTGGAGCAAATTTTTGATTAGTGCTTTTGTGAACAAGAAACAATTAACAAGTGGCTCTATCCCATCTCCCCCCTTTCCTCGTCGCGATATAACCTTCGTGGTTGAAAACGACGTTAAACATCAAATAAAGAAGGAAAGTCCTACTGTTTCGACTCTGACAGCGATGAAACTTGCACGCATTTTGTAGATTACGTAAACTATGAGTACCTTAATTCCTATGGGTTTTATCTGCTAGCATTCAAAATAAGTCGATGAACAGTTTGAGGACGAACGGTGTAAACAAAACACGCATATAGGTAACTAACGGCTCTTTCAAAAGGTAAAGATTATACGATGTTTGATGGGTTGTTGACACACCAGCTTTTTTGTCGGTCTGAGGGGGAGCATATTTTTTTTTCTTCGTATTTATTGACCAAGGCCGAAGGCAGCGGTCAATAAATATGAAACAAAAGTCGATATGCCCCCCCGAGGACCGACAAAAAAGCTGGTCTGACAACAAACCACCAAACATCGTTTTTGTCATCATTTTGGTAGTGAGAAAATAAGTGCCAAATCAACACAGGGAGCCATGCTTTGAAACACGAGTTCTGTTTTGATACCTCATGGTTTGGGGCCCCAGCACGTTGTTGCAATCACAGCTGGCGTGTGAAAGCAACTTTCTGTGTTTTGAGTTCATAAAATGTTGGGATAAGTATGTCAGGTTTGAGGATGCACAGTTCTGTAGGTTCCTCTCAGTATTCCACCCCCTCGGTTTTCAGTTGTAAATATTAAGCTTAGTGATTGAATGTGGAAGGTCACAGAAGATTTGCGTCGTGCAGCGAAGGAAAGAATCGCGATCTTGTTTCCGACTCATTGCCTCTTTGTTTTTCATTAGACCTGTCATTCTGCTTGCTCGGCTTTGTTAGATGTTTGCATATCTTGTTGCTATGTTCTTTGCTTTTATTATTATTTCTTATTTGCGCTTCGTTTATCGATACAACGTCTTGTGCACGGGTCAAAATCTGTGTGTCAGGGATCAATTGGTTTTGACTTGAACTTGACGTTCGTGTTTCTCCGAACGTCTGTGTATCGAAACACAGATACACGCACTCCATGACTTTGTAAGAAGACAAAACATATCGCTAGGTTTCATTTGTTTGTGATGAATTTATGACCTTTCATGGGGTAGTTTTGGTTTTTGTTTACTTTTGCCAGTTTGCCAGTTCGTTTTTGGAACTTTGCAAAGCAGTGTCTTCAATCAATCAATCAAAATGAGGCTTATATCGCGCGTATTCCGTGGGTACAGTTCTAAGCGCAGGGATTTTTTTTATTTTTTTTTTTTTTATTTTCTTTTTTTTTTATGCAATTTATATCGCGCACATATTCAAGGCGCAGGGATTTATTTATGCCGTGTGAGATGGAATTTTTTACACAATACATCACGCATTCACATCGGCCAGCAGATCGCAGCCATTTCGGCGCATATCCTACTTTTCACGGCCTATTATTCCAAGTCACACGGGTATTTGGTGGACATTTTTAGCTATGCCTATACAATTTTGCCAGGAAAGACCCTTTTGTCAATCGTGGGATCTTTAACGTGCACCCCCAATGTCGTCTGTTTAGGTCTGGGGAAACGCCAATGAAAAGAGCCGAAGAATCCCCGAGCGTTTCTATTGGGTTTGCTTTTGATTATCCATGTATAACCTGCTTCCTGCAACTATGGTAACCGGAGATTTATTGCATGGGGAACATGAGATTTATTTCCCAGGTGTTTGTGAATGGAAACTCGTGAAAATTATGACAATACTTTTGCTGTTGTTGTTGTTGTTGTTGTTGTTGTTTTTGTTGTTGTTTTTGTTGTTGTTGTGTAGTTGTTGTTGTTGTTGTATCGATACTTTTCCATTTTTGTCTCAACAAGAACCTCGGAATTTGGTTAATTTAACTCTGATGATAACCTAACAAGATAACGACACTTTAAAAATCCAAAAATAATCCAAAGTACATGTCATTTTAAGCGTTAAAATGACTGAACAAAACTCTGCCCGTCCTCCTCTAGTCGAGAACTAAAGATTACATCGGGTTACCTACATCCTGCACATAACACAAATTAATTGATAATTGATATAATGTACATAGTCCACAAACAACACTAAACAATCAATAGCAAGTTATAGTTCTGAGCAATGATATATTTCACAGTCTCAGCAAGTAAAAAAAGTGCAGTCTAACTACACACAAATGGTTTCAACAACGGTCGCAGGATTTGAAATACTGTACTCACATGGCGTTTCGTTTTTGGTGGATACAGAATAGGAAATAATCATGAGCAGGTAGAGTGACCCCCATCGCAGAAGCATCATGGCGCTTGATCGTTATGGTGGGAAATCATTAACTAATTAGCCAGCCGTGGCCGCGGGGTCCTTGTATATATGTAAATGCAATTACAATGGTATAAGGAAGTTTTCTGAAAAATAGAGTCCAGAAACAAATAGTATTGTTTTTGCCCACAAGTAACTGAGTGAGTGCGTGGAGAGAGAGAGGAGGGAGAGAGAGAGGGAGACACACACACACCCACACACACACACACACACACACACACATACGGTGCGTGCGGTGTTAACAACACGAAGAACAATGCACTAAACGCCAGAGCAACGTGCACGGGTCGCTGTGACATTTCACCGAACACTCAAACCTTAAATCATCGATTTCTGATGTTACATATATGCACCGGACGCAAACACTAAATACGAGATACAGTGCCAAACGTTCATACGACGGGGTCGTTTAGTGACAAGATAAACATATCCAATGGTTACTTATTAGGGTGTTTGGGGGTGGGGCATATTTTGTTCAGGTTTATTTCCCTTGATTCATATTCTTTCGGGTTATTTTCTTTTGTTTCATGTAACACATTCAAAACCTATCGTCTTGTTTTGAAAATGTACACAGAAAGGTTTACGTTAGTAGTTAATGGGAAGCAACTGTTGTTATTTTGGTAATTTGTGTACATTGATTGTTACTAGTACCTCCCTTTCATTAGTCTTTTCAACTTGGCTAAGTTTTATATTTTTGGATTTTAATTAAATTGTTTAAAGGCATATGTACTCGATGACTATACACGCTAATTGCTTTACCAACAGCTGGAGACATGCTAAATTAAGTTCCCTGCAAAATATTGTGGTCTAGGACCCCTTCAATGTTGAGATATGTTAATTTTCATTTTGATCTGGATCGTCCTATTTATAGATTTGGCAACACATGTAACGTTGATGCAAGGGAGCTAACACCGCGGCTTTGTTGACATCCTCACTTTTTCAGAGGCTAGAACAAGCTGTAATGCATGTATTATGGTCCGCGCATGGTGACATATCGTCATTATATGGTCTTATGGTGTGTTTGACATCGATTATGGGCAAACTACACTTTGTAAACACGGGAGCGCGTACATATGCCTGTAAGCTGTTTTAAATGTGTTATTTTGATTAGGTATTAATTATAACTTTAATAAGTTGTATTTTATTTTATTTTAAGACATTTATTGTTAGATATTTTCCAGTTCGATTTTTAGAATTTTAGCTTCACTTCCGCCCTCTGTTGAAAAGCCGCCGAACATTATGCTTATCTCTCTCTCTC